>NW_026099572.1:17352619-17372098 GCF_025091365.1 Daktulosphaira vitifoliae | reverse complement strand
TTTTTTTTGTGACTGTTACCACTTTTTTACAGCTCTCACCGAACGGATTTCTTTCAACGATACGTCAAAAGATCACAAATCGTATCTAGTCGAAGACATTACCCTTAAAAATTGAAAAAAATTCCCCCGTTCCCCGTAAATGGGGGAAATCTCCAAAAAAATTACAAATTTAAAAATCACTATCAGATTAAATCTATACTGGACCCAACTATGCAACGTCTCCACTATGCCGCAACCCCACTATGCTGGATTTTTTTTATTTATCCCTTATACCTTTTAAAATATTTAATTTATTTTTCAAACAGCATTTTATGTAATTAACTTGATTATTTAAATGATAATTGTTGGATACACATCGGTCGAATATGCTGTCAAGAAAATGTGTTGTTGATTATCCATGTTATCGTTGTGTTACATCGAGGTGTTGTCGGTCTTCTCTCTATGTCAGCATTGTCGCCGCCATCTTAACGCTTCTTCTGCTATAAGCTCTATGGCGTTTACGAGCCAGTAGTTTTGTATTCGTTTTTATTGTAAAAGAAAATATCACCTTTGTGATTGTCGTACCTAAGCGCTCAGTTTATCGCCGTTGGGTCTATATATTTTCTGAGATACATCACAATACCGTTCACAGCATATTGTACACATTGGTCAGCAACTTCCTTTGGACTTCAATTGATCCTTTCAATATTCAACATTATCATCAGCCGATTCATGTAGCCGATAAGTATAATGCTTGTTTATCTATCTTTAGAAGATTCACTTGTATAATTTATTATTTGTTTATTTCATCGCCTTAGTGGCATTAGTATTAAGTGTCGCCACCATCCACATTGGTGTATATAAGACTTTATATTTCTTGTACAATACATTTAATTGTTATAATTATATTTTGTAAAATTCATTCTACATTCAAACATACAGTCCATTCACCTTATTCCTTATCCTCGTCATAGCTAAAGACTTAAGACAAAATAAAACCATGAACGTTAACGAACCCGCGTGAATACCACCGGGCGCTGTGTTCATACAATAATGATTCAATTAAGAAAATAATTTTGCAAAATGCTTTTGACATAGTTTTGATCAAAAACGATTTTTTATGATTTATTGCAATTTTTGGGTTGTTTTACTATTTTTCAAATGTTGACGACTCAACGGGCTAATTAACGTTCAGATTCAGTTTCAGTAAATTGAAATACATAAAAATCATACTTGATCAAGGTCCACAAAATTTTTTTCATCGCTGTGACTGCAGTTTTTCGCAATTTTTTGCCTATTTTTTGGTTTTTTGCATTTTACTCAAATCTGAAGGGTGACGGGGCCAAACGGACTTTAAATTCGGATTCAGCGGGTCAAAATACATGTCTGTAGGTAGGTCCGGTCAAAAGTACAGACAACTGTGTGCCGGTGTAATTAAATTGTATTGTAATATTAATGATTATGTAAATGTAAATACACATAAAACTAGTAAATATAAGCCATGTTTGAGTTCAAAAAAATACAAGAAAAATTAATAAATATACATTTTCTAATAGTAAAAGCTTTTATTTACCGACTTCAAAATAAGATTTTGCAGTTAAAATAATTTTTTTACAAACCAAGATTTTTTAATGAAATGTTGAAAATTAAGTTTTTTTTTTTTTTTTCGTAATATAATTTTTAGTATTGCACATAATTTTGTCGTTTATTTATTTTTTAATTTTAATTTTTTAGTTGTTATCCATATTTATATATCATATGGTAACAAATAATGTCTTTGAATTAAAAAAAAATGAACTTTTTTATACATATTTTATACTTTTTTAGAAATGGGGTCTAATAAACCCCCACGCGACTATGAACGTTAAAAATAGGTACGCGCCTGCTTAAGGGTTAATAACCTCCAAAATTCGGTCCAAACGTTGTTATTGATTATATTATATAAATCTTATCTATGCTCTGCTGGTTCCTTATTAATATCTCGATTAAGATAAAGTATGTCGAATGAAAAAAGGATTATTAAAAAATATTATTTCTCATAAAAAAATTGTGCATAATAAAGTTAAATATAATATAAAAAATAAAAAAGAGGATTTTCACACGAAAATAGCATTAAGTAGTCATTTTCGGCGTGAAGACAAGTCCAGATGTGAAATTTTTTTTTTTTTAAATTAAAGTACATTACATTAGCATTAATTTAAGATATATATAAAAGTGTCAGACCTTCCGGAACATTTTCAAAAGTTAAGTTGACAAAGTTAGTTTTTTGTGAAAAAGTTGTCATTTTAAATCCCCCCTTGTGGGCAGGTTAAGGGTCAAATTTACAAAAAAAATATATCAAATGATAGGTAAAGACATTATGCATCTATAAAAAAAAGAATTATATTGATATGTTCATTTTTGAAAAAGTTACGACAGTTTTTAGTAAAAAAAATTAAAAAAATTGAAAAGATTAGCGATTTTTAAATTTGTCATTTTTTTGGAGGTGTCCCCCATTTACGGGGAACGAGTGAATTTTTTTCAATTTTTGAGGGTAATGTATTCGACTAGATACGATATGTGATCTTTTGACGTATCATTGAAAGAAATCCGTTCGGTGAGAGCTGTAAAAAAGTGGTAACAGACACAAAAAAAATAAAAAAAAAAAAAAACACATCATAGTAAAATTAATACCTTCTCAGCTTCGCATCGAAGCTAAAAAATTAATTATGATAAGTAAGGTGCTAGCAAAGGCGTAAAGCATTTGAGTAAATCTATTTGAATAAAAGTATTCAAATACTTTCATTGGTATTGAATAGTATTTTTAAATACATTTAAAGAAAAGTATCTGAGTAGTATTTTAAATACAATTATTTAGTATTTAATACTGTTTAATATTCAATACTATTAATATACATTTAGCTTCAATGCGAAGCTGAGAAGGTATTGGTTATACTATGATGTGTGTTTTTTTTAGCTTCGATGCGAAGCTGAGAAGGTATTAATTTTACCACGATGTGTTTATTTTTTTTAAAAAATAAAATCGTAATTTTTTATTAACTTTGATGTCTGTTTTCACCATGACGACAAAATACGATCAATTCGCATCTAAGTTTAAATCATCAATATATATATATTTTACAATTAATTAATTAATAAATTTAATTAATTTAAAGTTTCGTGATAAATAAATAAATCTGTTCAATATCTCTTTAATTATGAAAATGTAATAAACATCAATCGTCTTCTAGGTAATAAAATTTAATAATAAACCCTCAAAATTTTTTTCACCGTTTCTTGTGAAGTATTATTAAATCAACAAATTTCTTACTAAATCTGCTTGAGAGGCTTCCTGAATGTAATGTGTAGTAATTATAATTGTTTTATTTTTCTGCTCAACGATTTCAGCAAAATAATCCCATATTCTTTAAAAAATAAAATTGTTTCACTGGTATTTTTTTTTTAAACTAATTTATATTTTTCATTAAAATATACTTTTTACTTAAAATTGGATCCAGTCCAACAGTGGGTTCATCTAAGATAATGATATTTGGATCATGAAGTAAACTAACTGCTATTGAAACTCTTCTAGATTGTCCACCACTATAATAAAATATTATATTACTTAAGAAATAATTTATTTACACTTTACTAAATATTTTAATAATATTTAATTTAGACAATTTTGGTAAGCCAACACGATAAATATATACATTAAAGTTAATTGCAAGATGTTAGAATAAATATAAGTTAGTATTATCTTTTGATAATAATTCAAAGTTCATATACAATGTATATTATACATGATTAAGTTCGTTAAATTTTGTATCTTAACAGTTATATTTCATAATTACATAGTAAATTCTTGACTTATAGGTTACTTCTATACGTCGCTTATTATATTTTTCAGTTATTAGCTACAGTTACACTTCTTTGAACGAATTAGTACATTTTATTTTCTATATAATATATACGAGTTGTTTCATCATATTCTGACATCATTTATAACTTTTGATCCTGCAAATATTTTGTGTTATTTATTTTTTAAATAATTTTTAAAGTTTTAGACTATGTTAAAAGAATATTTTTTATTATTTGTCTCTAATAAGAATAAAAATAAAAATAAAATTGTTTTTCTTATAAGAGTATTAGTGAATATGCTTTTAATGTAGTCCAAAACTTTAAAAAATATTTACAAAATACAGTGGGTCAAAAAAGTCTCCGTACACTAATGTCAAATTTTTTCAACAACATAAAATAGCGACTCAAAAATTAAATAACTTCATATTTATAATACACATACTCAGAAACATATTAATATTGGTTTTTAGAAAGATGAAGTATATATACTAATTTGTTTACATAATACAAATAAACAATTTTAGGAAAATATGAGCAAAAAAAATCACCGTACATTTACAGATGTCTATGAATTACAGATAAAAATAGGATTATAATGGGAGAACCCATATAGACTTATACGTATGAAGTACCACATATCTGCAGGCATGTCATTATTGTTTCTATAGCCATTAAGGGCGGTAGTCAAATGCTTAGCGCGTTTTATCAGTTTATACACATTGAACAATGGAGATACCTATTGCAATTCGCAAATTAGTAATTAAAGATGGTAATTCTCTTAGAATAATTGCACAAACAATTAATAAATCACATTCGACTGTACAATTTATAATAAACCGATATAATGAAACTGGTTCTTTCGAAGATCGAAAACGTAGTGGTCGTCCACAAAGATTAAAATCTCATAACAGGAGAGCTATACTACGAACAGTTGAGACGGAACTAAAAACAAGTGCACCAAAACTTGCTGGTATGATTGATAATGACTATAATGTAAGAGTTGTACCTCAGACAATTAGTAATGTCATTAGAAACGCAGGATATAAAGGTTGTGTAGCTAGGAAAAAACCTTTTATCAGTAAATTAAATAAAAAAAAACGTTTAGATTTTACAAAGGCACGCATAAACAAGGGAAATGATTTTTGGATATCTGTATTATTTAGCGATGAAAGCAAGTTTAATATTTTTGGTTTAGATGGGCGATATACAGGGTGATTTTTTTATCATAACCCACTCAATTACTTACAGAATAATAATAATTAAAAATTTTTTTTTTATTACTATCTTTAGTTACACATTATTCTTGAATTATTAACTATGTAATACTTTTTAAGTTCATCCCTTATGCCTGGTAAGGGTGTCAACTTTGTTTTTTTAAATGGTAACACGTATTTTTAATTTAATAAAATGTTTGAGTTTTTAATTCAATAGTAAATGGCATTTGAATTTTTAATAAAACTTAATTTGTTTATTAGATATAAACATTTAAAGTTTCAAATTTTTGAGTTAATATATAGGTATAATACACAAGGGATTACAAATACAGGTAGCTAATTGGTTTTTTATGACATCGATATTAGCAGGTACACAGCATTGTTATTATCAATGATAGTAAGGTACATTGTTGTGAGTTTATAAATACACTAACTGACAATACAAAAAGTATATCTATTGATAGTCATAATTGATAATAAACAATCCGTGACTGTGATAGCAATATCATAAAAAACCAATTAGCTACCTGTATTTGTAATCCCTTGTGTATTATACCTGTATATTAATTCAAAAATTTGAAACTTTAAATGATTATATCTAATAAACGAATTAAGTTATATTAAAAATTCAAATTCCATTTACTATTAAATTAAAAACTCAAACATTTTATTAAATTAAAAATATGTGTTACCATTTAAAAAAACAAAGTTGACCCCCCTCCAAGGCATAAGGGATGAACTTAAAAAGTATTACATAGTTAAAAATTCAAGAATAATGTGTAACTAAAGATAATAAAAAAAAAAAAATGTTTAAATTATTATTATTCTGCAAGTAATTGAGTGGGTTATGATAAAAAAATCACCCTGTATGGTGTGGAGAAAACCTAACAAGCAAATAGATTGTAAAAATTTGTGCCCGACGGTAAAACATGGGGATGGTAATGTATTAGTTCGAGGCTGTATGAGCGCTGCAGGTGTTGGTAATTTAGTATTTATCGATGGTATAATGGATCAACATGTTTATTTAAACATTTTGAGAAATAATTTACATGCAAGTGTTTAAAAACTAAAAATTGGCAATTCGTTCATTTTTCAACAAGATAACGACCTAAAACATACCGCGAAAAAAGTTAAAGAATGTTTGTTATACCGAGTACCAAAGCAACTTAACACACCTCCGCAATCACCAGACATGAATCCTATAGAACATTTATGGGATAAAATAGGTAGACGTCTAAAAAATGATCAAACTCGAAACAAAGAACAATTGAAAACAGCAATTCTTGAAGTATGGAACAGTATTAACTCAACTGTTACATCAAAATTATTAGAATCAATAGAAAACGTATGAATGAAGTTCTTAGGGCTAAAGGAGAGCCAACTGATCATTAATGATGATTATTATTATAATTAATTAAGTTAAAAATATTAATGTTAATTTATACGGACACTTTTTTGCTATTATTTTTCTAAAATTGTTTATATATATGTATGTATAAAGTAAACTAATTAATATATATGCTTCAATTTTTTTTTAACAAATATTTATATGTTTATGAATAAATGTGTGTTACAAATATGGCGTTATTCAACTTTCGAGTCGCTATTTTATGTTGTTGAAAAAATTTGACATTAGTGTACGGAGACTTTTTTGACCCACTGTAAGTAATTTAAAATATGTACTGTATCAAAAGTTATTAAAGATGTCAGAAAATGGTGGAATATTCTGTATATAAATATATAAATAAATAAATATATATATATATACAGGTGATTTTTTTATCATAACCCACTCAATTACTTGCAGAATAATAATAATTTAAACATTTTTTTTTTTTATTATCTTTAGTTACACATTATTCTTGAATTTTTAACTATGTAATACTTTTTAAGTTCATCCCTTATGCCTTGGAGGGGGGTCAACTTTGTTTTTTTAAATGGTAACACATATTTTTAATTTAATAAAATGTTTGAGTTTTTAATTTAATAGTAAATGGCATTTGAATTTTTAATATAACTTTATTAGCTTATTAGATATAAACATTTAAAGTTTCAAAATTTTGAGTTAATATACATGTATAATACACATGGGATTGTAAATACAGGTAGCTAATTGGATTTTTATGACATTGCTGTCTCAGTCACGGATTGTTTATTATCAATTATGATTATCAATAGATATACTTTCTGTATTGTCAGTTAGTGTATTTATAAACTCATAACAATGTGCCTTACTACAATTGATAATAACAATGCTGTGTACCTGCTAATATCGATGTTATAAAAAACCAATTAGCTACCTATATTTGTAATCCCTTGTGTATTATACCTGTATATTAATTCAAAAATTTGAAACTTTAAATGATTATATCTAATAAACGAATTAAGTTATATTAAAAATTCAAATGCCATTTACTATTAAATTAAAAACTCAAACATTTTATTAAATTAAAAATATGTGTTACCATTTAAAAAAACAAAGTTGACCCCCCTCCAAGGCATAAGGGATGAACTTAAAAAGTATTACATAGTTAAAAATTCAAGAATAATGTGTAACTAAAGATAATAAAAAAAAAAAAATGTTTAAATTATTATTATTCTGCAAGTAATTGAGTGGGTTATGATAAAAAAATCACCCTGTATATGTATATATATATATATATAAACTATGCACCTTAAATGTTTAATGAATGAATTAACAAAATCTATATCAAGAATGTCGCAGAGTTCCTCAATTCTTTTTTTAATTTCTTCTTTTTTCATATTATACAAGGTCCCATAATATTTAAGTGTATCGCGTACAGAAAGATATTGATCCAAACATAATTCCTAATTATAAATTAAAGTAATAATTAGATATTATACTATTTACACATTATAGTGTTTATTACTTGAGGCATAAATCCGATATCCGCAATGGAGTCAGTTTCTAAAATTATATTTCCTGAATCAAGTGATTGTGTACCTACTATTGAACTTAATAAAGTAGTTTTTCCACAGCCACTTGGACCCAGAAGTCCATAGCTGGAAATTTTAATCAAAATATTAATTTATACAGAATACAAGTGATTTTTTAATTTATGAATTTGAATTTTAATAATAATTTTATAGTAAATGTTTTCTATGTACTATGTTGTATTTACTATACAGAGGGATTGATTTATCGTTGACTATTAGACTTCTTATAAAATGATAATTTGTTTGACAATTTTTTTACTTTTAGTAGTGTTTTTATTCGATTTTTAAGTTGCTTAATATTTTTTTAATACCATCCCTAGTAATGGTAGCTACTTTATTTTTTTAAATAGTAATATTTAATGTTATTTAAGTTAAGGCTATTTAAGTTAAATAGACTTACAAGGAATGAGGGTTAGAACACAAAAATATTCAACTATTTATAAATTGAAAAAAAAATAATACTAGATTATTCAAAAAAAATTTTTTTTAATTATTATTAATTTAGAAAAAAACCAGTCGTTTAATCAGTTTCAATATTTTATATGCAAATTATTTAATTATCTTTCAAGGATCAAGGAGTAGACTTAAAAATATTTATAAGCTAACAAATAGAGATTTATGTGTAACTAACAAAAATCAGAAATATGTTTTTGAAGAAAAATATTTATTTATTTATCGTAGACAGCAACAAAACAATTGTTCTTTATATCATATAAATCTTATTCATTAACAATTTATTAAATCAAATTGTATTTTATTAAATTTAATGTAATTGATAAATTATGCAAATCATTTTCCTTTCAATGAGGAATGAATGTTGCGATTATGTTTATTCTTCCTAACTAATTTGATTTTTTATTTCTATCAGAAACTATGATTAAGCCGTCTGGGTACAGACCTTTTTTCAGGGGTCGAATATAGGCAATTTTGCGATTTTACATGTTACGCAGTGTCGTTGTGTGAGAAATAAATGATTATTAGTGTGAGTGTCCATTATTGGGAGTATTTTCGTCGTGTTATAGTCGATAACAAAACCGGTTGTGTACCTGCCTTACTTTTTGATTCAATACGATTATGTTGATAACGACACACGTTTATTTTATGTAGTATAAAAACTATAGTTTAACACCAGCCTCTCTGTAAATACTAATAGACGTGTCATGATTTCACACATTTTATTGATTATAAAAATAATTAAACTATTTATTTTCGACGATTAAGAAAAACTAAATATTTACAGAAAACAAGTTAAATCATATGAGATCCACATCGATTATTTTGAAGTTATAAAACTATAAAAAAACTAATTTTAATTATAAGAATTCAATTTACAAAATTACATTATTTACATACTAAAATATTTAAGTTTATAAGCCTGTTCTTATGGGAAGTCCTTTATCATTCACTTATCCATTTTCAATAGCAAACCTAGTTTCTTCTTTCCCCGCTAACTCTATCGAATCCCATGCAGTTTTTTCAGTTTGCTTAGCAATATAATTAGTGATGGACATAATCGAATGATTTCGATAATCGAATGATTAGTAATCGAGACATTTTCATAATCGAGTGAATCTCTCGAAAAATCACTCGAAGTTAAAATCGTCTGCTCGTATGATAAGAATAATCAACTATTATTATTTATCGAGAGAATCGAAAAATTATTCGAAATATGAATAAATATACCTATAGTAAATAATTATTAATTTAATTTTGCTTTTTTTATTTGTTGGTGTTTATTTATAATTAATATATTAAACTATAATTTAGGAATAATAATAACAATAATATATTAATAATGCATTATTAATAAGTGCTTTAAATAAAAGACAAGTTGTTATTTTTTTTATTTAACAATTATTACCTATATTTTAAAAAAACCGATAACAAATTTAAAAATAAAAACATAAGATAAGGTAGCAATAGCCTGCTTGACCATCATAATTAAAACACCTGATTCCACACCTAATTGATTTTTCATAAATTCACAACTAGTGAGAGAATCAGAACTCAGTAGTTTAGCCAGTTCAGGACAAAACTTTGTTCTAATCGTCACATACTTCCCAAAAATGTGACAGATAAGGTGTTGCCATGAGTAGCGATTGAACGAGTTGAAAATAAGACTCGAAGTCAACAATTTAATAATAATTCGACTATAATTTATGCTAAATAAAAACTTAAAAATAGTATTCTCTCGTTTCATCGTTTCATGGACATCATTCGAAATAACTTTTATTCGATTATATACATTTCAAGATCAAGAAATCATTGTTTTTATAATAAACGAGAAATCATTAGAAATAATCACTCGATTATAGAATAATCAATATTATTCTAATATTATTTATTAAAAAAATCAGAATATCTCGATTATATAATAGATATGATTTCAATAATCGAGATATCTCGATTATGCCCATCACTAATTATAATCATGATATTTTTGATACGTCTTATTACTCATACATGGCATATTTAGTACAGCAGAAAACTGTTCTAAATTTGTAAACCCCTGACTAGTATTCAAAGTAGCAGTAACAACTGCAGTATTTATACTATGAGAATAATTTAATTTGGGATCCTCTGAATAAATAATTTCTTTTTTTTTGCAAAAAATTACATTCAAAGTGAAATTCTGAAAAAAAACCCCTTTGAACTTCAGTTTTAAATACATGATTTGAAAAATTACAAGCAAATAACTCGTGTTTAATTGATTTCGAACTATTAAAAAAATATTCAATATTTATTATTCTACGACTGTTTAAATTATACCTAAAATAGTTAAATATGTGTATTAATTTCATTGTAAAATAATACTATAAAAAATAAACTAACTCTTTTTGAATAATTGGTTAACTTCTGAAGAAATTTTTTTACAAGTATCAAGAGTTTATGCACTGGGTGACAATGGTAAAAAATCATAAAAACTATCATCTCCAATTTTTCTAAAGAAAAAAAAAATGTTTCTAATAAATTATATTTTAACCTTGCCCTTCTTAAAAAATTACTCACTCATTTATTAAATTCTCCTCGTTACTTGTTTGAGGTATGTCAAGTAAAATGTTAGTTTGAGAATTGGAAACATTCTACCAAAATAATGTATATTGTATTTATTTTTTAATTTTCATGTGTAGCTGAAGTGGTATCTTGATTTTACAATAATGTGTTTTTTATTTAGAAATTTTTTCTACTAATAAGAACTATTAATTTTCAGTCTGATGGTGTACCAAAATAATTTTTTTTTTTGAAATGTCACTTATATCTCATGAATTCTAAGCACTTCGTATTATATTAAATATAAGTTATATCTCATTATCACTCAAATCTGACCACCTTTTTTTAAAAAAATGATTTCCTTTTTTTTATTGTATGTAATTTAAAATTCATTTTATTCATAACATCAGTTACTTAGTGTTAGATCTAGTTTGATAACATAGTGTGAGACTGAGAAAAACACGTTTTTGTGTCAGATTTAAAGAGAAATTATTAAAATATAATGCTGAATACATCAACAAGATATATTTTTTGATCTTTTGGCGTATCGTTGAACAATAAATGTCCAGTAGGTACAGATATAGATAGACACAAGCAAAAAACACATACTAGTAAAACTAATACCTTCTCAGTTTTCTATCGAAACTAAGAAAGTGTATGAAAATTATTTTTATATATTCGTACCTCACCAGATATTGTTTTATGACTCCCCATTTTTTTAGTGACACTTATATAGGAATACAACAACAAAATTTGTTTCTTACTATGTAATGATGACAGGTTTGCAAATAAGATAAAAGCAAATAATCTAATATCATATATACAGGTATAATATCAAGTATGCATTGTAACTATTTTAAGGCAGTCGGTATTGCCCTATGCAACCTATGAGCAATAAAATAGCTGAAGCGTATAACGCACATACGCGCACGAGCATGTCCTAATAACAGCTACTGTTTGAAATCCATTAGTTTGAGCGTACAAAACAACCCGTTTTTGTTCCATCAATACGACGAAACTACTGATGCGATAAGAATTCTGAAAACATATCTGAATTCAGCATCATGTCACTTAGATATTGAAAGTAGGTATAGGTAATTTTTTGAAATTGTGATTCCTTCAACGTAAAAATTTATTTTGAAAATTTTAAAATTATTCGAAAATGTAAACTGTACTAAAGAGTTAAAAACATAAAAATTTCAAAATTATGGTCTGATCGATACCTAAGTGACATGATGCTAAATTCAGATATGTTTTCAGAATTCTTATCGCATTAGTAGTTTCGTCGTACTGATGGAACAAAAATGAGTTGTTTTTGACTAAAAAGTGGTCGGTACCCAGACGCCTTAAGTTACAAAAATAAAAAGATATCAATAGGTATACAAATTTTATTAAAAGGTTTTTACTTTAAAGAAATTATTTTAAGAGATAATGAGTATAATTTTAATTCAATACCTTTAAGTAATATTATTACAAAAATTTTTGATGTTTATATAAAGCCTATTTATTATCTTATGATTATTGGTATTTTACTACTTTTACTTTTTGATTATTATGCATAAATGTGTTTAGATAAAAATCACGTAAATTATTTTTAAAGTAGGTCAGTTATAAATATTTTGAATGTAAACATTTAAACAGAATAAAGTAACTTACAAGATTAATTCAGATGCATGATTGGTATAAACACATAGTTATTTAATTATGATTTCTTTATATCCTTGAATCTATCATTATAATTATTGATAATTATCTTTTATGTACACTCATATAACGTTTCAGTGGTAAACTGAAGTTACTGAGAAGGTGGAAAAATTTTTGATAGGTCACATTTGTACATGTATACTACAAGTGATTTTTTAAACGTTAGCCATTCGATTTATTATTAAATTATAACTATGTTTAGAAATATATTTTTGGTATTTAATTAGATTCATATATTTTTTTATCCTTCAGTTATTAACTACTTTTTTAATTCATTCTTATACCTTATAAAGTTTTCAACTTTATTTTTTTTAATGGCAACATATACAGGGTGTTCAGTAAGTCAGGAAACGGGTTTCTATTGTTCTCATTGTTTGTAACAATGAGAACAAATTAAATATACAGGTATATTTAATTTGCTTATAAAATAAAAATAGAAAAATCCTGCTAATGTAATATCACTAATTTTAATCATTTTTTATCATAATTATACGAAAATATTATTTTAATTACAGGTAAACAAATATTTTTATTTTATACATTTTACGTATATGATGAATCTAGAACCAATAGATATTAAATACATATTTTTATGATTTTACAGTAAAACATTTTTAAAAAATAAAATATTTTTATTATTATTTATACATATAATAATAATAATAATAAAACTACAGGTCACTCAACGAATACTGTAATAAAAACCTTTGTTAAAAAATGTAATACAGCAAGACAATGATAAAACGAATCATGGTTATATAAATTTCATTCTCCAATTATTAATTTTAACATATATTCTATTTCACAAATAATATGATAGTAACATAATTATTTTTCAACTAACACTTAATAAATAAAAATAACCTTGTGCTAAATTTTTTACCTTCCCATATTTTTAGATTCAGAACGGTCTGGTTACTACTCGATATTTCGAAAATCTTATTTTAGTTTAGTCATGTTTAAATATATCATTTGAGAAACATCATAAGCCATGTATAAGGTGTTCATTAAGTAAGAAATCAGGTCAATTGTTACAAACATTGAGAACAATATAAACCCGTTCCCTTACTTACTGAACGCTCTATAAATTAAATTTAAGAAAAGACTAATCGTTAACGACTTTGGACCCATTATTTCAGAATTTATTACAATTTTAAAATATAGATTTGAGGTGAAACACGGGTATGACAATATTTATTATTAGATATTTCTTAGACACACCTTTCCTCCCGCTTAGGTAAAAAATCTTAATAGCTTCTGAAATAATTAGTCCAAAGTTGTTATCGATCAGCCATTTAAATTTAATAAATATGGGGCTAATGATATTTTTCAAATTATAGATTCAAATATGATTAAATTAAAATAAGATTTTATAGAGTGTGTTCAGTAAGTAAGGAAACATGTAAAATATAACAAATAATATGAACGATAGAAACACGTTTCTTTATTTACTAAACACTCTATATTAAAAAACATTGTACGTTAAGATAAATATGATGGGTAATATTAAATAATGATCTAGGCCTTAAAAAAATATAAGTATTTCAATTAAATTGTTAGCATTAAATAATAATATTTTTAATATTGATTACTTATCGCAATTACTATTTTATAATTTTATAACAAAAGAGTGAAAAATTAAAAATTTAAATCAAGTTTTACTTGATCAATCCTATTTTCATATCTAATCGAGTATTTAAGTTTTATCAACTTTAAAGTTCAGTGATAGATTAACTATGAAAGATAATTTGGAAAAATCTCCTCTGTACTTCTATTAATCAATGTGATTCTAAGAAGGTCCTAAAAAGAAAAATTCCCTCTCTAGCTTAGAGAAAAGCGGCAGCAAAATATAATTTAGATAAAAAATGTTCACTTTTAACCATTAATATTTTTCTAAATTTAATCAAATTATTTTATTTATTTTAAGTATTGATTCAAAAAATATCTATTTCTATTGAACTATTAATCAATTTTCTAGGATTTATACTTCAAGAGAAAATCAAAATAGGAATATATTTCAAGATATTCACACCCACGTTCTTGTATATATAATTTCTTATAAAACCCTGATATAGTACTGGATTCCTCCAATTAATATCTCATATTCTAATTGTACATCCACTCAAAACTAAAAAATGTAATTTAGATTATTTTTGAATAAACAATGATAAAGGTTTGATTTTTTCAATTTAAATTCCCATAATATTTTAAATACAATTTTTTTTAGCTTCTGGTCATAAAATTAAACTTTAAAATATCTTTATTTGAAAGTTCTGAAATTAATTCAACATTAAAATTTGATCTTTTGTAAAAACTATTTTGGTTTAAGTCCCTTTTTCTTAATACAATAAAATTGATTAAATATTAATATGTATAAATGTTAAAGAAAAAGTATATTGCACTCACATTACTCCTTTTGGTACATTCATGTGCAAGTTATTGATCACATTTTTATTTTTTTTAAATGATTTAAAAGCTCCTGACACTTTTAATGCTAAATTATAGGTAGAATTGCTATCCATTTGATTTAAACAAGAGTGATAAAATAAAAATGTAAACTCTTGATATCAATGTTCGTGTGTAACTAACCACACATTTTTTTTTTATTTTAACTGAACAAGAATAACCAAGGTTTAAACAAGAAAAACTAGTTTAAGCATTGTGACATAAATTCAAAACTGTTATCTATTATTTTTTATTAAAATTTATATATACTTACATACAGAGTAATTTTTTATTACAAATCACTTAATTACAAACAAAATGAAAATAAGTTTGAAATATTTTTTTTTTTTTGATACCACTAATTATATATTATTCTTGAATTGTTGTTATGTAATACTTTATAAGTTCACTCATTAAACATTTTTAGAGTATAAACTTTATTTATTTCAAATAATAAGATATATTTAAATTTTAATAAACTATATCTGTTTCTATTTTAATATTATTTGGTATTTGTATTTTTAACATAATTATATTTGTTTATTAGTCATACAATTTTTCTGCATTATCAATTGCTATATAAACTCACAACAATATGCCTTACTGCTATACTTTAAGCATATCTATTGATAAAGTCAAAGTTACTAATAAATACTGCGTATCTGCGAATAGCGAAGTCATAAATACAATAGCTACCTATATTTTTAATATCACGTATAATATACATGTATATTAATTCAAAAATTTGAAAAGTCTAATACCTTATAAACGAATAAAGTTAGACTATAACTTTTGTCTTGCACTCTATCTATATTTAACAATGTTTATAACTTCCGAAACACTAGTTATGAAACCAAAATTGTAGTCCACCATTCATTTTCATAATTAAATCATTTCTTAATTTATAAACTAGTGCAATAATTTTTACAAATAAAACATTGTTGAGTTGAAATCATTGTAAGACAAAAGGAATGAACCTAAAGAGTAGTAATTGATTAATAAATCTTAAAATATGTTCAACTAAATAATTTAGGAAATAAATTATCCATCATAATATTTTAGAAGTTAAAGAGTGAATTATTTAGTGTACACTAGAAGTGATGATTTATAGTTATTTTAAGTTATTCATATTTTAATGAATTCGTTATTTTAAGGATATACAAAAAATTAAAATTATATTCTGCTAATTGAATATATCCCTGTATGAACGAATATTTTTTAAATAAAAAAATATGTTTATTCGGCAAAATTATATGAGTTTTCTACCATGCTCAAATACTTTTAAAATAACCAAATATTTTAGATATAAATATTTTATTGTTATTAATATCTTTTTACTTAAATACTTTTAATTTATTTATAACATATATGATTATGTTTTAATAATATTTTTTAGTTAAGCATTTTCATTTCTTAAAAAACAATTTTTTTTAATTTTTCATAGATTATTTATTAAAAAAAAAAAAACAAAAAGTTAGTGTAAGATTTCAATTATTATTTATTTATTACCCTAACATTTCTAAAACACCGGAATTTCATTATTATTAAACGATTACAATTTCTATTAGAGTAATGTAATTATATTAATAATTTTTATTATATAATAAATTGAAATGTGTTTAATATAGGCGCATATTGGAGGGTTAGAGAGTATGAAGGATTATCTTTTTTTATTGAATATGCTAATTAAATATGTATGTCACTATTTACAAAAATAAAGTTAAAATCCTAATAAGTTATGAGAAATGATCATTAATAATAATTAATAGCTCATAAACAAATAAAAATATTTAACTAAAAAAAATTAAAAATTCTTTTTCAATATTGTATTTATTTCGAAAGCAATCAAGTCGTTAATGATAAACCAATCCCTCTATTTATACATTTTTTCTTTTTTAAATTTATTAGTATCTATATATTAAAATTAAGATAAACAATTATAGACATATTCCCTCTTTTCCCAGATAAATTTTACCATCTTTAATTTATTAAATCAAAATATATGTATTTAATTGGCTTTTAAATAAATATGATTTATTTAAATAAATTACGATAACCAATATTTTGAAGATTGTAACAATTTAATAAAAAATATTGGATATGTAGCATAGGTATATTAATTTTTTCTAATTATTTATAAACCGCATAACTCCACTCCCGCCTGTTATAAAAATGCTATTCATTTACAAAATTCTGGTAATTATTTTGCTATTAATAGGTCATTTTTTTAACTAGATCATTGTTTTATTTATAAGCAACTTAAACAACCATATCGTTTATTGAAAAACTGAAGATGATACTATTTTAGAAGGAAGAAAAGGATGTATAACTAAATTTTTTTCAGTTAATTCAAGTATCTAGATTTTGTTGGGTTGCATAGTTCGACAATCCATTTGTGATAAGAATCATTTTTATAAAAAAACTTTGATGAGATTGTTTTAAAGAAAGTTTGACTATTTTAATTTTTCTTAATTGGTTATAATTTCAAAACAAATTAAAATTTTAATTCATCACAGCCATTAGTAACGACAACATATTTTTTGGAAAAGGGAGATTCTCTCTAATTGTATATAGTTATAAAAATCAAAACTCAATTTATTTTATGGGGTCTATTTTTAAAAAACCTGTTACCTCTAGATGACTATACTTTTTTATCTGAAGTATAGGTAAAAAATAAAAATCCTTGAATAGCACAGGAAGGTCAATATAAGGACATTAATAATATATTTGATTTCAGATTATCTTTAATTTAAATTATAAATTCTAGTCATAATTATTATATTAGTAAAAATAATTCACAGACTACTGTGTATAGTAAGTGGTTTGGTATAACCACATTGTAGTTACATCATTGAGGACAACTTTTTTTGTTAATTCATCAAATTGTATAATTTATTTGCATTATAAAAAAACCTAGTATTGTCTCAAATGTTATTTCTTTTTAACACGCTTTTATTAGTTTCACGTGTATGTTTGTTGTTGTTTGTTGTTTGTTGTTTGTAAGTTTGTAACTCTCCAAACGCCACGCGTTATCGCATATTCCGTTGTCTAGACTAGACTGTTATACGCATTCACCCCTCCCCACGCCTCGCTCACAATACGACGGTACACTATTCCTATAAAAATTTATTTTTAGTTATCGTACCCGTACACGCGTGCTTGTCATCAATATTATATATATGTAAACAAATTTTTATTTTGACTGACCAATAACGCCCGCGTCTAATGCGCCTTACGTATATATATATATATTCCTACCGCCGTTTATACCTCGGGTATAACGTTAGTCCGACCCGCCCGGCCATAAAACACAGCTATACTTAGTGCATGATACTTTTACGTAGTTAAGTCGCATTATTTGTATAAATATATATATTCTAATTACTATTAAAATTAATATATTAACACGATTTATTCTAATTAAGAGATATAAAGTATTCATTCCGATTACGAGGGATGATTTCCGTATCGTCATTTTTCGTCACTACCTCCACGTTCCGGGAGTGAGTAATTTACGCGCCTGCTGCTTTCCTTGGATGTGGTAGCCGTTTCTCAGACTCCCTCCCCAGAATCGAACCCTGATTTCCCGTTACCCGTAACAACCATGATATTGATAGTAACTACTATCATAACATGAAACTAAAAAGTAAAAAATAAATATAGTTTAAAAAACTAAAAAAACACGCTTTTAAAGTACATCGAACTAAAAAGTTAAAAATAATTTTTAAAATAATTATGAACAAAAAATACTAGTATTATTGTGATAAAAGCGTGGGTGCTTTGTGCCATATTTTTCGTATATTGAGCGCCCGACGCTTTTATCACAATAATACTAGTATTTTTTGTTCATAATTATTTTAAAAATTATTTTTAACTTTTTAGTTCGATGTACTTTAAAAGCGTGTTTTTTTAGTTTTTTAAACTATATTTATTTTTTACTTTTTAGTTTCATGTTATGATAGTAGTTACTATCAATATCATGGTTGTTACGGGTAACGGGAAATCAGGGTTCGATTCTGGGGAGGGAGTCTGAGAAACGGCTACCACATCCAAGGAAAGCAGCAGGCGCGTAAATTACTCACTCCCGNCACGCTTTTATCACAATAATACTAGTATTTTTTGTTCATAATTATTTTAAAAATTATTTTTAACTTTTTAGTTCGATGTACTTTAAAAGCGTGTTTTTTTAGTTTTTTAAACTATATTTTAACACGCTTATATTAGTTTCACGTGTATGTTGTTTGTTGTTTGTCGTTTGTCGTTTGTCGTTTGTTGTTTGTTGTTTGTCGTTTGTAAGTTTGTAACTCCACGCGGCACGTGTTATTATGTCGCGTATCCCGTCGTGTAT
>NW_026099572.1:17316872-17352519 GCF_025091365.1 Daktulosphaira vitifoliae | reverse complement strand
AAAGGGCCAAATGGTCAAGTATCACAAAAAAGTAAACTTTTTCGCCTACAACCGTTCTTGGATAAAAGTGGAGTACTTAGAATGGGCGGAAGATTAAAAAATGCAGCATCATTAGAGATATTTCAAAAACATCCACTGATTATACCGGCTAAGAGTACGTTTACTAAATTGTTACTTAGAGATGAGCATGAAAGATTATGTCACAGCGGTCCACAAACTGTTTTAGCGTCCATAAGGCAAAGGTATTGGCCATTAAATGCAAGGAATACAATTAGAGGAATTATATTCAAGTGTTTGCGTTGTTTTCGACAACGACCCATCATGGTGCAGCCCATAATGGGGGACCTGCCAAGCGATAGAGTAGAACCTTCTCGAGCTTTTAAGATAAGTGGAGTAGATTTCTGGGGGCCAGTGATGTTAAAGAGTAGTTTAAGAAAAAATGCGCCTTTAAAAAAGGCTTATGTTAGTGTGTTTGTGTGTTTTTCAACTAAGGCCGTACATATTGAGTTGGTAAATGGATTAAGTACGCAGGACTTTATACAAGCATTACAGAGGTTTGTGGCTAGGAGAGGAAAAATTAGTGTGATATATTCAGATAATGGCACAAACTTTCATGGTACAGATCGTCAGTTAAAAGAGGTGTATGAGTTATTTCATTCAGAAGCGCATAAAAAGGAGTTATTTGAGCATTTTACAAATGAACGTATTGAGTGGAAGTTTATACCTCCGCGCTCTCCACATTTTGGGGGATTATGGGAGTCTGCTGTTAAAAGCATGAAAGGGCTCATAAAAAGAATACTGGGCGAATCGCATTTAACGTTCGACGAAATGTACACCGTGCTCACGCGCGCTGAGGCTTGCCTGAACTCACGTCCTCTCACTCCTTTGTCTTCTTGTCCAACCGACTTAACTGTGCTAACGCCTGGTCATTTTTTAATTGGTGAAGCATTGACTACATTACCAGAGAGAGACGTAAGCGATACTCCGTCAAATCGATTAGACCGTTGGCGTAGAGTAAATAAGTTTTCTCAGCAACTATGGAAACGCTGGAGTAGTGAATATCTTTCACAACTTCAAACTCGCTACAAATGGGCAAAGGAGGAGGGACCTAAACTGTCAGTGGGTTCCATCGTCTTAATAAAAGAAGAAAATCTCAGCCCGCTGGTCTGGTGATTAGGCCGAGTATTAAGTGTTATATGTGGTAAGGATGGCGTGATACGCACAGCAAGGGTAAAAACCGCTTTTGGTGAATACTTACGAGCAGTTCGAAATTTAAGTCCATTGCCAATTGAAATCGATTGATTTATTGAAAATTTATTGTTTGTCAATTTAAATATATTTGTAATCCATTTGTTATTTTAGAATGTTAGTTTNAATATATTTGTAATCCATTTGTTATGTTAGAATGTTAGTTTTTTTTTTTGTTTTTGCAATTTGTTTTATGTTTTATATATATATTTTTTTTGATTTGTTAGATAAATTTTATATTGATTTTGGTTAATCAAAGTGGGCGGCTTGTTTGATATTGGGGAAAAAACGCTAGATATATTTGTTATAGGATAGGTGGAGGGCGGTGCAGCGTAGGGTTTTGTTTGTAAGTTAGTCGAAAACCGGACAGCGAATGATGAGTCCGGCTCACTTACGCGCACCTATAGTTTTTCGTATATAAAATGTAAAAGATATAAAATAAAAAATACAGTCCATATTATAGAANCAAATAAAAAAAATACAGTCCATATTATAGAATAAAAATAAAGTGTTCTTATTCAAAGTTTAAAATATCGTAAGCTACCGATCAGTTTTAATGTATAAAACATGTCATATTTTTTTCTATTTTCAGGCATTAATTATATTCTATATCCATAGTTTTAAAAAAATTTTTTAAGATTTGAAAATAGTCATTTTATAGATAAGTTTTAAAGAAAAATTTTGATAACAATAACTCTTATTTTAATTCAGTAGTTACGTTTATACAGCATTTTGAAATTTGTTAAATATTGATTTTTTATACAATTTTCCTATGATATCAAAATGTTAGTCCATATTATGTACAGAAGTTTTTTTTTCTCGCCTTAATTCCAACTACTTGGGGTCGGCCACCCTTATCCTGAACTTCCACTTGACACGATCTCCCACATCCTCAACGCTCACATCCAGTAGCGTATTTTGAATGATTTTTCGGGTTGTTCAACTTTTAATGAACCTCACAAACGAAAATTGTAGAAATATTTACTGACGCAAAAAAATACTTACTATTTTTCTAATTACTATTTTAGGAATTGACAAGTAATTTGAAATTTGAAATTTTGGTATTGTTGTATCTTAAAAGAAACAACCTTAGTATCTTAACTTAAAGTAGTAAAAGTTTAATAATAACTTAAATGTAATTATTATAGATATAATTAAACAATGCAAAACATATAAAATAAATATACACTTAAAACACAATAAAATAATACACAAAATGAAAACTTAATGTCATAAACGTACCGCGTGAAAAGAGATTACATTCGGTGCTCCCGAGGACCTTTCTCCTCTACAATTCATTCCATTTCGTCTTATATACTAAAATATTTTGTTTTTCTTCTTTTTACAAAATTAATAATACAATCATTTTCAAAAATGTTTATAAATATTTAATTTCTGGTCTAGTAACAATAGATCAGGAAATTACAATTAAATCAAACGTTACAAAAATGTTTCACTTCCAGCTTTACAAATGATAAACTATATTACAGTATACAGGGTGATTTTTTTATCATAACCCACTCAATTACTTGCAGAATAATAATAATTTAAACATTTTTTTTTTTGGTTTTCTTTAGTTACACATTATTCTTGAATTATTAACTATTTAAAACTTTTTATGTTCATCCCTTATGTCTTGTAAGGGTGTCAACTTTGGTTTTTTAAATGGGAATGACTAACATTTTTTTTTTTAAATACTTTTTAAATTGTTGTAAAGATATAAATATATTAAGATCTATTTTAATATTTCAAGATCTTTATTTCTTATATTTTTATACAGTAAAGATTATAGTAAAATTAGCAATTTTTGAACTTTAAAACTAAATTTGTAATATAAGATTTAGGCGTCTCTTCTTTTCACTTAGATTATCAATTAGTTTACTGGCATCAATGCCTACTTCTGTGTTAATGGCTAGCATAGCCAAATTTTTTTAACCATCCTTGTATTAAAAAAAAAAAGACTTAAAAATTCATAATTATAAAATAATTAAAATAATAAATTAACCACAATTGATTTACTTGTAACATTGTGTTTCGCAAGTTCGTCTTTATTCTTTTTAAGTTAGAAAAGGAACTCTCATTAGATGCAGTTAGATACTGGTCAAGTTGCAAAAATCTGTAGGAGTTTAAATACATTTGGATAAACTTGGCTATCACATAAAACTATTGTTTCCATGGCATTTCTTGATATATTTGATGATTTAATATTTTCTAAACATCTTTTCCATAATTTGAACTCTGCCAGTAACACAGATTTTCGCATTCATTTAAGTCAATCATGTACATTTGTGCCAAGAGTAAGAAGTGAGCTTCATTTTCGTCTGTTGAAATTAATGATTTCAAGTCCAATAACCACAATTTTTGATTCACAAACTTGAATTTAGTTGATCTATAAATGTATCTAAATAAGGAATAAAATAAGTAACTTGAAAATATGACTCTGGTGAATTTGTCTCAATATTTACTCTTTTCGTTTGTCTTCCTATAATACGTGGTATAGAAATATGATTTATTATATTAATATCTATATTAAATTAATATCGTATTTATATCTAGTTTTTTTGAAAACGTCAATGAATTTTCAAACATTTTATGAAATTCAGACTCAGCATTCGATCTTAAAGATTGAAATTCTTTTACTGTATCTTCCGCAATATCCATAGCTTCACCTAGATCAATATCTATTCTTTGAAGTTGTTTTAAACCAGGTAACTCATAACTAAATACTTTATTCACAATAAGTAGATAAATAATAAAATCTCCTTTCAGTATTGATGTTCGTAAATTGCTTGCTTTTGATGATGTTTCAGTGTTATTCCACTTCGAAATTATAAAAAACGATTTAATTAGGTACACAAAAAGCTCAAGAAAATCATTGACAGCATAAAAACGTTCAACTCATTTAGTCGCACATAATTGTTTTAATGATTTTTTAGTAATACATTTTTGGCTTTCTTCGATTTGACTTTTTAACACATCTTTTCGCTTCGGGTATATGAAGAAATCTCTAACTTTAGATAGTGTTCCTAATCAATTTCGTGTTTCTTGTATAGAAGATGAATAGGAAATAGCAAGGTATAAGACATGAACAGCACAATGAACATACGTCGCAACGGGTGACTTTGTGAATAAAAGCTTGAGCTCCGTTAAATTGACCAGACATAGAAGCACATCCATCGTAACACTGTCCTCTAAGGTATTTTGTTTCTACACCAAATGAATGTAAACTTTGAATAATAATATCGGATAAATCTTTTCCAGTAGTATATGTCGTAGGTACAATCTGAAAAACTCTTCCTTGATAATCATATTTTCAACATCTAAATATCGTGCACACAAAGTTACTTGTTCGATTCCACTAATGTCGGCCGTTTCATCAGCAAGTATTATGAAACATCTTTGGGCATTTATGTTTATTAATATTTAAAATAATTTTATTGCAGGATTCAATTATTTCAGTTTGAAGTGTTTTACTTGTATATTTTATTGTTTCTTCAGCTTCCAAAAATGATTTTAAACGGTCATCTCCTTGAGCTCTGTATCTTAATATTTCTCTAAAATTTCCTTGATTTTCTTGGATAACTTGTCATTTTCTTAAAAGATATTGAAGTTACAAAGATAGCGAATATTGTCAAAAAAAAAAAATAATAATAAAATTAAAAATTCAAATAATAATTAAACCTATAAGGTAATTAAACCCTAAAGTTATTTTCGATTTGTTAAAGTCGTTAAATTTAATTCAAATCTCCTGTTATTTTCTTTTTTCAGAATTATAATGTCATTAATTCAATTCTTAATTAAATTGTTAAACTATATAATATATTCAACTTAATAAATGTTTATGTTGATTATAATCGCATGGCATAATGTTTTTTATTAATAACTAAATGGTAATAGCAATGTCACATTTTTAATAGTTGCAAGAGAATAAATACAAACGTTGATATTTTATTTCATACAGATTAAATGTTATACGTATAAATATTCTGTTAACCGATATCAAATTTATTCCACTTGAACTTTCATAAAAAAATCTGTATCATTTGTAAACTAATGTAATAAATAAACAAACAAATAAAACCCAGCACAGTGGGGTCACGGCATAGTGGGGACGTTGCATAGTTGGATCCAGTATAGATTTAATCTGACAGTGATTAAAATCACTTTCATAAGAAACGCTTCGATGCAAATCTGTAGATAGTGTTTAATTTTAAAAAATTGATGGATAATTGCAAAAGCAACATCAACTNCTAAGAAATTGATGGATAATTAAAAAAGCAACTTCAACTTCTATATCCTTAATTATATCCAGATTTTTGATATGTTAAAAGTAATAATTTTGAACCTACTCTTTTGTGTCCTTTAACGTGAAAGTTTTAATAAAAAAAAAAAATGAATTTATACCATAACTTTTAGCTCAACTTGCAAGTTTTAAATTGGCATTATTAAATAGAAAAAAATGAAATTGTTAAGATTAATATGCTGTCAGCAAATTTTATAATTACTATTTACTGTAAATTTATCAGAAACGATCAATTTTTTTTACATTTTTATCGTAATAGATCACTTAAATAAAAATCATAGTAATCATTTCTAATTAACTTTTGGTGATTAAAAAGATTCTTTAATGGAAATATTCAGAATTTAATTAATTTTAAGGATTATATATCTAAAAAACCAATAAAAAAAAGTTGTTAAAAAGATTTACTCAATTGAGCGTATTATAAAATTTGATTATAATTGTAAAAATCCATCGTTAAATTCAGGTGAAACGAAAAATCATTTTTTTTTTAAATTTATTATTTATATAGCAATACTGAGAATTAAATTAATTTATAAATAAATATATTGGACTAAATGTATTGCAGCTCTATACTTATTGGGTAGCTAGTCATTGAGCTTAATGTTATTGCTTTAACGAGCAACTCGCCGGCGGACAAGTAAAGGTTGCAACTAAATATTATTCTAGAATTAGGTATATTAGGTTAGAATATATTTGTAAGCCTATTGGGTAGCTAGTCTTTGAGCTTAATGTCTTTGCTTTAACGAGCATTGAGCCGGGGGACAGCGCAAAGAAACTTACAAATATATTTTTAATGTTTAATTTTTGTCTTGGTGATTTTTATGCCGCACAGTGGGACCAAACGCTAATTTAGCCGGCCAAAAGTACCATTTTTAAATCAACTAATAAAAATTATTTTTTAGCAAATTTTTTTTATTATATCCTTATAAGGTCATGTACAAAAATTCAAGGCCAAAAATTGATATAGTAATGGTTGGGTGCTATTTAAATATCATAACACTGTATTTTTTTGTTTTTTTTCTAGGATTTTTATTATTTCTTCAATCATTTTTTCCTGCTTAATTAAAAACCTTAATTTTTTTTTTTTAATTTAAAATGTTTAAAAAGTCATCGGCTTTCAAATTTACTAAGAAAAAATTTTTATTTCTTTTTTTTTTTAATTTTAATAATTTTTTACACACAAAAAAATGCAAATACTTATTTTACATTGTTTTTTAAAGAGTTTAACTCAAAATTACGCAATATTACGATTACACCAATACATGCATGTTGTAGAAGAACTCTTAAGCTACAATTACAAAAAAAAAAATTTTGCGTCAGATTGCATTTGAGCCCTGCACATAGAATTTCCCTATAATAAACGTGTATTTTTGTAAAAATTGTAATTTTAATCATTTCATTGGTTTTATCAGTTCGATCAACTTTATCAGCTTAAAAGTTGTAAAAATTAGATGTAATTAAAACTAATGATTCGTTAAAATTAAGTTTAAATAAAGTTTTTAATAATACACATAAAATAAAATACTATTATTACCAAAACATTTTTCTGTTTAATCAGATTGTGTTACATGTTACAAACGGCGCGTCACGTCATAATAATTTGCACATATTTTTTATAAGTTTCACAGTGAATTAATTGCAGTTTTGTTTTAATTTAAAAGTTGTAAAAATTATTCTATTATTTTTAAATAATGGATAATCAAGTAGTATGTGGTAAGTGTTAACAATAATAAACTATATTAACAATAATATAATAGTATTTCTAAAATAAAACAATATTTAGTGGCACAGTAAAATTGTATAACTTATTTTATTTTATTTTATGTATATTATTAAAAACTTTATTTAAACTTAATTTTAACGAATCATTAGTTTTAATTACATCTAATTTTTACAACTTTTAAGCTGATAAAGTTGATCGAACTGATAAAACCAATGAAATGATTAAAATTACAATTTTTACAAAAATACACGTTTATTATAGGGAAATTCTATGTGCAGGGCTCAAATGCAATCTGACGCAAAATTTTTTTTTTTGTAATTGTAGCTTAAGAGTTCTTCTACAACATGCATGTATTGGTGTAATCGTAATATTGCGTAATTTTGAGTTAAACTCTTTAAAAAACAATGTAAAATAAGTATTTGCATTTTTTTGTGTGTAAAAAATTATTAAAATTAAAAAAAAAAAGAAATAAAAATTTTTTCTTAGTAAATTTGAAAGCCGATGACTTTTTAAACATTTTAAATTAAAAAAAAAAAAATTAAGGTTTTTAATTAAGCAGGAAAAAATGATTGAAGAAATAATAAAAATCCTAGAAAAAAAACAAAAAAATACAGTGTTATGATATTTAAATAGCACCCAACCATTACTATATCAATTTTTGGCCTTGAATTTTTGTACATGACCTTATAAGGATATAATAAAAAAAATTTGCTAAAAAAAAAATTTTTATTAGTTGATTTAAAAATGGTACTTTTGGCCGGCTAAATCAGCGTTTGGTCCCACTGTGTGCCGTATCCTTTCAAGTCGCTAGCGCCGGGACATATTGGACCAAAAAATGAATTAATTATCATAACTTTTAACTCAACTTGCAAGTTTTAAATTGACATTATTAAATAGAAAATAATGGAATAATTAAGATTAATATGCACTTAGGAAATTTTATAATTACTATTTACAGTAAATTTATTAGTAAAGCTCGATTTTATTGCATTTTTATTGTAATAGAAATCATAGTAATCATTTATAATCAACTTTTGGTGTTTAAAAAGATTCTACAATGAAATATACAAAACTGAATTAATTTTTTGTTTTATATGATTTACTATAACTAAAAAAACCAATGAAAAAGAAGTTTTTAATAAGATCTACTCAATTGAGCGATTATAAATTTTGATTATAGTTGTAAAAATCAATTGTTAAATTCAGGTGAAACTAAAAATCATTTTTTTTTTAGATTTGTGATTTATATAGCAACAATATAGGGTGGTGACCCTATAATTTCGACCTGAAAGGGGCCAAAATTTTTTTTTAAGTTTTAAAAAGTTGATAGTTAAATTAATTGTTGTGTTTATTATATGGTGTAAAAATTTTTTTTACTAATAATAAAATTTAATACTTTATTATGATGTTTTATTAAGTCTTATAATTAACTTAATATCAAAAATATAATTCTTGTACTTAATGGCTTTTATAGAATAATTTTTTCCACAATTTTTATCATAAATCATCATCAACAGATCATAAATTTATGATTATGTAATTGATAAATAGCATGTATGGTTATTTTTCTGCCTTAATACTGTGTAACAATGATATCTTTATTGATAGAAATCAATAAAGATAAAATCAAAATTTAGTTTTAAAAAAACGTGAAAATAAGGTTTTAATTTTTTAAAAAAAAATTTTACACCATATAATAAACACAACAATTAATTAAACTATCAATTTTTTAAAACTTAAAAAAAAATTTTGGCCCCTTTCAGGTCGATCCGAAAAGTACCATATACTTAGACGTTTAGGTAAATTACGTAATCAATATAGGTCTTAGAAATTAAAAAATTATAAAATCGTTTTCTACATTAAAAATACAACATTTTACATATATAGATGATTATAATTGACCAAAATTTAGAATTTTAACCATATTTTAATAAATAAGGGGTATTTTTGGTAAAAATACGAAAAACGCTTTGTGCGACTGGTAAAAATTTTTTTATCGATCTCAAATTTTCAAAACATGTTTTTTTTTATATACTTAATAAATCTAGAGGGTGTCTGATAAAAATTTTTAAAGTCGATTTTTTTTGCGCCACCCTAAGCAACATGTTACCAAAAAATTTGAAATATTAACTGTCTATAATATTTCAAAAATTTGGAATGTAATAGACTATTAGTAACACACACAAATTAAGTTAAAAATTAATAAATTACAAAGTAAAATTATTTACTATTGTAGTTAAATACTTTTATCATATCAAATCTAATTCGATAATAAATACATTAAAAATATTAGAAATCAATCATTTTGATTGTTTGTATGGATAAAGCTGTTTATGGTACTTTTTATTTGATTAAGGGATTTTTTTTAATTTTTGAGGATAATATATTGAACTAAATACGAATTGTAATATCGTTGAAAAAAGTAGGTTAATTGAGGGTTGGAAAAATAAATCGCAACCACAAAAAGAAACACATTGTAAAATAATATTAACATTAATAAAAAATTTCTTCTCGTGAGGGGAGACTACAATGATTTAAATATTTTTGATTTTAAAAATCAAAAATATTTAAATAAGTTTAACTTCTTAAGTCTTATGAATTTTATTCTAAATAATAATATAAGCTTTAATTTAAGATTAAATAAAAGTCTCAATATTTCTAGAACATTTTGCAAAAAATATTTTGAAAAAGCTTAACTTGTGTGCAAAAATTTTTTTTTTAATTCCCCCTGCGGGCTGGTTTAGAGTCATATTTTCAAAAAAAATGTATCAAATGAAAGAAAAATATCTAAGGTTTCAATATAAAAAAATGAATTTTAATTTGTTCATTTTTCAAAAAGTTATGGCAGTTTTAAGTATTAAAATATTTTATGTTAAACAGTTATTTTTACATAAAAATTATAACTTTCGTTAAATCCGACGGCCATTTTCCTATAAAAGAAAGGGTGTTAGGACAAATTTTTTTTTTGAATTTATAGTATTTATTATAAGCTTTAATTTGACATATGTTTAAAGGACGCCGTATTTCCGGAACATTTTCAAAAGTTAAGTTGAAGAAGTTCTATTTTTTATACGAATTTTTTAAGTTTTGAACGTCCCCTATATAAAGGAAAATTGTCCAATTTAAATAAAAATTATGTTAAATGAAAGAGATATATATATAGTATTTAGAAAAAAAATTTGTGTTGATACATACATTATTTTAAGTTATAAGTTGAAAATTGAAAATCAAAAAATAAAACATAAAGATAGCATTTTTTAAACTACGGTAGCCGTTCGCACGTAGAAGATAAGGTGACAGGAAAAAATATTTTTTTTTCATTTTATAGTACATGACATAAGCTTTAATTTGATATACGTTTAAAAGGATGCAGTATTTCTAGAAAATTTTCAAAAGTTAGCTTTTGTAAATAAGTTTCTATTTTAAATCCCCCCTGTTAAGTGTTAGATTTAAAAAAAAACGACATCACATAAAAGGAAAATATTTAAGGTTTCGATAAAAAAAAAAATTAAAGTTGTTGTTTTAATTTTTAAAAAAGTTACGGTAGTTCTAAGAAAAAAAAGTGAAAAAAATGACGAAATTTACCGTTTTGAAAAATTGTAATTTTTTTGGAAATTTCCCCCGTTTACTGGGAACGAGGGAATTTTTTTCAATTTTTAAGGGTAATGTCTTCAACTAGACATCTAACACATCTTGGTAAAATAATACCTTCTCAGCTTCGCATCGAAACTAAAATTTCACATAATATTGTTGACACAATATTGTATCAACATATTTTGAGTCCTATGGTAAAAATTTCAACTTTGGTATTTTACTGGAACCAACATAAAATTAGCTTTGAAAAATCCCTTTTTGCTTCGATGTTAATTTTACCTAGTAACTAAATGTAATCATCACGTAGATGATATTCTTTTTTACATAAGTGTTATATTTAGTTTTTAATTGTGAATATCTTCTTTAAAGACAATAATTTGAAACTTTAAAATTATTTTACTTACCAAAAAATTGTATTTTTCAGAATTTTTAATTACAGCAAATTTGTATTGGTATGGTATATAAAAGTTGTTTAATGATAAATTAAATGTAACACGATGATTAAAATAATTGTGGATTCAATTTATTACACCTTTAACTATATCCATAAAATTAAATTAATTAAAAACACGGTTTACAATATTAAAGTCCGATATAAAGTCAATATATCTATTTTTCGACGACACGTGCGGCGGATGTAAGTCACAAACCAACTGGTATACATAATCACCGACGTGCACCCCCTGACCTGTCCTATCTACCGACCACAAGACAAGACAAACTAGTGTTATCGTCAACACTAATGAGTGCAACGGTGGACAGCTGATAATCACAACCGGATAACGTGCTAGTTCATTGTAAACGAATGGTGCGCTATTACGGGCCGTGTCAGTATTCAGAAAATTTTAAGCTCCAAAAGCCTTTTTACATGTTTTATAATTTTACATTCAAATAGACAAAATAAAGTCCTCAAATTTATATGTGATAAATATAATATTTAAAGAACTCCTGGTTATGAAACATTTTAAAAATATTAAATTTGTAAACTTTAAAAATACGAATTTTACAAAGTAAAATCACAAACTATCCGTACTAAATGTGAAAGATACACATGCCTCAGAATTTAGATATATTGGAGGGATTCCACAATTTCAAAGCGTATTGCGTATTTTTTGAAAGGTTTAAATTTAAGCAATTATACATGATGATTTAAAAACGTTTAATTCATAACAATATATGTATTATAATAAGTCTTTAAAATATGAAAAATTATTGTTACAATAGCATATAAAACTTAAAATCTTTAAACAGTAATTTTTTGTTTAATTCTGTAGAACCCAAGCATCTTTTTTGATATATTTGATAATGAACGCGGCTCCCACATGAAGAAAAATGTGTCCAATAGCTTTTGTCAAATCTATCAATATTATTGGATGACTTAATGGCAGTGCTTTTACGGTTATATTTGTAATTAATCTTCCATAAACAGTAATAGGTAAGTTGTAAGAAATTATTTGTAGATACCATGGTTGCGAGATTAACGGCCAAATATAATCTACACAAAAAATGAATATTTTTAACGTTAGAGTTCTAATACATTTACTAAAATATAGAATTTCAAAATATAGTTTAAAAAAACACGCTTTTAAAGCACATCGAACTAAAAAGTTAAAAATAATTTTTAACTTTTTAGTTCGATGAACTTTAGAAGCGTGTTTTTTAAGTTTTTTTAAACTATATTTATTTTTTACTTTTTAGTTTCATGTTATGATAGTAGTTACTATCAATATCATGGTTGTGACGGGTAACGGGAAATCAGGGTTCGATATCGGGGAGGGAGTCTGAGAAACGGTTACCACATCCAAGGAAAGCAGCAGGCGCGTAAATTACTCACTCCCGGAACGTGGAGGTAGTGACGAAAAATGACGATACGGAAATCATCCCTCGTAATCGGAATGAATACTTTATATCTCTTNTGTAAAGCGACATAAGTACGTAAACGTATCATGCACTAGGTATAGCCTTGTTTTGTGGGCGGGGGGAACGTTATACCTAAGGTATAAACGGCAGCAGCGGCGATAGGAATATATAAATATATATACGTAAGGCATTACATGGTATTGGTCAGCCAAAATAAAAATTTGTTTATATATATATAATTAATGTCACGCACGAGTGTCATGGTACGAAAACCAAAAATATAAAATTATAAAGGATTAGTGTTTTCGGCGATTGGTGAGCGGGGTGGGGTAAATGCGTTACGACGTCTAGTCTAGACGACGAGATACGCGAGAATAATAACACGTGCCCCGTGGAAAGTTACAAACACACAACACACATCACACATACATGTGAAACTAATATAAGCGTGTTAATAAAAGAGACAGACTTTCCGGAACACTTTCAAACGTTAATTTTTTGTGTAAAAGTTGTCATTTTGAATCCCCCCTGTGGCCAGGTAAAAAGTCAAATTTATAAAAAAATATACAAAATAATAGATAAAGACATTATACATCCGAAAAAAAAGAAATAAAGCGATATAATCATTATTGAAAAATTTATGGCAGTTTTAAGTAAAAAAAATTGAAAAAATTTCGAAAATTATGCATTTTTTTATTTGTAATTTTTTTGGAAATTTTACCCATTTACGGTGAATGAGCGAAATTTTTTCAATTTTTGAGGGTATTGTCTCCGATTAGATACAATTTATGATCTTTTGACGTATCGTTGAAAGAAATTGGTTTTGTTAGAACTAAGAGAAAGTGGTAACAGACACAAAAAAAAAACACATTATAGTAAAACCAATACCTTCTTAGCTTCGCATCAAAGCTAAAATTGAAAATTTTTATCATATTTTTTTTAACTTTTCAAAGCAACTGATTTTAGAACTTTTCTTATAAAAAAATTGTATGGGTCAATAACAATTTTAACCTGAGAACTTATTGTTTTACAAAACTTTAAATACTTAAGTTTACCAGTAGAAGTATACTCGTACACTAATATGAGCTTCATCCAACTTCACTACATCATTAGCCACTCAAAGTATTAAAATGCTTCTAACATAATAAATACTTATTCTGAAATTATTATTAATCCATAACGTTTTTTAGTATAAAAAGCTCTAAAAATGGCTATTTTGTAATTTAAATAAAAAATGTGATTTATTTTTATTATTAAAAAAAAAATAATAATAAATATAATTTTAACGTAGTTTATAAATATACAAACTATTAAAAAGAAAGTTAAAATTAACACTAAATACTTTATAGATCACAAGTTATCAAATTTGTAAAAACATCGTGAACCTCCTGTAAGAATGATTTTTTTTTCGTTGGCCACTCAAATTCTTTTAATATAATTTTTTTTCGCTTTTTTAAACCCATTAGGGCCATAGCAGTCTCCCCCAAAATAAGAGTTTTCGTAACCATTGATTCTCCAAGACAGGTGTTTAGACTGTCGACGGATAGAGAGTTAGCTACATTTTTTTAATTAGATCATTTTCTATTTTATAAACTAGTTAAAAATGTATGTTATTATTTAAATAAATAAAGCTGATACCCTTATAAGACATAAGAGATGAACTTCAAAATTATTTTATAATAAATAAATATAGATACATAAGTAACTAACAAAAAAAAAGAAAAAATATATTATTTAAAGATAAATCAAGTGACCAGCGTTAAAAGAATCGACTTATATTTATAAAAATTTATTTTGTTTTATCATGAAATGTTTGTTAGTCACATTATTAGTAATTATTACTTATTTTTAGACTAAATATATATTGTTAAATAATCTTAGAAGTTTTACATCACTAAATATTACCTCCTATAAATGCTTCAGATAGGTTATATCCAAATGTCAAAAACATAACAGAAACACTATTTGTTGATACTGCAGATGCAATCAATCCTAAATTTAAATTATAGATTTTAAGTACACGATTGTCATTATAGGTATATAATAAATGTATTAAATTATAAAATTTATTGTTTGAAAGGTTCTCATTTAAATTTGACTTAATGGTATAACTATGAGTTAATGTTATGTAACATAATTTTATAATTTTATATTTAAAAAATTAATTCGTACAGAATAAATATACTTATTTATAATAATAATAATACTTATTTACCGTATAGAAAACCATTCACACTGATGAGTGTCAATAAGAAAGGTATTAACCACAATCCAAATGATATCTCAATTGGATTTTCGAAAATAAATAGTGAGATAAGTACAAACAAAGTATTTTGTATAGTAAATCCAATCGATTGAACAAGGAGTAATGATATTACAACTTCTACTATAGATACACCTGAAATCATCAAAAGTCATATTAAAAATTTTAGTCATAAATGAAATTCTACAATATATACCTGCTACCATTGATCTACTTAGTAAACCATCAAGTTTTTCCAAAAGCATAAAAGTTGCTGAGCAAGCACTTGCAAAATAAAAAGCCATACTAAAAAAAATTAATTAAAAATGAAGTTATTATCATAATTTAACTAAATTGAGGATAATTTGTAAACTTTAATTAGTAAAAAAAACTTTGTTCCTGACTCCAGATGATATTGATCAAATTTTTTTTTCAATAAAATTATATGATTTTGAAATTTTATAATATGAAAATTCGTATAAAATTTTTTACATTTCCAAATACTACTACCATTCTAAAATTATTATGTCTAAAAAATAACCAGAGTTGTAAGTTCGTGCATATATAATTTTTTTTCGCTGTCCTAAAAAAGTCTTAGTGAAAACAAAAAAAATAAAACCCCGCACAGGGGGGTCGCGGCACAGTGGTTACGTGGCATAGTTGGATCAAGTATAATGATATCTGACAGTGATTAAAATCACTATCAAAAAAAAACGCTTCGATGCAAATCTTTAGATAGTGTTTAATTTTAAAAAATTGGTGGATTATTCCAAAAGCTTCATAAACTGCTAGTTCCTTATTAATATCCTGATTAAGACAAAGTATGTAGAATAAAAAAGAGATTATTAGAAAATAGTATTTCCCATAAAAAAATTATATTGATCAATACACTTTTCAATAAGTTATAGCATTATAATGTTAAAAATGTAAAAAAAAAAATTGAGAATTTTCACACAATAATAGCATTTGGTAGCCATTTTCACCTTGAAGATAAAATAAAGTCCGAAATTTTTTTTTTCCATGATAAAGTATATTACATTAGCTTTAATTTAAGATATATATAAAAGTGTCAGACTTTCCGGAACACTTTCAAAATTTAAGTTGAAAAAGTCAATTTTTTGTGAAAAAGTTGTCATTTTGAATCCCCCCCTGTAGGCAGGTAAAAAGTCAGATTTATAAAAAAAATATACCAAATGATAGGTAAAGACATCATGCATCTACAAAAAAAAGAATTATATTGATCCATACATCTTTCGAGAAGTTATAGCATTATAAAGTTAAAAATATAAAAAAGAATTTTTTTACAAAAATCGTATTTTTTTTATTAAGTTTAATGTCTGTTTTCACCATGAAGATAAAATAAAGTCCGAAATTTTTTTTTACCATTATAAAGTATATTACATTAGCTTTAATTTAAGATATATATAAAAGTGTCAGACCTTCCGGAACACTTTCAAAAGTTACGTTGAAAAAGTTCTACTTTCTATATGCATTTTTATGTTTTGAATCCCCCCTGTATTTAGGGAAATGGTCCGATTTAAAAAAACAGTATGTCGAATGAAAGATCTATATAAATACTACTTCTCATAAAAAAATTGTAATGATTCATACATTTTTCAAAAAGTTATAGCATAATAAAGTTAAAAATGGAAAATACAAAATCGAAAATTTTCACACAAAAATAGCATTCGGTAGCCATTTTCACCATGAAGATAAGATAAAGTCCGAAATTTTTTTTTTTCATGATAAAGCATATTACATTAGCTTTAATTTAAGATATATATAAAAGTGTCAGACCTTCCGGAACATTTTCAAAATTTAAGTTAAAAAAATTAATTTTTTGTGAAAAAGTTGTCATTTTAAATCCCCCCTTGTGGGCAGGTTAAGGGTTAAATTTATGAAAAAAATATACCAAATGAAAGGTAATGATATTATGCATCTAAAAAAAAAGAATTATATTGATATGTTTATTTTTGAAAAAGTTATGGCACTTTTAAGTAAAAAAAATTGAAAAAATTTCGAAAATTAGCGATTTTTAAATTTGTAATTTTTTTGGAGGTTTCCCCCTTTTACGGGGAACGAGGGAATTTTTTTCAATTTTTAAGGGTAATGTCTTCGACTAGATACGATTTGTGATCTTTTGACGTATCATTGAAAGAAATCGGTTCGGTGAGAGCTGAGAAAAAGTGGTAACAGACACAAAAAAAAAAAAAACACATCTTAGTAAAACCAATATTCTCAGCTTCGCATCGAAGCTAATAATAAGATAATAACGCAAAAAAAATTTCGTGGAGTTTGAACTCAAAGACTATATTGACACACTGTAAATTAATTTATATAAATTAGCTTAATTTTGAATTAAACTGAAAATATATTTATTCGAATATTTATGCTTTCACATCCCAACGTTATGGAATAGATATTTAGTATTTCAGTACCTATTGGCAGACAAAAAAAAGTAAATATACAATCTCTAATAATAAGGCTTCTTATATATAATGATAAATGATAAATAAACTTACAAAATGAGTTCTTTTCCAATAATGACATGTCTGAGACTATTCGCCTTAGCACCATATAGTTTTTTAATATTCTGCAACAAAATAAAAAAAACCAGTACAGTTGTAACCTAAAGTAGTGTGGATCAAGCATAGTTGGAATCACTTCAAATTCAATAATAATAATTAAAATCTCAATTATTAAATATAAGTTTAATAGAAGCATTTTATAATATTTTATTATAATTTGGTTGTCACCACCAACTTAATATTTTTGCTTTATGATTTTATAGTTCCTTTGAGCACATAGTATTTCTTATGAGTAGATATATCACAATTGTGGTTTTTGTACGTTATTGAGACATTATAGTTTACTTAAACTGAAACATTTCTTGAAAATAATGTGTTCCGGTCTTTATTGATAAAAATTAATTTTATCATAACAATAGATGCGCTCAAGATTTTAAGAATATGCAAAACAAATGTTTTATACCTCTATCTTCACGACTTATTTATTTTCGACAATATAGTTTATCTTCATTTGCCCCTTTCTATGAAAATACCTTTTCTTAAGACAAAAAGTACAGCTAAGCTCTTTTAAAAATTGAGAACTATTGTTTTTATTACTTAAGAAAATATTTTTTAAAGTAAAGAACCCTTAACAATAGTTAAACATTAGCTCTCATAACTCTACAAAACCAACTCAAAATATATGCGAAAATATATACTCAATAAACAATGATAATTACAAAATACATTTTTTTCATGTTAAAAAAGGATAGCAAAATAATTAATATTATGATAAATATAAGTTCCGATTCAAAAACTAACTTTTAGATATTTATAATAAAAAATCTTATTATATAGGTAATGCAAAAATTAATAAAATTATAAAGCTTACTAATGGAACTTTGAATGAATTTTTGATGGAAGTACATCGACTGGTTACATTTATCATAACATCATAAACTCCTTGATACAAATCGAAGACAATTTGATTTTTTAATAATACACCTAAAATATGTTATGAAATATAAAATCATTTTAATGTAAATGATTTGAGAATATATTTTTATTTCAAAAGCCGTATAAATATTAAAACTATACTAAAAATTATAAAGATATATTAGCAAAAATGATATAGAATACTGATATTAAAATACTTATAGAAAAATAATGTATTCAACATCAAACAAGTGCATCATATACACCTCAGCAAAATGGGTCAGCTGAACGAAATATGTGCACTATTGTTGAAGCTGCGAAAAAAGTAATTTCTAGTAAACATCTGCCAAAAAGTTTGTGGACTAAAAGCAGTTAATACAGCGATTATATATTAAATTTTACAGATATATCGGGGTCATATAAAATGAAACTAAGAGATAAACAATATACAAGAAAACCACTCAGGTACAGGGTAGAAACAATTTATTCGAGATCTGATGATCCGACCATTTATTAAGATGCTTTGTTAATAGAAATCACGGAAAGTTGGAGAAAAGCAATGGACGAAAAACTTTCGTCATTGAAGAAAACCTCGGGATAGAATAATTAATTTACTAGAGAACAAAAAATTTATTAATAACTTTTGGATTTACCGTACTCAGTACAAGGCAAATGACTGGTATAAAGTTAGACTTGTTTTAAATTGTTGTGCACAACCTCGTAGAATACAGTTATGCTAATTACGCTAGGGATACAGTAACGAGAAAAACAACATCAAGTTGGGTTTATATAGGTGATTTATTATATTAATATTTATGATGGGCTATGGAATAATTGCTTGGAGTTTAAAAGAACAATTGCACTATCAACGACTAAGTCTAAATATATATATATCTTAGTCAGGCAGTACAAAAACTTTTATGGTTGTCGCTACTAAAAGGTGACCTTCTGAAAACACAGGGAAGTACACCTATTATGTATGCGTATAACCAAAGCACAATAAGATTAGTAAAGACCCCAGAGTTTCATAAGATGACTAAACAAATAGATGTAAAATATCATAACATACGTGACAAATACACTGAATATTTGTTTGTGTTATATATGTAGATATCATAACAAAGCAGTGTCAAAGATTCATTTCCAATACCTCAGGTCACAAGCGGAATAATTAAATAAAATAAATAAATGTTGTAAATTGAAATTTTATAGGGGATGTTAAAATTTTTCCCTGTGGATAGGTTGGGTTAACTATTTAAACTTACTTGTATTATCAAAATGAACCAAAGAAACTTCATTCAATGTGAATCTATTATCTCGAACAATGTACTGACGTAGAGCGTTAGTATAATTATTTGGGAAATTAATAAAGGCCGAAACTAAACCCGTATCAACTGCTTTCAATCCTTCATGGCTGTCTTCAAAGTATTCCTAGGATAACATACAAATTTAGGAACGCATTTTTCAAATATATTAGTTACAATTATTAAAATTTATGAAAAGTTTTAATACATTTTTAAAAATTATAATTTAATTTAGTGGTTTTATAGTCATATTACAAATATTTACTATATTATAATCTTGAGATTTTAAGTAATTTAATATATCGCAACTCAACGCATCATTATCATAATCATCGAACAAACAACTAATTGAGCTAATGTTGTTACATTTGGAAATGTTTATTTCGCTGTTTGATACAGCTATAGTATTGTGCGTAAGTCGATTGCCAATAGTCATATTCGTAAAAAATATTTGATATAACGGCATAACATAAGCAAAAAAAAAATACCTGGAGATAAAAAAAGTTTTTTACATCTAGTATTAAATTTTTAAAGTACTCTTAACAAATGTTAATAATAATAGTTAGAGTTTTTACATGTAATCTCTATAGGAAATCAAATAGTTTTTCCTTACTAACGCCCGGATTCTGTGGAATGTGATATAACTTCGACTTTTATCTAAACCATGATGTACATATTTCAGATCAGTCAAATTTATATCATTACTCGAGACAATATCCTAAAATATAAAATACATATTTTAAAAAATTCAAAAAATATTAAAATTCTACGACTTAATTTCAAAACTTTAAATAAGTAATAATTATAATTTTATATAAAATTATAACTAAATAATAACTCTAAGTTGACCAATTATTCAATATCAATTTTTTAACTAAAAAAAGATTTAAAAATAAATTTGGAAAATCAACGTTATTAGAATTTTCTCTCGTTAAATTTGTTTTAACTTAGAATCATTCGATTGAATCTACACTAAAGTATCTTAATTTTTTTTTTTTAAGGGTGAAGATTATTCAATGAGAAATGAAAAACTAGTGTTAGTAGAATCAGCCTGTAAATACAATAAATTTATGCTAAACTAAATTAAAGGACATTAATACCCTTATTAATTTTAAATAATTTTTCTATTAATATTTCTAAAAAGAATATATTCCTCTGTAATAATCAATAGTAGAATATTCCCAAGAAAGTATCTGTTACTGGGAAAATATCCTCTAGTGTATTCTTTCATTGAATCAAAATTCCAATCTTAGACTAATAACAAATATATTATATATTTAAGTATATTAATAAACACAAAATAGAAATTTTATTTTTAATATTAAAATAGTATGTACAATATTTAAAATCCGATTTATGTATTAAAATGTTTGTGATGTATTTTTTAAAAACTGTTATTGACCTATTTATTTTTAATTACTCTAAAAATAACTATTTTAAAATTTTGAAGGAAATTAAAAAGTTTTTATCTTAATTGACACAAATAATAATAATTAGATGACGATTAGGAAATAGTGTTTGAGATAATTAAAGTCACCTTTAATGATAAACGTCACCTTTCTGTTATTATATGTGTTATAATATATATGGACAAAGAATTCACCAAAAGTTATTATCACACCTTTTCACTGCTCATAGTGGTATTTTATATATTTATTTAAAAATCAATGATTTATAACTATTGTTTATTTTAGCAGTAATCAAATAAACATGGTAAATTTGAGAAGTGTTCATACTTTTTCTTCACTAATATTTTCACAAATTTTTAAAAATGCTATTTCTAATGAATCTGTATTGTATTTTTTCAAAAATTTAATAGGTGACATTTCCTCTATTATTTTACCTTGCCTCATTAATCCAATCTAAAACATATTACATATTTATTTTAGTATTAATAACAAACATTTTATAAATAAATTCTGTTAATATTAACTTTTATTATATCAGTTTAAAATATGTCCGATTAATGTATATAAATATTTTTGATTTTAATTTAATTATGAATTAAATATACTTTTTTAATTATCATAGATATCGAGTAAAAGGATTATACAGTTTTAGTCCCCCTGGTTTAACATCAATTTAACATCCACAAAAATTTAACAAAATTAAAATTATTAATTAAAAAATCAAAGTTATAATTATTTTTTTTTTTTTTGAGCGAGAAAAATTCAATTTAACCCTGTATAACCCCCAAAAAAAATATTAACTAACATACACCTTTGGTAAATATTGATAACAAATTAAAATAAAAGCCTAAACAAATAAAAGGTAATAAAAAAAATAAATACTTTTTTTATTAACGAGTTCCAACACTGTGACCCAACAAGGAAAAAGTTAGAAGGTATAACAATTCTTAGGATAATAAGGAATGATAAATTTAATTTTTTAATTTATTTGCTATTTATATTTGATGAAATATTCTTATATAATTGATATAAAGAGTATTTAGAAATTAAGGAAACAGCTCGATTGTCATAAATAATGAGAACAATAGAAATCCGTTTCCTTATTTTCTAAACACTCCATATACTAAAATTTTCTTTCCTGTTTACTAAAAAACAAATTTTAGAATTTATCTCAAAATTGAAGATTTTGGTTAAACATTTTTCATATTTATTAAGCACTCATACTTAATTCTGTTCAAGCCAATAAGAACAATTATTACTTTTCAGGGACAGTTGCCGTGGTGCATATTGTTTGCTGACACTATATTAATAGGAGAAAATAGGGAGGAAATTAATCAAAGGCTAGAGGTGTGGAGATCGTCTCTTGAAGAAAAGAGTTTAAGAATAAGTAGGAGTACGACAGTGTATGTAGAGTACGAGTTTGACAAGGAAGAACATGAGGTAGGTGAAATGAGGACATCAGTGACAATAGGCCAGGACGTGATAGGAAAAGTGAAAAGTTTTAAGTATTTAGGATCAGTTTTGCAAAAGAGCGGTAGTATTTACGAGGATGTAAAACACAGGATTAAGTGCGGGTGGTTGAAGTGGAGAGAAGCGTCTGGTGTCTTATGCGATAAAAGAATTCTTATGAGCCTAAAAGGTAAATTTTACAAGACTGTAGTGAGACCAGCTATAATGTATGGTTCAGAGTGTTGGGCAGTTGATAAGTAGAGCATAGAATGAGAATAGCAGAGATGAGAATGCTTAGATGGATGAGTGGAATGACTAGAGAAGATAGGATAAGGAACGAGCATATAAGAGGAAGTATAGGTGTAGCATCAATCGTGGATAAGATCAGAGAAAATAGACTTAGGTGGTTTGGTCATGTTACGAGGAGAGAAAAATCGGAAGCTGTAAGACAGTTATAGAAATGAATGCTGAAGGAAGAGGAGGTAAAGGAAGACCAAAAAAGAGATGAAGGGAAGTTATTGAATGCGATATGAGGATAGCTGATGTGAGCGTTGATGATGTGGGAGATCATGTTAAGTGGTAATTTAGGATAAGGGTGGCCGACCCCTAATAATTGGAATTAAGGTGAGAAAAAAGAAGAAGATAGGAGATGTTGAAATTAAAATTAAAATTTAATGTAATTATTTATTTTTATGTAGAACATTTATAATTTATGCTGATGTAGTATTAAAAAATAACAGACTACTATGGAAATAGTTTTTTTTTTGTTACTTTCACGTAACAGTCAGTTGTATTGTCATTTTCGTTGTGTTGTATTTACAGTCTTATATTATATTTTTTGTCAATTTTACTTTTACTAAATTAAATTGTTATAATACTTTTATTTAAACAGTAGTTAAATATTATTTTTTACTCCTTTCTTTCAACATTATTATTTTTTACATATCATGGCGTTCTAGTTAACATTCATAGTAATGTATTTTGAAAGGCTTGTATTGATCGAATATTAGATGGTTTAGCTTGTCCCCATTTCTGAACACCTTAAGACTAGACTGATATGATTATTGACTGATAAATAAGTAATTAGGATTAAGGCGAGGAAATATAAGAAGACTCATACCTATTTCTGTTCAGGCCAAAAAGAAAAATTATTACTTTTCTATCATTGTTTATCAAAATTTACCATATCTGCCTGAGCTGCTTCCTGAATGTAGTGTGTAGTGATAACAATTGTTTTATTTTTATTTTTTACAAGATCAACTAAATAATTCCATATTCTAAAAAAGAAAATTACTATTTTAATCGTATTTACAAATATAAATAATAAACTACATTGCTAAATGGTCTATCATGCCTCTGTTCACCAGTTAAGCCAAATAACCGCCATCTTTTTTGAGGCCAAACAATTTTTTCCTATACTTCGTTTACAACTTACTTTGTTATCATAGAGAAAAAATTATTTGACCTTAATAAAGATGACGACTATTTGCCTTCAGTCGTTATCACAAATTAGCAATCTAGTTTATTATTCACATCTGTGATCGTATCATTTATTTGACTGTGCTAATTTAAATAATTTATTTTACTTGTGACTTAAAATTGGATCTAGTCCAACTGTAGGTTCATCTAAAATGATAATTTGTGGATCGTGTATCAAACTTACTGCCATTGATACCCTTCTACATTGACCACCACTAAAATTTAACTATTATTAAATAATAAAATAAATGCAGACTTTCATATACCTATAAAGATGTATCAGATCTAACTGACAACACTTATAACTTTTTATTCAATTATCTCGCTAAATGTCTTTTTATAATTATTACCTTCTTAGTATACTTCTAAATATGACTACAACTAATTGAATTAAGTTCCAAGTCTTGTTTACAAAGCTATTTTTATTTCAATCATTTATTTATCTCAAAATTATATACAAATTTTGTTATTATAAAAATTTTCAATTGGTTCATACATTTTTATTAATTGAGATGTAATTTTAAATTCAATATCTCAGTAATCTAAAAGTGAGCCACTTTAAAACCTGGCGTTATATTTATCTTAATTATTTAGTTATTTACAAATAAATGGTTACAACATGACAGTTAAATAATAATAATAATAATGATTACATTTTTGTCAAAATTGCCCATAAAGGATAATAACTTTTTTAATTACACTAAAAATATTGGAAAAAAATCATGGGTTGTATTCAAGAAAATGTAATTAAAATTTTTTTGAATTTAATATAAAGTGAAATTAAGTAGCCTTTGTTAATTTTATGCCAAATTCATCATATCTTAGGTTATAATATGTGGGGTACCAGGGCCCAGACCGACCTGTTGGCTGCCAAGGTTAAAGAGGCGCTGAACGGCATGGACGTCCACGTACACCGCCCTGCGATGTCCGTGGCGTTCATGCTGCTTGACGTGGAGAAGTGGATAGTAGAAGAGGACGTCGTAGAGGCGTTGACCACTATCCTCTCGAAAGAGGGGGTCGCTGTGCCTGCCAGTTCGGTGTCAATCCGACTGCACGGGAGTGGCAAAGGCCGCTACGTGTGGTGCGAAGTGCCCATTAGGGCTTTGCAACCTTTGGTTGGGCTGACACGAGGAGGGATGGAGCACGTGCCGGATCCGGGTCCCAAAGGACAAGGGACCGCGCTGCTACAGGTGCCTCGAGAGGGGGCACGTGCAGACGGCCTGCAGGGGTCCCACCGGACCGGTGCGTGTTTCTCGTGCAGGGCAGAGGGACACCGGGCCAGGGACTGCCCCAAGGAGGTGGGAGGGCTGGAAAAGCCTACCTAAGGTATCTCCTGTCCTCTTGCTATTTGTGTGTTTTATGTGTTTCGTGATTTTTATGCCAACCCATAGCAAAGCCCTACCCCCACCTCCACATGGTGTGACCTGGGCAACGGAACCCACTCTGGGATCCGGCTAACGGGGGAGGCCACCTCGTGTTGTGACTCAGCTTTTGATTAATTTCGGGCTGAATCACAACACGGCGGTGTAAGTTTTATAGTGACGTCGGTCACCCTGAAGCAATACCTCACAATAGTTCCAGGGCGGCCAACATTATGTCGACCGTATAAAAAAAAAAAAAGTTATGATATGAGCATTAAATAATTATCTTCATTCCCATTTAAATAAATTCTCCAATATCAAAACAGATGAAAAACTTTACTTTGAATAAATTATAAAAAAAATGTGCTTTAAATCTAAGAAAGCAATAATTGTTTTCATAAAAATTTCAACAGAATGGATCAAAAGTTATAAGCATTCTCAGTTAAATTATGAGCAGAGACTGAACCGTTGGCTTTGTTTGCAGTTTTGGTTTTGTATTTCAGTTATGAAAAATAATAGATTTAAGCTTTTGTTTAAGTAACTGATTTTGAATTGTATGTGATTTTAATTTTAATTAAAAAAACTGAAAATAATCGTTTTTAAACGGTTTTCAAAAAAAAGCGGTTTCAGTCTCTTGATTTGACACAATCTATACATATAAGATATATATGTATATATGATTGATATATACTCATATACGAAATGTAACAATAAATTAACAAGACTTTCTTAATAACTCCATAAATATAAATTAGTTTTTTATGTTCTGGTGTTAAAATAAAAGCAGGATTTACTTTGTTGATGAGATAAGGAGGTGGCTTGATTTTAATAAAATAAATTGTTTTTACATATTACTATAGATATAATATTTACTATATACAATCAGAATACTACATGTACAGTCGTCTGTTTTCCCAAAATGTAAACTATGCATCTTATTTTAAAATAATAATAATGTTATTTTCAATTTATACGATAAACTGAAAATCACTAAAAGCACTGACGATATCCCATGATGAGTGTAATTAAAAATAATATAAAAAGGCTTAGTTTCGCTTGCACATCGTGTGAGCGAGCAAGCCACACTATTCAAGCTCATTCAAGCTTCGAAAGAAGCGTTTCTTATGATAGTGATTTCAATCACTGTCAGATATTATCTATAGTTGTTCCAACTATGATACATCAACACTGTGCTGCAACCATACTATTTTTTCTTTTTCTTTTTCAAAAAATATATAAAAGTGTCAGTATTGGCGGAACATTTTCAAAAGCAGAGTTGAAAAAGTCATTATTTGTGGAAAAGTTACCATATTAAAACCCCTCCTGTGGGCACGTAAAGGATCAAATGTTCACAAAAATAAACCAAATGATAGATAAATACCTAAGGTATTTATAAAAAAAATGATGTTAATTTGTTCATTTTTAAAAAAAGTTATGGTAGTTTTAAGAAAAAGAATTAAAAAAATTACCGATTTTTAAAATTGTAATTTTTTGAGAAATTCCCCTCATTTACGGAGAACGAGGGAATTTTTTAATGAGTGCATGTAGAATTACTCCATTACACCCTACCTCAACAAAAATTTTCTTTAATCTTTTTTTCTTATTTTTGAAAGTGCTATTATTTTACGATACCTCATTTTTTTAACGAAACTTAAATATTGTGAAACAATAAAAAATATTCCCTCTTACTATACGTATCTTTGTCGGTCATTAGATAAAAGAAAATAATCAAATATCATACTAGGGAGGGTTTGGGGTGTTAAAACCTCAATTTATTTCAAATGGGTGTAGTTATTCAATTATAAAAGTTGCTAAATGTAACTAAATTTTAACTATATTACAATTATTGTAATATATGTAATGATTGGTGTATTTAAATTAAACCAATTTTTCTTTTTAAAAAATAAAATTTTATAAATTTTAAATTTATTAATTTTGGCTTCCTTTCTTTATCTTTTACACTGTGCACATTAACAGAGCAGTTGTCACAAGATTTTTATAATATAAAGTCTTGTTATCTTAAAACCTTGTAATTTGTGATTCTGATTGTAAGATTAAATACCTTAAATCTTTTATGAGTTTATCAGGAAAATTAATTTCAAGAAATTCACATAGTTCTTCAATCCTACTTAACATTTGTTTTTCTGTCATATTATACAAAGTTCCATAGTATTTAAGGGTATCGTATATAGTCAAATATTTATCCAATTGTAACTCCTAAAATAAAAATTAAAACATTTTTTTGTTTAATTTTATTATCATTTTAATTTAGATAATTCCTATAAAACGCCTCACGCAATATCGCTATAGTTTGAACTATAATTATTGTAAGAAAATAATTATATATGAAATTTTAATATTTTTGATATACTTTTTTATAATGACTTATTATTTTAAACATTTTTTGCCTAATAATCTGCTATTAAATACAGACTTGAATTACAGTGTTTTATCAATTTAATTTTTATATATCTTTAAAAAAATATATATAGAAAGTTTACTTGTACCAAAATATAAGTAAGATGAATTTAGTTTTCTTCCTCTTCTAACATCATAAATTCTAAGGTGGACCGTTTATAATTTTTGTTGTCTATTTATTTATTTTTTATCGTGAAAGAGAATGCGCGAATGAATTTCCGACACAGCGATGTCAACAACTCATTATTTTGCGGCTATCTTCTAGATAAGGCGACAAGAGAAAATAACCATAATTAAAATCAAATTCTTTATCGGTATTGATTACTCCCAAAGACTAGCCGTTATCGATTTGATATTGCTATTAGATCGGTGTTGACTCTTCGTCATCCCTTCTGTCATTGCTAGAGTGCTCATATTATAGATCATCGGATGGGTCTCTTCGGAGATCGGGTATCGTTTTCTTTTTATAATTATATTTATGTAATGAGCTGTGATTAATAAATTATTTTGTTTTATTATAAATTTATTTTATTTTATTTATCTATGGAGAGCAAATTTTCTCTCTTTCATCTAGCGAACGCTAAGGAGCGATTGTCCAGATCTTTCCTAGTGATTTTTATTAATTTCTGATTATAATTAACAGATGTGTTCCACTATCGTTCGTGATGTTTGTTATATTGTTTGAATTTGTTTAAATATTTGATTTTATTTTTGTTGTCAGCCTTTCATTGTAGACTTGGTTTTTTATACATTCATATTTTGTTCATGTCATTTATCATTTTTTTAACAGTTAAATCAAATTTCCTAATTAATCATAACTGTAGTATTATTTTATTACGTGAGTAGCTTAAGTACTCGCGTGTAATTTGTTCCCGTTCCTTAATCTAGACACAGGCTACGATATTTTTTATATATCAACCACATACAACTTCAATTATTATAAAATTGGTTAATATTGCTTATTGTCACTGATATTCTCATTTCACCTACCTCGTATTCTCCTTTGTCAAACTCCTAGTCAATATAATTATTAATTAATATACTTATTAAGAATAATACTTATTCTTAATTTAATTCCTTCAAGAGCTTATCTCCACGCCTCTAGTCTTTGATTAATTTCTTCCATATTTTCTCCTATTAACACTATATTATCAGCGAACAACATGCATCATGGTACCTCTTTCTGGATTTCTCTAGTAGTTTTATCCATCACTATAGAAAATAAGTAAGGGCTTAAACAGAACCTTGGTGCACTCCTACTCTTACCCTAAACCCTTTTGTTAATCCTTCTACGCTTTTTACTCTGGTACAAATGCCATTATACATATCCTCTATTATATTAATGTACCTTTTCGGGGCTCCTTGTCTCATTAAAAGGAGTTGCGTATATTAATATTTATGTTAAATAATTTTATTCTATATACGTCCTCTTAAGCATAAACGCCGTGTGTGCATCATTTATTACAGTTGACGAATGACATAATTAGCCTGATTAGATAAAAACCTCATTGGTTAAATTATACGCACGAATGTAGTGCGTGTAATAAGTTGCGTTCAATTTTGCAAGTTTGATTTGTATGTATGCTTTACCGTCGCTCTTCAGTAATGATTGCATTTACGTTCTAGCATTGTGTCCTGGTCATCACATATTAATACGACGTTGTCGTTTTATTAATCTCCATTGTTTTTTTAAGAGTATGCAATTTCCAGGCCAATTAGCCATTCGCTACCTCTGCCTGATGCACTATTGCCCATCTGTAAATTATTTGTTTCTGTCAGTGAGTAACAATTTAGTTTATTACTTCGAATAATTTACAGCCCATTCATACAAACATTGATTATTACCAATTCAGTATTTATCCGTATACATTGTTTTATTTGCTACTCTTAATAATAATATTTATTTTTTATTTAATTCTTAATTTGATTGTATTGTTTATACTTAACTAAGACTCAAGCGTTTCTTGCATATTGCGAATAGTTAATGTAAATAACATAAATTAATTTTATATTGTTTAATATGTCAGAAATATTTTTTGTTGATTACCTGATTTATTGTGTCTAATAAACTATTATGGTTGTAAGACAACTTTAATTGAACTAAGGTTCCCCACTTTTATCCCATCTGACCTTTTATCACCTATCTAGAACCAACTAGACGAGGCTAAACTAAAACAAAGCGGCTTCTGAATATTCGCATCGTACAAAAACTAGTTTTATTAATAATTCTTGTATAAAACTAAAGTCATGGAATATAAAAATAATTTATTCATATTGTTTCAACATTTTTTTTTAATCTCAAAAAAATAACAGTTAATAAATAAATATATATATACAGGTATCTCAGATCTAACAGACAATGCTTACAACTTTTGATACAATTATTATTTTATTGACATTTTTTTTTTTAAATTATTTACTTAGACTCGTTTAAAGTATATTTTTATTATTTACCATTAATAAGAAAAAATAAAAAATAATTTATTATTTTTATCAAAGTAACGATTTTTTTATTACAAAAAATGTTGATGGATCGATATCTATTTTAGGACAAGTACTCCATAAGCTACGAACATTTTAATACATAGTGTGGATAAGGAACGTAAGTGGAGTATGTGTTGTAAATATACACTAGTACAAGCTGTACACACCAGCGCTTCATACAAACTATGGATTAAAATACTTAAAGTTCAATGAGAACTTCTTCTAAAATTTGTATATATCCATTAACATTTTTCGTTATTTTGACATTATGAAATAAATAAAATTTGATTAATTTATGATAAATATTATAAAATATATTTTAACGTAATCTAAAAAGATAATAATTATTTTAAAAAAATTTTTAATTATGTCAAAATGTATTAGTGTTTTCATTTAGGTGTGAAAATACATCAATATATATATGTTAATTTATGCAATAGATATTAAAGAATTAAGTGAAAACAGTGAAAAGTCTTAACAAAAAAATAATTTCAAATATTTATAAAAACTATTTGAGTAGTATTCCAAAACACCACAATTAAAGTATTTAAGTAATTTTTCAGGGAAGTATTTTACAAGCATTTTAAATATATTACAACTCTATATTCAAATCATAAATCTATTAAATTAAGTATACACAGAGTATAAAGCAAACTAAACATATATTTTTTTAATTTGTAGTAAATAAGAAATTATTTAACTTCAGTAAAAAAAAAATCAATTAATTTATACTTTATATAATGTTGCGTTTGGCGTCGTCTAGAAATCATCTATAATTTACCTTTTTTTACAATATTATTTTACAAGTAAAGTAATATTTTCAAAGAAACATTTTTTATGTACCTGTGGCATAAACCCAATCTGTGAAGTGGTATCTGCATTTATATCTATCGTTCCTGCATCTAAATTTTGAGTTCCTACTATTGAACTTAATAAAGTAGTTTTTCCACAGCCACTTGGTCCCAAAAGTCCATAGCTAAATTTTTTTTTTTAATTTTTTAAAATAATAGAAATAGTTTTTTACTAGTTTATATCAGTTTAATTTTATTCTAAATTACTATTTTTTAGTCCTTGATTTATAGTTAACGAATTCTTAAATTAACAAAAATATTAGTCTATCATGACAGTAATTTTTATTGAATTAGTATAATTATATATCATTAAATAACAAAAAACATTAGGGTAACCATAATNAATATTAGTCTATCATGACAGTAATTTTTATTGAATTAGTATAATTATATATCATTAAATAACAAAAAACATTAGGGTAACCATAATCATTTAACACTACAACTATATAAAAAATTTTAAACTCAATTCTTCAGATTGATGATGATGAACAATGTTTGTAAAACTTCTTACTCTTTCTATTTTTATTTTATTTATATCAATACATAGACAAAATTAATTTTAAATAAATCTGTTGAATAATTAAAAAGAATAAACGTTTTTAACCACCCCATCAAATTTTTTAATGCATATTTTTTGATATTTTATTCAAAATGATTTGAAACAATTTGCGTAATTTATTGGTTGAGAAGTTACAGCTTTTATGATAAAGCAAACCAAGTATACCTAAATCTCTAATATATTTTTGCAAAAATAATGTTATTAACAAATTATATAAATTTTGGATGTGTATCTAATAAAATATTTTTTAGTTAATTAAAATTACCTAATGAAAAATTATTATTTACAATATTATCATAATTTAATCCTTATTTCTTTTTTGATATATACCCATAATGTAATTAATTATTTAAGCCTGGATTATTCATTATTCAAATACTTACATAATACCTGTGGGCACATTCAAATTTAAATTGTTGATCACTTTGTGTTTGTTAAATGATTTAAAGGCATTAGATATTTTTAAAGCTGTATTATTGGCACTATTTCTCTCCATTTTAATAAAAAAGCGTATTCACTATCATAACCGACTAACAAACTGTATGTTATAATGTTCACAAGTGAAGAATAAAATTTTAAACATCACATATGAGTGATCTTGTGAACGAAGGTCAACGTGTGCAATTTTGTTTTATATTAAATCCATGTTCTCTATAATGTGTGTAAAATGATTTTTTTAATTTAATTTAAATTATCTTTCTTTACTTAAATCTATAAATGTTAATTTTTGACCATTTATTGGTAAAACGCCTTAGATTATTCACTCAATTATATTTAAGAAAGATTATGTCTTTCAAATAAATAAAAGTATAAGTAAAATCTGTTATGAATTTAATTTATTTAACTATAATTTACGTTATAACAATAATTAATTATATAATAAAATGATTATGATATATTCAAGGCCAAAAAAAAGGCCAAATAATTCAATCAGCTATTAGACACAAATTTAACAATCTATTGCACATGGCGAAAGTGCTATCATAAAATTCAAGGTTTTTTATTTTTAAGTAAATTGTTGACAAGGATTATAATTAACATACATATAGACGATATTTTATCATGAATCTTCTTAATAATAAAAAAATAAAAATAATAATGATATTGTTGCGAAACTGAGAAGGTATTACTTTTATTATGTTTTTTTTTGTGTGTCTGTTACCACTTTTTCTCAATTCTGGAAAGTCTGACATTTGTATATTTATCTTAATAACCGAGTCTCATAATGGAGATAATGTGCATCAGGTTTTACTGCAACATCGCCTCTTTAAGTTAAGTGATCCAAATTATATTAACTTGTAATTGGACGAAAAATTAGATAGGAATATATCCGTACATATAATACAATATATTCATATTAAATATCAAAAATTTGTCTTTTCAAGTTATAATAAGCTTTTCACCTAAAATAAATTATATTATTTTTAACATTATTTCAACCACTGTTAATACTTTTAGCTGCGACGCGAAGCTGAGAAGGTATTAATTTTACCATGATGTGATTTTTTCTTTATTTATTTATTTTTTTGTCTGTGAACGCTCAATCTCAGCTCTTGCTAGACCGATTTTGATGAACAATACGTCAAAAGATCACAAATCGTATCTAGTCGAAGATTTTAACCTCAAAAATTGAAAAAAATTTCCTCGTTCCCCGTAAATGCGGGAAATCTCCAAAAAAATTACAAATTTAAAAATCGCTAATTTTTTACATTTTTTCAATTTTTAGCTTCGATGTGAAAATTAGGTCAAGTGAGGGTTGGAAAAATAAATCGCAGCCACAAAAAAACTACATAGTAAAATTATATTAACATGAATAAGAAATTTCTTCTTACGAGGTGGGCCTATAGTGAAGGGATCCTTGATATTTATTGAAATTATTGAATCTAAATGAGATAAATATAAAATGATTTGAACATTTTTTTCTAACTTAAAAAAATGCAAAATATTATTACCACAGGTGGATTCGATCTTCGTACCCTAAGCGTGAAAGACATAAGGGTTACAGATTGGGCATCTGTTCGTTGCTTTCGTCGCATGATAAAATTAGTAATTTAAGCTAATTCAAATTTAAAAATTACTTTTTCGACATTAAAAAATTGAAAAATTTTTAATAAGTTTAATTTTTTATGTCTTATGAACTTTATTCTACGACAAATAAATTATATATTCATAATATTCATAAAAGTCAGTGTATTCCCCTTGTAAGATATTTTAAAATTAATTAAAATACAAAACCCAGAATTTTAACACAAAAATAGTATATATTTGAATACGGTAGCCATTTTCACCAAGAAGAAAATGTGTATTTCGAATTTTTTTTTTTTCATTGTAAAGTATATAACATAAGCTTAAATTTAACATTAAATAAAACTGTGAATATTTTCGGAACATTTACAAAATTAATACCTTCTGAGCTTCGCATCAAAGCTAAAATCTGATTAAATTTTTTCGTTTCCTGTAAATGGTGGGAATTTCCCAAAATTTACAATTTTTAAAATGTATTAAAATATAAACTTTTATACTTAGAACTATGATAACTTTTTGAAAAGTGTATATCAAAAGAAATTGTTTTATAAATACCTTAGATATTTCTCTATTATTTAATATAAATTTTTGAAAATCGTACCGTTACACTTCCCAAAGGGGAATTAAGAATAGCAACTTATGTATGAAAAGTATTGAAAATGTATCGAAAATAAACTAAACTTTAAACATATTATAAATAAATGATTAAATTACATATTATAAGCTAAAAAGAGTATATCGACGTCTTGACTCAAGTTAATCAAAAAATATTATTTTTTAATGTAAAAAAAGATCCTTTTTATGTTGTTATAATTTTCTACTTAAATTTTATTTAAGTAACCCCTTTTTTAATATTTTACTAGAAAATATTTTTAGGAAGAATGTTTGCATTTTTTAATGTTGATCCAATAAGTATATTAAAAGAGACTGTGTAGTAAAAGCTGAGGAAATATTAAATAACGTCGATACTAGTATAATATAAGTTGGGTTAGTAATAAGCAATTTCTAAATTCTTAAGCAATATAATAATGCCATATAAAGGGAAAACGCAGGGTAAGCAAATTAATAATGATAAGAAAAAGAATATAAAAGAGAAAGATGATAAGTATAGTGTTGATATAGTATATTACATTTATACTTTATGTTTTTACGTTTCATAAATAAAATAACAACTTAAAAATCTATACTTGAGAGTAAATACTTTATATCCGTCGTGCTATTAAAAATTGTGTGTGTGTGTGTGTGCGGCAAGAGTCGAGGTCGGACTATTAGTCCTTTAGTCGATCTTAATAATTAGTGTGCGTACTGGCTAGTTTTTGGGCTTAACCGTCTTTAGTAGGTATAGTGAAAAGGTAGATGTGCTGGTTGCTTACGAGAAGTCACACTTCAGTCAGCTACTTTTTTTTTTGAGTTTGACCGTGCTGACGGGTCTAAACTGTACCCCTTTAGTAGTTCACTAATTAGAGGGATTGGGGCTGACCAATGTATCCAACGGGAGGACTTGAGAAGAGCTTAAAACGACGAACTCGTCGTCAAAAACATTAGTTAATTTGTGTACTACTTTTTATGTTTACGTCGAGGCACTACCGACGTACACAGCTGCTTTAATAAAAAAAAAAAACGGTAGCACAGTGGGGTCGAGGCACAGTATAGACGTGGCATAGATGAGATAAGTATAGATGATATCTGACAGTGATTAAAATCACTATCATAAGAAACGCTTCGATGCAAATCTGTAGATAGTGTTTCCTTTAGAGAAATTGGTGAAATATTTTAAAAGCAACATGAACTCTTATTTCTTTAATTATATCCTGATTAGTAGTTCTTTGATTTTAAAATATAATATATGAATAAATACTAATTATAGTTTTTAAATTTAGTATGAAATTGTG
>NW_026099572.1:17313371-17315626 GCF_025091365.1 Daktulosphaira vitifoliae | reverse complement strand
TTTTTTTTTTTTTGTGTCTGTCACCACTTTTTCTCAGCTCTCACTGGACCGATTACTTTTAACAATACGTCAAAACATCACAAATTGTATCTAGTTGAAGACATTAGCCTTAAAAATTTTTAAATTTTCCCTCGTTCCCCGCAAATGGGGAAATAACCAAAAAAATTACAAATTTAAAAATCGATAAATTTAAATAGATAGATAGTAAAGATAAATCTTTACCTATCATTTGATATATTTTTTTTGTAAATCTGACCCTCTATCTGCCCACAGGGGGGATTTAAAATGACAACTTTTTCACAAAAAATTTACTTTTTCAACTTAACTTTTGAAAATGTTCCGGAAGGTCTGACACTTTTATATATATCTTAAATTAAAGCTAATGTAATATACTTTAGTTTGAAAAAAATAAATTTGACCTCTGGACTTGTCTTCATGGTGAAAATGGCTACCAAATGCTATTTTTGTGTAAAAATTCTCGATTTTATAATTTACATTTGTAATGTTGCAGAATTTAATTAGTTTTTAATATATTAATCTTATCAATTAGATGTGTGTGCAGTAGGTGTAAAGTATTTTAATAATTTTGTATATGATAACCTCCACTTGTCAACCGGTCCGATATCTGTCATCATCAGCTGACCATACACAATGCACCTATACCCATATTGTTGTATTTTCCCCCAATGGACTTGTCAAAGTTGGTACCACCACCACCCGGCGTCACGATCACCGGCCACTACACAAATGCCGCTACAACAGATTTTTTTTTTAACACGCTTTTATTAGTTTCACTTGTATGTATGTATGTATGTATGTATGTAACTCTCCAAACGCCACGCGTTATCGCATATTCCGTCGTCTAGACTAGACTGTCATAACGCATTCACCCCTCCCCACGCCTCGCTCACATCACGACGGCACACTATTCCTATAAAAATTTATTTTTAGTTATCGTACCCGTACACGCGTGCTTGTCATCAATATTATATATATATAAACAAATTTTTATTTTGACTGACCAATACCGCCCGCGTCTAATGCGCCTTACGTATATATATTTATATATTCCTACCACCGTTTATACCTCAGGTATAACGTTAGTCCGACCCGCCCGCCCACAAAATACGGTTATACCTAGTGCATGATACGTTTACGTACTTAAGTCGCTTTACTTATTATTAATTAATTACTTTTTAAATACTTATTAATTACTATTAAAATTTATTTATTAACACGCTTTATTTTAATTAAGAGATATAAAGTATTCATTCCGATTACGAGGGATGATTTCCGAATTGTCATTTTTCGTCACTACCTCCACGTTCCGGGAGTGAGTAATTTACGCGCCTGCTGCTTTCTTTGGATGTGGTAGCCGTTTCTCAGACTCCCTCCCCGGAATCGAACCCTGATTTCCCGTTACCCGTAACAACTATGATATTGATAGTAACTACTATCATAACATGAAATTAAAAAGTAAAAAATAAATATAGTTTAAAAGCGTGTTTTTTTAGTTTTTTAAACTATATTTATTCCACCTATACTGCCGAGGCGACAAGTTGTCCGTTTGTATTTTTTGTGAAAACCACGTTATTGTATTTTTTTTTGTCCTCCGTTTTTTTTTATCAAAATTAAACGTCGAATGGATCTGCTGTCCACCAAGTGATGTCGTTGTGTTTTTGTCCTCCGTTTTTTTTAAATAAAACGTCGAGTTGATCTGCAGTCGACTTGTGGTGTCAACCAGACTGTATTTTTTTTGTCCTCCGTTTTTTTATTTAAACAAAACGTCGAGATGGTGATGATGATGATGATTATGGCGTAGGCACAACTATGGCCGGTGGTGGGCCGTCACTCCTNACCCACGCTTTTATCACAATAATACTAGTACTTTTCGTTCATTATTGTTTTACGCTTATTTTAAAAATTATTTTTAACTTTTTAGTTCGATTTGCTTTAAAAGCGTGTTTTTTAGTTTTTTTAAACTATTTCTTCTCCTTTTCATAGTCATTTCCTATGAATATATTTATATCTTAAATAGTAATTATACATTATTATACACTTATTTATTAGAAGTTGCCTAAAAAATATTGATAGCGCTGGTTCAAGGGGTCTCATAACTCTCATAAATACATTCCTGTTATACACAAAAATTATTAATAATCTAATTATATTAATTGTGTTTATATTATAGAATCGTTCAAAAAAATTGAGCAGGTTATTATACATGGCACATTGTAAAAAATTTAAGTTTGATA
>NW_026099572.1:17300255-17313271 GCF_025091365.1 Daktulosphaira vitifoliae | reverse complement strand
TAATCACTGTCAGATATCATTCACTTGATCCAACTATGCCACGTCACCACTGTGCCGCGACCCCCCTGTGCTGGGTTTTTTAATAATTGCTCCGTAAAAGTTACAATACTAAATCATTAAACATCGATTTGATACAAAATTTAATTACTATTTTACTACTTGATTACTACTTAATTACTACTTGAACGAGGGAATTTTTTTCAATTTTTGAGGGTAATGTCTTCGACTAGATACGATTTGTGATCTTTTGACATATTGTTCATCAAAATCGGTCCAGCGAGAGCTGAGATTGAGCGTTCACAGACACAAAAAAAAAAANTTTGTGATCTTTTGACATATTGTTCATCAAAATCGGTCCAGCGAGAGCTGAGATTGAGCGTTCACAGAAAAAAAAAAAAAAAATAAAAAAATAAAAAAAAAAACACATCATAGTAAAATTAATACCTTCTCAGCTTCGCATCGAAGCTAAAAGTATCAATTACTTATGATAAATCTCAATTTCATAATTGAAATAATAATTATGTATAGTTCGAATAAATAAACTTCCTTTTTAGCTTCGATGAGAAACTGTGAAGGTATAATTTTACTATGGTCTATTTTTTTTTTTGTGTCTGTTACCACTTTTTCTCAGCTCTCACCGAACTGATTTCTTTCAATGATACGTCAAAAGATCACAAATCGTATCTAGTCGAAGACGTTACCCTCAAAAAATTGAAAAAAATTCCCTCGTTCCCCGTAAATGGGAGAAACCTATGTAATCGCTATATATGGATCAGTACAATTTTTTCATGAGGAGTAGTATTTATATACATCTTTCATTTGACATACTGTTTTTTTAAATCGGACCATTTCCCTATATACGAGAGGGGTTCAAATCTAAAAAATGCATGTAGAAAGTAGAACTTTTTTTTATCACAATAAAATTAACTTTTGAAAGTGTTCCGGAAAATCTGACACTTTTATATATATCTTAAATTAAAGCTAATGTAATATACTTTATTATGCAAAAAAAAATTTCGGATTNAACCAATACCTTCTCAGCTTCGCATGGATTTTATTTTGTCTTCACGGTGAAAATAGCTACCAAATGCTATTATTGTGTGAAAATTCTCGATTTTATTTTTTACATTTTTAACTTTATAATAATATAACTTATTGAAAAGTGTATGGATTAATATAATTTTTTTATGAGAAATAATATTTATATCCCTCTTTCATTCGACATACTTTATCTTAATCATGATATAAATAATGGAAATAGCAGATCATGTAGCTTTTAGAATAATCCACCAATTTTTTAAAATTAAACACTACCTAAAGATTTGCATCGAAGCGTTTTTTTTTTATAGTGACTTTAATTACTGTCAGATATCATAATACTTGATCCTACTATGCTACGTCACCACTGTGCCGCTATCCTCCTGTGCTGGGTTTTTATATATAATTCCATACATATTTTTTGATATACGTTTTTCATATAGGCAATGAAATGTACAACTACTTTATCATTCTTCAGTAAAAATTGCAATATTAAATTTTGAATATTAATTTCATACTAAATTAAATTGCTTTCAGTATTTATGAATGCATTATATTTATAAATCATAAGTCTTCAGAATATAATTAAGCAAATAATTTACTTTTTGAAAAATCCAACAATTCTTTCTAAAAATTATACACTATCTATGATTTGCATATATATTTTTTAAATAATTTAGTTTTAAGCTTAACACATAGTATATATAAATAAACAGTCATCTAAAAAAGTAATTTTTTAAAGAAGTTACGCAAAACCTTTTTATTTTTTAAGTGACAATTAAGTTGCTCTCATTTATTTAGACCGAAAATTTTTTGCGTAAAAAGTATTTAACAAATTTGTTAATAACAAAATGAATAAAGAATGATCTTTAAGTATTTAATAACAATTTTTTCATTATATTCCTTATTAAATTTAGCCTATTCAAAATTTTTAAAAAATAATGTATGATTCTATATAATAAAAAGTCTTTACGTGATACTTTTTTATGAATTCTAAATAAAGCCTATAAAATATCAATTATTCTAAGTTGTTCATTCTTATTATATCTTATAACTTCTTTATTCTAAATAATCCATTCAATTAAAAGTTCAAAAAATATAAATATCATAAAAAACATAATGTAACCAGTGTAATCCATTCCGTCCCTATCCTTTCCCTTTTTCAATAACAGTCGATTTTACCTATTATATCACGACCAAAGCAATGAACACTAAGGTTGCGTAAAACAACAATTTTTAATTATTAAAGATTTTAATACTGAATTAGGTTTGATTACAACATTTTTGCATCGTATAATATATATATTTAACTAACAACCACTGCATAAAAGTTTTTTTTTTATTACAAGAAATTCCTGTAATGAATACATTTAATAATTTGCATTTTTATTTATAACCTTGGTTATACCATATAATAAGCAAAATATAAAATATATGAATATTTTGTTTTATTTCGAGTCCAGCTAGATCACTGTACCCCCTCTTTTAATCTAACATTCAAAGTCACATACAAAACTGATTGAGTATTGATTTAATAAGATAATTAATAATAATATAATAATTATATTGATTCTGTTGATAAATAGAAATTTATTCTTGAAAATATATATATGTATGTATGAATAAATATATAATAATTATAATTTTTTTTTTAGCAATATAACATATGTATATTAGAGAGATATTAAACAAACGATAATCTTTAACTATGATTATGTCAAATTTAGACTAAGACAAGTTTTAATAAAATTTAATATTTATTCATATATATTATACTAAGACTTGCCTAGCTGCATATCCGGCCCAGACCTCATAAATAGGCCACTGATTCTTAGGGTAGGAGAACCCGGCTACGCATCTTATTATACAGAGTGTTCAATAAGTTCGGAAACACCGATTTCTTAGAACCACTATTGATTTTTTCAACAATTTTTTTTGAAAAATTTAATTGAATAATTAAATGCATCTTTTATAATTAAAATTAAAGTTCAACCCTAATGCAAAATGGTATAAATCTACCCTAACTTAAGAAATTTAAGTGACAACCCCTAATTTTTCTTACTCATTTGAATAGAGAATTCAATTTTAAAAAGAATTATGGTGAAAATAACTTTTTATATAAAACCATTTTTAAATTATCGTCGTTTTAAGGGTAGAAAAGTGTCCTATTTAAAGGCAGATTTTGCTATGATCATTTTTATGAATTTAATTTTATAAAGATGATATCAATTGCAAATTATCTCCAAATTTATTAAGAAAAAAAAAATTTTTATTAAAGCATGCTAAAAGAACTTAAATGGACATTTTAAAAATCGCTCTCTTATACGCGATCTTTAATTGGGGTATTTATAGAATATAGCATTATCGGTCAATGCATATCATAATGTTTCCAGACTTTTTCCTATAGGAGTTTTAGCATTGGTATTTAACATACATAACTAGTGTACACTTTTATCTGTGACCGTTGAAACGTGTTCAATTGTTATAGTCGCTTTATCGACAATTAGTGTCATTTAAAGTACGCCATGCTGTCAAAACATATTACAGGTAGTAGTTAGAAGGTTTACACAAAAATTATCAGTGGTCATTATAACATTATTATTCAATACGCAAACAACGTTTCCAAACTTATTCCTATAGGAGTTGTAGTCTACTTTTCAACTATCAACTAATAATTATTTTTAATTCAGGTTAAAATAACTTGTCCATATTTTCTAATATTACAGTTGGATCTATCGACAGTTAAAGGATAGTTTGAGGTAAATTAAAGACTATAAAATAGTTTCTGATGCATCATTTTTTGATTTTGACTTTTATACTCATGCCGAAATCAACCTTAAGTTTTTAACCTGTACAGACATAAGATTATTTTTAATATTTCATTAAGTTATATTTTAGCTTCGATGCAAAGCTGAAAAGGTATTAATTTTACCATTATGTATTTATTTATGTTTTTTGTCTAAAGTCTAATGAAAGTTTCAAAATTTTAATTCATAGATGAATCTATAAGGAATATTTTAATCATAAGGGCTAAATGATAAGGGTTAAATGTATCTTTCCCCATTCTAAAAATAATTTAAATAACAATAAACATAATTTTCTAAATTTTTAAAAGACTTAGCCACTTCCTTAGTTTCACATATGGTTGTATTGCTCTATATACCATAGTAAAATGAATAAGAAGTATGCTCGATCACAGTCCGCATTTTCGTCGTAGTACGCGCAAGTGCATCGCCTTGTATTTTTGTGCATTCGTATACAATCGGTGAAATACGACCGCTGCCGAATGCACTTTAAAACCGGGCGATTTTTAAATTGATAATTCTGATATAATATATATGATAGACATAATTTTTAAGTAATAATTATATTAATTACTTTAAAACAACGCATTATAATAATATTTTATAATAAATTTAATCGTGGATACTTATTTTAGATTCTATGTATTTTTTTGTTGTAACTTTTGTATTTTAATGAAAAATTAGGATTTTGTACCTCGTTAATTAAACGTGAGCTATATTAACTAGTGTGCAGACTTATTTTTTTATGTTTTAACATTGAATTAACACCACATCAACTTGCTAATAACAGTTCTTATTATTTGCATGAAATTATTGTATTTTATTCATTTCTCTTCTGTGTGTTTCATAGTAGAGATATGTAACTTTTTAACTCATATTTGAGTATTTTAGCTTCGATGAGAAGCTGAGAAGGTATTGGTTTTACTAAGATGTGTTTTAGCTTCGATGCGAAGCTGAGAAGGTATTGGTTTTACTAAGATGTGTTTTTTTTTTTTTTTTTTGTGTCTGTTACCACTTTTTCTCAGNATTATATAATAGAACAAGGAAAAAAACGCTTTTCTGGGAAAATTACTTAGCGTGCTCGGATTTTCAAAAATTTTTTTTTCAACGAAAGTACTCGGTCACCAGACTCCGGGAAAATTATTGGCGAAGGTCGGAAAATTTTTGCCGCTCGCCCGCGAGCGTTTTAAAATTTCGACCGTTTTCGAGAAAAACGCTCGCTGACGCCAGCGTTTTACGACTTAAGGTTTGAAATTTTCATCAGACCCGCCCAATGACATTCCTGAGATATGATAAAAAAATCAATTCAATCCGTTCATTTTTTACCGTTTTACGACCATTTTTTTTTTTTTTTTTTTAAGTCCACGCGCATGGTTTTATTATGCGCAGTGATTCATTTCTGCTGATACGTATTATGAACCTTAATTATATGGTGTATTATGTATTATTATTAAGACACTATTTCGCAATTGCCCTATTTTTATCAAGGAATAATTTTCTTTTTTCACATATATGATGTATGAGACTATGAGTTTATCTTTTGAATTGGGGTTCATCCTAAAATAATTTTTGAATAGGCCTAAAGGGAATACCTCATTAAGAGGCTTCAACCTTATACCCAATACATTTTACTATATTCTCTTTTTGAATTTTCCTGATTTTAATAATAACATTTTTAGATATAGTTTTCTATAGTTTTCACTGATTCTGAAGTAATATTTTTTCTGAAAAACACTTATCGTGCCCGGCGTAGCCGGGTACTTCTACCGGAATCAGTGGCCTACTTATGATGACTGCCCGAAGAGACTTACGCGCCGAAGGCGCGTAAGGCTCGAAGGGCCCCGGGTCTGGGGCGGAGCCCCAGCTAGGCGGAGCCTAGTAGATGCATAATATCATTACCTTTCATTTGGTATATTTTTTTCATAAATTTAACCCTTAACCTGCCCACAAGGGGGGATTTAAAATGACAACTTTTTCACAAAAAAATAACTTTTTCAACTGAACTTTTGAAAATGTTCTGGAAAGTCTGACACTTTTATACAGGGTGATTCATTAAGGATAAGACACTCATTTTCTCGGTAACTATTGAAAATTTTTAATTTTTGGTAAGGAAAATATTTTTTGATTCAAAAAACTCTACAATAATATGTAGTAAAAACATAATTTTTTTGATCCCTTCAAGGTTAAAAAACATTAATTTGCATTTTCTTAAATGGGAACCCCTATTTTGAATTTATTGTTATGATTGAACATAAAAATACAAACAACTTTGCTCTTACAATTTTTTTTTCCGATCAGCCGTTCGTCTGTTACAGCTTGTTAAAGTTAAATAATTTTGGACTAAATTTCTATTGTTGTTTTAATGTTTTCAATACAGAAGTCACTATTTTTCTATAGTGTAATATACACTATTGTTATTGACCAAGATATGACAAGTAAGATAGCAATAATAATTTACGGCACACTAATTTAACCATAATTATCTATTATTATAATATTAATAATAATAGATTCAAAACGGATCTTTACTATATTATTAATAGCACAGTCTATCAGTTTGTAAGACTAACTGTAATACTGAAGAACGAATTTCTTTAAAAAACCCAACCCTTCGCCTAGTATTGTGATTCTTAAAATAATCGAATACTTCGATAATGTTATCATAATCATTGCTTACACAAAGTAATCTTTTTGTTGATAGATACGAATTAAAAGTTGTAGCATAACATCATAAACTGTATTGAATTAAATACTAATTCGCCGCTGTATTACAATCACGCGTGATTAAAAATTCTTGTTCATTATTCAATAACACTTAACATAACCTTAGAAAACTGAATTGAGTATTAAATTAACTGGACATCTGTATACAAACTTGCGTTGTTTAACGTTTTTGTATATTAAATGTTTAATAATGTTATAAATATAGTGATTCAATGTAACATATTAATTATTTTATTTTTATATCGTTACAATTAATAAATTATATTTGAAATTTTATTGAGATCATTTAAGGAAAAAAATGTCAAATAATAGGTAAGTTCAATTACGAAACAATGCTTATATTGATCTGCTTTGATCATTTTCTTTTATCATATAGCCACAAGGAAAACTATTTATATTGGAAAATTAACGAAACAAATTACTTAAGAAGATATTTACATTTTTGGATTTTCGGCTGTTGAAAGACAAAATTACTAAGAATTTATACCTAAATGAATGAAAACCAATATTTTTCACTTTTTAGGAAAATTAATTTTGCTGTAGTGTGTTTTGTTACTTAAAAAGTAAGTACATATAATGATGTAATAATAGATGTGCAGTATAATTAGGGTCATATTTAGGGGAAGCTTCAGGCTCCCAAAAGAATAAGTTGACAATCTATTTTTTTGCTCATATTACATTTAAATGATCATTGTAATCTTGATTTTTTTACTAATTATTTTTCATTTATGACAATATTACCCAACTATTCCTAATGAGTATAATATGCTGAATAATATTGGTATACTTAATATAATAATTTTGAAACTAGCATCTAGCGTTAACTATTTTTAATACATTTTTTTATTAGTTAATAATTTATTTAGGTAGTATTTATACTACACTTTAATTTTTTTGTAAAACTTAATAATTTTTATAGTTAGGGAAACAAATTTGATTTTATGAAGTAGCTTAGTTGTAAAAAAAGTAGTTATTAAAAACTTAAGTATAATGTGTATGCATCAAACCATATTTATAAGTATTCTATTTTTTTAGTTATATGAAAATTGAACTATGACTTAATTGAAATATTGGTTAAAATTTGATTATTAATTTGTAATTTTAACTCTGGCAATGATTTTAAATAAAATATTGCATGAGTCTAATTTGTATATGACAATAATTGTGAAATTACATAATTGGAGTATGGGAAATAGTGAAATATTTAGTAATTTAAATAAAAAATAATAACTTTATTTATAATAAAATAAGTACTTAGAATTTTTCTTACATTTGTCAATTTAAAGTTTTGTATACATTTTTTAAATAAAAGATTATTAGGCATAATCAAATAATAAATTTTCAACTCTGGGCAAAAAATAATAAACCTAAAGTATGTATACCTAATTAAAAAATTGTATGAAGTAGCTACTGAATATTAATTTTCCATTTAATAAAAATAATTTTATTTTTGATTGTGTTTATATTTCACTGTAGATGTTAAGAAAATATTATGCAACTATTTTGATAAGTTTATAAATATTTGATTAAGCATGCGTAGATTTGAATAAACATAATTTTAATTTTACTCTGTAATAATATGTGAAAATTTGCACAAATTATAATTATTATAACTTGTTACATAAGTCGTCATCCATAAATTCTTTTAACAATATTTTTTGTATTGTAAATTAAGTTTTTAGTTACTTCTTCATACATAATAATTTAATTAAAAATTTGTTGTTTTTAATTTAATTTTTAGTTTTAATACCTGCCGTTGTAAGTATCTGTACTTTTAAGTATGCACTTGTAATTAAGATACTTTGATATCATAAAATTAATATCCTAATTATATTAAGAAACAAAAATGATTTAATCATGATTTTGCTATTGTCATGACTATATCATGAAAAAGAGTCACATATCAAATAAATGCACAGTTCTCAAAAAAACTTAAGTGAGTTTAATAAAATAAATTTTGCTTTTTAGCATTACCATTTTTATCCCATGTAAGTTAATTTAATTTGTTTTAAATTTAATTTCAGTTACAAATATGATGTCTATTGGTTTTGTATACATGATTCTAAGCATATAAAATTAGTAAGCTTTAATTTCTTCTATCAAGTATAAGAATATTGTGAGATCAATATTAGAATGAATTGTTATATTGAAATTACAGTATTGTAGTTAAATCTCTTGTATGTTAATTATTCTTATAGTAATACTTTTACTTTAAAAAATTAAAACTATTGATAATTGTTAAAATTGAACTTAAAGTAAGGTAATGTTTTAGAGTAATACATGTAGTTATTGGAATACTTATCTGATTAAATTCAATTAGAAGGAGTAGTAAGAAAAAAATTAGCTTAAAATTTAAGGTAGGAATAATTGATGTTTTAAATACAATGTGCAAGTACTTAAAACAACTATATTAAAATTATTATTTTTATACATATTATTTCTACACAGTTACATCAATGGCTTGTTTAAAGATTTGTGCTATCAGTCAACAAATATTTTCATTATTTTTTGCTTACAACTGAGAATGGTTTATTTATTACTACAGTAGAACCTTAATGAGGCATAATACTTTCTGTTCCCTCGAATCTTATTTACTCAAAAAAAAAAAAAAAAAATATAGATAATACAAAGAAATTATTTGAAGTTTTATAATAAACTATTATTATAGTTATAAACTATCAATAAACAAATTGTTTTATATTATGTAATTTCATAAAATTAAAAAAAAAAAATGATTGTGAGATTGGCAAAATGCTATAAACTTTCAATAATAGATTGCAAAAAATAAATAAATCTAATAGTAATTGTTAATTTTTTTAATTAAAATAGGGCAATGTAATAAAGTAATATTGTAGTTATTATAGGACTCTTTTTATGATGTAATATTAGAGGGATTAGTAAGAAAATATCTTAAAATTTAAGATATATGTAATTGTTATTTTATATGTTACATTCAAGTATTACCAATTGGAATCAATCTGTTATATTTTTATAAATAGGTGTTGAATACAAACTCAAATTCTTAAATAATTTTAAGTCAATTTTTTATTCAAATAATCAAATAATCTTAAACTTTTAAATGTATTTTTCTGGTACACTCAATATGATTATTTGTTCAGCTAAAACTTATTTTATTACCAATTGGAATCAATCTGTTATATTTTTATAAATAAGTGTTAAATACAAACTAAAATTCTTAAATAATTTTAAGTCAAATTTTTTCTTTTAATAGTTCAAAAACCTTATTAAGTTAAAAAAAATAATTTCTCTTGAGCTTTAACTTATCCAGGTTCCACTGTATTTTAAAATTGGCATCAGTGCCGTGCCAAGAAAAGGGCATAGGATGATATAAGGTTCATACACTTTGCAATATTTAATTGTTATAATTGACAGTTATTTAATATTAGAGGATGCTAACATATAATTTAAAAAAAAATTATATATATAAATTTTATAAATTAAAATAAATAGATAATAAATAAATTTTTACTTATTCACTTTTCATTGTGTCAGTGCTATATTTTACAGTTTTTCTTGTGTTTCAAAGAAAGTAGTTTAGGTGGGATAAATTTCTTCCGATAAAAATTATTACATGATGAAGCTATTATTACTTTTTTTTTAAAGGGAGTAATAATAGTTATTCAGAACAAAAACTCCATACTAGACCTAACCCCAAGACCTATACTAGTGGAGGCATGATTGCAATGCATTTTATGAGGAAACAAGGTTTTTTTTTGTGAAACTGGTTTTTTTTCATTAGGAATTGTTGAAATGTCTGTAGGAGGGTTATCTTTATACTTAATTTTCTATGGCATTACGCATATTCTACATGAATTCATGTATTACACATATTCTGTCATGGAATAAAGTATAAAGTATAACCCTCATACAGGTGTTTCACAATTCCAAAGTGAAAAAAATTCTAAGTTGAGCAAAAGAAAAAAAGTTTTCTACAAAATAATGATAAAAAATAATTTAAACAGTCATTTCAAAAACCACCTAAGTAATAAAATTTAAATTTCCATGTATCAAAAAAAACTTAATAGCTCTAGAACTTGTTTTGCACTTACACCTATTTACTAATTTATTTTTAAGGTTTCTGGTATTCATAATTCATAGTTTTAAATAGTCTAACTTTGACCAAATTCATTAAATTGAAATAAAATATTTTTGATTTGCATTGTTTTTGCAGTGAATAGAAATTTATAATATGAAATCTAAATCAAGAAATAAAATAAAATAATATATTTTTTTTTTCCTAAAAATTTAACTTATCTTAACTTGGTTATAGGTAACAACTTTTTTCAAAATAAAAATTTTGTTGTTTTTGCTTAATAAACCATTGCACTTTTAATAAAACATTTAAAAAAAAATAAAATATTTCTCTTTAATAACAAAAACTTAACTTGACAAAATGTTATAATACAGAAACATTTTTGAATGAAGTCATTGACTTTTGTAGTAAATATGAATCTGAAAAATGAAATTTTTACCCAAAATACATAAGTATACATAATAATGTATAATTATCAAATTTGACAAAGTCATTACTGAAAAATCAGTAACAAATGTAGTTTTTGAAATGACTGATTCAATTGAAGAGCTGGTTTCAAAAACAACCAGCATTTTGTATAACATACAAATTCATGCAATTTTGAGCCTTAATCAGGGTTGGGTAATAAAATGTATATTTGCTTTTATTTATACAATGCATAACACACATGTACTGGTGTTCAGAAAGTAAGGAAACAGGTCAATTGTTATAAACATAAGAACTATAGAAACCTGTTTCCTTACTTACAGAACATGTATAAAATGTATAATACTTTAAAAAATGTTTATTCTTTAATAGATCACACTGATTTTAAACCCTTTTATTTAATAAACATCAATTGATGATCTATATAATAAAAATTGATCACTTGTGGCTAATTAATTAAGTAAAATTAAAACTATATTAAAAATATTATTAATTTAAATTATTGATGATCTCATAAAATTAACAAAATATTAACTTTTTCATGTTTTTATATTTTATGTGATAAATTATGTGTTAGTCATTCTTGTGGAAATTTTTTGGGATTTCACCGATTATATTTTTATATTTTTAAAGTGAAGTAAAAATTAATTAAATAAATACAATATTTTAATATTAAAAAAAAATCTATTTTTAATTATGAATCATTTGTCATGATATTAGTATTGTTTGTAAAAAAGTAGATGTGTAATATGTACATACAGGGTGTTCAGTAAGTCAGGAAACGGGTTTCTATTGTTCTCATTGTTACAAACAATGAGAACAATAGATACCCGTTTCCTGACTTACTGAACACCCTGTATAATACTTATACTTTTATGTATTATAACTGACCCAACTCTGACCTTAATAGACAAACGAGCAAAAGTGTCATTTTGTTGAGGCCCACAAAAGATATAATATTTGATTTTTTGTTAATTATTTCTATTTACACAAAAATTTATTCATTTTAAATGTAAGTATAGTATGTTCATATTAATTATAAATTGTTTGTTCTAATAATAATGTATTTATCAGAATATAGACAAGATATAATAAAAATTAGTAATTATAACTAAACAATTAAAACATTGCAAAACATTTTTCTTNTTTTGATTATTTGACTGATACAGATATACTTGTTTTGAATCACTATAAATTTCATTAGTTTACTCAGTATGAATTTTATAAAACTTTATATCAATTTCGTCTAAATTTGTCAATTTCAGAAACATTTTTAATGATGCGTTATAATACAGCTATTTCATGCTCAATGTTTAACTGAAATTTGGAGTTCATGATTTCTAATTCTTTCTTCCTTAATAATTTTTGTATAATCGAAATTTTGACACCATCTTCATTAATATGATTTCACTCTAGCAGTTCTGTAAATTTATTTAAATTTTAGCTTCGATGCGAAGCTGAGAAGGTATTTTTTTTTGTGTCTGTATACTCTCAATCTCAGCTCTCACTGAACCAATTTTGATGAAAAATATGTCAAAAGATCACAAATCGTATCTAGTTGAAGACATTACCCTCAAAAATTGAAAAAAAATCCCTCGTTCTTCGTAAACGGGGGAAATCCCCCAAAAAATTACAAATTTAAAAATCGCTAATTTTCGATATTTTTTCATTTTTTTTTACTTAAAATTGCCATAACTTTTTTAAAAATGACCGAATCAATATGATTTTTTTTTTTATAGATACCTTAGATAATTACCTATCATTTTATATATTTTTATGAACATTTAACCCTTTAACAGCCCACAGGAGGGATTCAAAATATTAACTTTTTTTTTTTTAGTTAAAGTAAATCATTAGAATTAATTCAGTTCTGGATATTTCAATTGTAGAATCTTTTTAAATACCAAAACTTACTTAGAAATGATTATTATAATTTCTATTTAAGTGTTCTATTACGATAAAAATGCAAA
>NW_026099572.1:17255713-17299850 GCF_025091365.1 Daktulosphaira vitifoliae | reverse complement strand
ACCAGATCCCGGGAAAATTATTGGCGAAGGTCGGAAAAAAACAGTACATTATTAATAATCTTTTTTTCTCATATATTATGTATAAGACTATGAGTTTATCGTTTGAATTTGGATTCATCTATGATAACTATGCTGTCGAACGTTAAATCGCAGTTACCAATATTTTTATCAAACTTAAATTTTTTACAATGTGCCATGTATAATAACCTGCTCAATTTTTTTGAACGATTCTATAATATAAACACAATTAATATAATTAGATTATTAATAATTTTTGTGTATAACAGGAATGTATTTATGAGAGTTATGAGACCCCTTGAACCAGCGCTATCAATATTTTTTAGGCAACTTCTAATAAATAAGTGTATAATAATGTATAATTACTATTTAAGATATAAATATATTCATAGGAAATGACTATGAAAAGGAGAAGAAATAGTTTAAAAAAACTAAAAAACACGCTTTTAAAGCAAATCGAACTAAAAAGTTAAAAATAATTTTTAAAATAAGCGTAAAACAATAATGAACGAAAAGTACTAGTATTATTGTGATAAAAGCGTGGGTGNGGAGTGACGGCCCACCACCGGCCATAGTTGTGCCTACGCCATAATCATCATCATCATCACCATCTCGACGTTTTGTTTAAATAAAAAAACGGAGGACAAAAAAAATACAGTCTGGTTGACACCACAAGTCGACTGCAGATCAACTCGACGTTTTATTTAAAAAAAACGGAGGACAAAAACACAACGACATCACTTGGTGGACAGCAGATCCATTCGACGTTTAATTTTGATAAAAAAAAACGGAGGACAAAAAAAAATACAATAACGTGGTTTTCACAAAAAATACAAACGGACAACTTGTCGCCTCGGCAGTATAGGTGGAATAAATATAGTTTAAAAAACTAAAAAAACACGCTTTTAAACTATATTTATTTTTTACTTTTTAATTTCATGTTATGATAGTAGTTACTATCAATATCATAGTTGTTACGGGTAACGGGAAATCAGGGTTCGATTCCGGGGAGGGAGTCTGAGAAACGGCTACCACATCCAAAGAAAGCAGCAGGCGCGTAAATTACTCACTCCCGGAACGTGGAGGTAGTGACGAAAAATGACAATTCGGAAATCATCCCTCGTAATCGGAATGAATACTTTATATCTCTTAATTAAAATAAAGCGTGTTAATAAATAAATTTTAATAGTAATTAATAAGTATTTAAAAAGTAATTAATTAATAATAAGTAAAGCGACTTAAGTACGTAAACGTATCATGCACTAGGTATAACCGTATTTTGTGGGCGGGCGGGTCGGACTAACGTTATACCTGAGGTATAAACGGTGGTAGGAATATATAAATATATATACGTAAGGCGCATTAGACGCGGGCGGTATTGGTCAGTCAAAATAAAAATTTGTTTATATATATATAATATTGATGACAAGCACGCGTGTACGGGTACGATAACTAAAAATAAATTTTTATAGGAATAGTGTGCCGTCGTGATGTGAGCGAGGCGTGGGGAGGGGTGAATGCGTTATGACAGTCTAGTCTAGACGACGGAATATGCGATAACGCGTGGCGTTTGGAGAGTTACATACATACATACATACATACATACAAGTGAAACTAATAAAAGCGTGTTAAAAAAAAAATCTGTTGTAGCGGCATTTGTGTAGTGGCCGGTGATCGTGACGCCGGGTGGTGGTGGTACCAACTTTGACAAGTCCATTGGGGGAAAATACAACAATATGGGTATAGGTGCATTGTGTATGGTCAGCTGATGATGACAGATATCGGACCGGTTGACAAGTGGAGGTTATCATATACAAAATTATTAAAATACTTTACACCTACTGCACACACATCTAATTGATAAGATTAATATATTAAAAACTAATTAAATTCTGCAACATTACAAATGTAAATTATAAAATCGAGAATTTTTACACAAAAATAGCATTTGGTAGCCATTTTCACCATGAAGACAAGTCCAGAGGTCAAATTTATTTTTTTCAAACTAAAGTATATTACATTAGCTTTAATTTAAGATATATATAAAAGTGTCAGACCTTCCGGAACATTTTCAAAAGTTAAGTTGAAAAAGTAAATTTTTTGTGAAAAAGTTGTCATTTTAAATCCCCCCTGTGGGCAGATAGAGGGTCAGATTTACAAAAAAAATATATCAAATGATAGGTAAAGATTTATCTTTACTATCTATCTATTTAAATTTATCGATTTTTAAATTTGTAATTTTTTTGGATATTTCCCCATTTGCGGGGAACGAGGGAAAATTTAAAAATTTTTAAGGCTAATGTCTTCAACTAGATACAATTTGTGATGTTTTGACGTATTGTTAAAAGTAATCGGTCCAGTGAGAGCTGAGAAAAAGTGGTGACAGACACAAAAAAAAAAAAATAAACACATCATGGTAAAATTAATACCTTCTCAGCTTCGCATCGAAGCTAAAAGCACATTCAAATTGTACGTAGGATATCGTTGTAACATGCCATAAACTTTGCTACTAATTATGTTATTCCAAAAATATAGGCAATTGCTTTAAGTTCCGAGCCCTATTTATGAATAAATTTCAATAGTCAAGTAGGAATTTTCACTGAAGACTAAAATAACATTTTTTAAGATCATTTTTACACCGAGTTCAAACTGAAAATAGATTTTTTCTATCATATTTTTTTTAAGATTATTATATAGGTAAAGTAAAGACGCTAGAAATCAAGTGTCACATGATATAATATAATCAACCGTGTTTTTCCACTAGGTCTTTGCTAAAGGTGTTTTTCTACTCAACAATTACTATTAAAATATTTCAATTATAACATCAATTTAAACAACAATAGTTACATAGAAATAATTACTATAATTTGTATTGAATTTACATTTTTCTACACTAATACAAAAAAATGGTGATTTTAACGAAATGATGAGCTTTTTTGTAAATTTACTGTTAATAGTAATTAAATAAATCCCAATCATACATCAATGTCAAAAATACAATTTTTTAATCCTATAAACTTTTCTATTTCAGATTCAATTCTAAACTTGCAAGAACAGTTAAAATAATGTTTCAAAGATTAATATTTTTTAATTATTATTATTAAATCAATAAGACCATAAAAAATAAATATTTTTCAAGTTAATTTATGTGTTTTTAATTAGTAGGAAACATTAAAACATGTTTTATTTTAGTAATAATCATATTGTTATGTAATTAAGTATAAAAACAAACTTTATACATCTATTATTTAAGTAGATATTTTTAAAAAAAAGTGTTTTGAAGAAGCCATTTCTAAAATAAATAGTTTTTTGTCCAATATTTAAAAGTTAAGTTCAATTTTATTAAAATTAATATATAACAATCTAAAATCATTCAATGGTATACTTGTTGGATTATTTTATTTTACACCATGTAGCAGTTTATTGTGTACATAGATAATATAAATTATTGAAAATTTACTATATTTTCACTTACCTAAAACTTTAGAATCAATAAAAGGATTATAGTTTGAAACTTTGAATGATCGAACCTTAAATCTTCTAGCAATAATTTCCAAATGGTCTTTCGATTTTTTCAAGTCGGACAAATAGATTTCAACTTTTTGCATGATTTCTTCTAATTGATTTTTAATTTCATCAGCATTATTTTCAGTTAAAATTTTATTGGTTAAATTGATTTCCATTGTAAAGTATATTTGCTTTTTGATGAAAAATTGCGACATTTTTTTTATTATTGATTTNTGTTTGATGCTGTTTAGTAAAGATTTTTCAAATCGACTTTATGTGTAGTGATTATAAACAGACATAATTGACACTTATTTTGAATTTTTTTTATATTTTACAAAAATGCCTACTTGCGCAGTTTATATGTGCAATGGTTCTGGTGGTAAGATTCATTGTCAGCTTTAAGTGTCAATTTATAATATAAATTTATCTGCAATATTGCTATGTATTATTATATTTAAATAAATTAATAAAAGGATTATTGCTAAGTATGTGAAAGATGCATAATGAATTTTAAATATTTTTCCAATCAATTATTATTCATTTTAAAATAATAAATTAGAAAGATATTGAAGAAATTAATATTAAATATATTACATTAGGTTAAGATGATACATTCTTGGAAAACATAGCGCATAACACTTTTTTTCTAAAAAAATGAATGAGTATTAATAATTGTGAATTTTAAAAAACAATCAACATTATTTATAGAAATTATTTTACTTATTAAGTGAATGAGAGAGATAGCATAATATAATCTTGAAATATAGATTATGATTATTTTATTTTTATAATATAAAAATTATATAATATAATATATTCAATATTTCTAGTACCTTTTCATTGTATATTTTTTTAGTGTGCTGCTAACAATGAATATAATCCATCAGATTTATTTGAGGAGGATAGCCTAACATATTTAATGGGGATATGTAGCTTTTAAATTTGAATACAAATATCCGAATCTTGTAGATAATTTGAATGAACTAATGATTGGATAGAGGTTAAATAATTTAGAACATTATGACAACCATCACCTACATTAATAAATTTAGGAAAAATCATAGAAACTATTTTTAAAAAATTAAATGGAAATGGTACTTATAAAAATACAGTTAATATAAAATATTTTATACATACCTATGATTAAATTTTTAATAGATAATATTAGAAAAACTCCAGGCTTAATAAAGGAGGTACTGGAATTAATTAAAAAAACATGTAATTCAGATAATCTTTTGGTGTATGATGAAGTCAAAAACTTCATTATTAGAACAAGAATATATTTTAGAATACGGAATATAAATAAAAAACTTGCATCACAAGAAATGAGCAATAAAAAAAAATTCAAAAATTTATTAAATAATCATTAAAACTACACTTTTTATAAATAATGTAACAATTAATACTTACTGTAAGTAATTACACAATAAATTGATATTTAACTATTTATATGCAGTTAAACATAGTAAAATTTTACTATGCAGTTAAAGTTTTTCTCAGGTTAGATTTATCAACGAATTAAATCTTGGTTTATAAACTACTACAGTGTAGCAGATAATACAATAAAGATGTATTACAACACAGTTGAAGTTAATAATAATAATAAAAAAATTATAAATGAAATTGAAAACCGAAATTAACTAAAAAAAGTTCATTAAAATACTTGGCTAAAACAGGACAGTGCCCCTTAATATAGAATATATACAACGCAATGTATTTACATGTGATGTCACGTCAAGTTTATTGTTGGTTGCATATTTTACCCCTAGGCACATCATGAGCACTAATTTGATCGAGCATACTTCTCGATTTTCATTTTACTATGCTATATACTACATTTAATAATATAGCTTCGGGTTAGTAGCAATCGTTGAATTTTATATTTATCAGATCATTACCGTTATCATCAATTATTGCCATTTAACTACGCAGCGAAAAAGTCGTGATAAAAACAATTACAAACATCTATACCAATATCATACGTCCGGTACAAATATCAATGGTTCAGTATGATAAATTTATTGTTTACTCAGTTATCTATTACAATGTTTTTGAAATTTGAATTGATGTATAAAAAATCGGTGCATTATTTTTTCAAGACAATTGGGACTATTTTTAAAGTAAGGGTGAAACTGCATACCCTACCCCCCCAAATAACGCCTTTGTATATATATATATATATATATATATATAATTTAAAAAATTAATCAAAGGCTAGAGGTGTGAAAATAAGCTCTTGAAGGAAACGGATTAAGAATAAGTAGCAGTAAGACAGAGTATATTAAATAAGAGTTTGACAAAGGAGAATATTAGGTAGGTGAAATGAGAAGATCAGTAATAATAATCGAGGACATGATGAAGAGATGGAAAATTTTAAGTATTTAGAATTAGTTGTGCAAAAGAACGATTATATTGACAAATATGTAAGACACAGAATTAAGTGAGGGTGAGTGAAATGGAAAGAAGCGTCTGTTGTGTTATGCGTTAATGGAATTCCAATGAGGCTAAAAGGTAAGTTCTATAAGACTAATAAGACCAGATACCTTTTACTACTTTTCCTACTTCCATTAGTTGTCTCTCATATAAAACTAGCTCCATCATTGATTTTCTAGGCAAAAAATCAAATTTTAATTTTAAATTTCAAGTTTAAATTTTATTATGGAAAATATGCTTTTGAGTTATGACAAAACAATAAAAAAATTAAACAGCACTTAAAATCTTTTAGCTTCAATGCATAGCTGAGAAGGTATTTATTTTATTACTTTCTATACGGATTTTTAAGTTTTGAATCCCTGTATAAAGGAAAATAGTCCGATTAAAAAAAAACTGTGAGCCGTCACGGGACGCCTGGCTGATGTGAAACATCGAAATTATTTTTTACAAGTTATACGCACAGAAGATTAGGTTACAATAGGAATTAAATATGATAAAATGAAAATATGAAGTATTACAAATATTTTCTATAAAATAATGACAGTTAAATACATATTTATTCATTTTTTGTTAAGTACAAAAATTAAAAAATTTATTTCTAATTGTGACACCACNGAAGGTATAATTTTACTATGGTCTATTTTTTTTTTTTTGTGTCTGTTACCACTTTTTCTCAGTTCTCACCGAACCGATTTCTTTCAACGGTAAATCAAAAGATCACAAATTGTATCTAATCGGAGACATTACTCTAAAAATTGACAAAATTACCTATCATTTTTTATATTTTTTTTATAAATCTGACCCTTTACCTTCCCACAGGGGAGGATTCAAAATTACAAATTTATCACAAAAAATTAACTTTTGAAAGTGTTCCAGAAATACTGACACTTTTATATATATCTTAAATTATAACTAATGTAATATACTTTATTATGGAAACAGAAACTTCGGACTTTATTTTATTTTCATGGTGAAAATGATTACCATATGCTACTTTTGTGTTAAGATTTTCGAGTTTGTATTTTATTTTATTTTAAAATACCTTACAAAAGTTTTTGAGTTAGAAAAAAAATTTAAAATTATTTGATTTTTATCTCATTTAGATTCAATAATTTTATTAAATATCAAAGTCTCCATCACTGTAGTTCCCCCTCGTTTGAAGAAATTTCTTATTCATATTAAAGTTTTTTTACAAAGTGATTTTATTTTTATGGCTCTCATTTATTTTTTCAGCTCTCTTTTGACCAAGTTTTTTTAACGATACATCAAATGATCACAACTATAAAGTGGTTTAAGATATTACCCTCAAAAATTGAAATAATTTCCACTTTAACAATTCAAAAGTTACTGTCTTACGTCGGTAGTGCCCCAACGTAGACACAAAAGTTTATTAAAGTTTTATATATATATATTGACGACGAGTTCGTCGTTCGAGCTCTTCTTGAGTCTTCCCGTTGGATAAACTGATCAGCCCCAATCTCTCTAATTAGTGGACTACTAAAGGGGTAGAGTTTAGACCCGTCAGCACAGTATAGCTCAAAAGTAGCAGACTGAAGGGTGGCTCCTTGTCAGCCACCAGCACAACTACTTTTTACTATACCCACTAAAGGACGGTTAAGCCCAAAAACTAGCCAGCTCGTACACTAATTATTAAGATTGACTAAAGGACCAGCAGTCCAACCTAGACTCTAGCCGCACACACACACACAAATTTCGAGAACACTGTGAATATAAAATATTTGCGCTATGCCCAGATTTTTAAATAGTTATTTTATTTACGAAATGTATTAAACACAAAGTCAAATATAATATAAAAATTTAACACAAAAATTAATTAAATCTTACAAAAATATAAAGTTATTCTTACACCAACGACCTAACTCGTAACTCGACGTTTCTTCGACCAAAACGTCCAGTCTCGTCTCGCCCAGTATCGTCTCCCTATACTTTTCATGTTTCCCTTTTATATTCTTTTCCCACCATTATTAATTTGCTTACCCTGCATTTCCCTTTTATATGGAATTATTATATTGCTTAAGAGTTCAAAAATTGCTTACTACTATTGTAAAGCTTATATTATACTAAAATCGACGTAATTCAATACTTCCTCATCTAATTACTACATTACTTAGTCCATATTTTCTATATCGACAATTAAAATCATATATTTTTAATGTTTTTAGAGTTTGATATGATAAAAGGTTTCAACTACAAAATTAAATAATGTTACTTTGTAATAATTACCCGCATGGGGTACCCATATGGGTAACGGGTGTGCAATCCCGCGGATTCCATTTATGTGGACGGGTAGCCTAAAGGACATCAGATGTCGTCTCAGGTAAGTAATCACTAAGATCGTGATACTGAAGCCCGTCTACGCCCTCCGTCACCACACATGGTGTAGGACCCTCCTTTAACGGGGGTTGCCGTAGGGCCAACAACCCCACGCGTAAAAAAATAATCCTGTGGACTGGCACAGGACACCTTAAGACAGAGAAACATACAGTCTTCTACAGTGGAGGAACCAAACACGAGAAAGGAGTTGGCTTCATAGTAAGTGATCAAGTACTACAAAATGTTAAAAGATTGGAAGCCATCAATGATAGAATTTGCTACCTAGAAATACAATGTATATGGTTTAAAATAATATTAGTTAACTGTTATGGGCCTATGGAAGACAAGGATGAAGACCAAAAAAAGTGAATTTTATGAAGATATAGAAAGAGTCTATAGCACAATTTCAAATAACCATATAAAAATAATGCTTGGAGACTTTAATGCCAAAATTGGAAAGGAACCAACTCTCAAACGGACCATTGGAAATGAAAGTTTACACGAAACGTCTAAAGACAATGGGGAAAGGCTAATAAATTTAGCCTTAGCATCAAACATGACAATTAGTAGCATTTGTTTTCCTCGTATAAACATTTATAAGAAAACCTGGGTGTCTCCAAACGGAATGGTTAAAAACCATATTGATCCAAAAAGAAGAAGATATATAACGGATGTAAGTAGTTACAGGGGAATAAGTGAAAGTTTGGCCCATTTCTTAGTGAAGGCCAAAATCAAAATAAGATTAGCAGTTAGAAAGAGGGAAGAAATTATTTTTTTAAAAAGCAATTTAATATAAAAGAATTAGAAAATCCAGAAAAAGCCAAGAACCTCAGAAAAAATATTGCACAAAATATACTACAACAAATGGTAAAAAACGATGATGGAATATTAATAACAAACCCGAACGAAGTAGTCGATAAATTCAATAGCACTTTTGCAGAATTACTAAACAAGAAGAATAGGGAAACAGTAGTACCTGAACCAGATGTTATAATAAAACAAGATGTGATCGAACCAACAGATGAAGAGGTAGATAGAGCCATACAAATGCTCAAAAATGGAAATTCGCCAGGAGAGGATGATATAGCCTCACAACTCCTAAAAAAGGAGGTCAAGCTTTAGTATAGCGGTTGGGAAATATAATTCGAAAAATATGGAAGGAAGAAACATTGCCGGTACAATGGAATACTTCTATCTTATCCCTAATATATAAAAAGGGAGATGCGTTGGATTGCAAAAATTACAGGGGAATATCTTTGCTCTGCACAGCGTACAAGATACTATCAAATGTATTATTAAACAGGCTAATACCCTATGCACAAGAAATAGTAGGAGAATATCAAGCAGGATTCACAAAAGGAAAATCTATATTGGACCAAATTCACATAGCAAAACAACTAACGGAAAAAAGTTACGAATTCAATCAAGACTTATATATCCTATTCATTGACTATAAACAAGCTTATGACTCAATCATCAGAGAATCCTTGTGGGCTGTGATGCTAAAATTTGGAATACCGGAGAAAATGGTAAAATTAATACAAACCTGTAATACAATTTCTAAATGTAGGATTAGATACAATCAACAAATGTCGGAAGAATTCAATGTAGAAAATGGTTTAAAACAAGGTGATGCACTATCTCCTATGCTATTTAGTATAGCACTAGAATATGTAGTAAGATTTGTCCTAGAATTCAACACAGGGGTTAAAATTCATGAAAACACAGAAGTAACTATAGTAGCATACGCAGATGATATTATGATAGTAGCTGAATCAGAAGCAAATCTAAAAACGACAACATCAAGTTTGATGAAAAAAAGTAAAGAAATGGGATTAATAATCAATGAAAGCAAAACAAAATATATGATATTATCACGAAGATTTCTCAACCAAACAGAATTAGTAGTAGGACAAATGAGATTTGAAAGAGTAGAAACTTTTAAATACCTTGGAGTGGTCTGGACACAACCAATGGGGGACACAATGAAATACAAAGAAGAATAACTGCAGCTAATAGATGTCTTTGAATGTAAAAATCACTCTTTAAGTCTAGAATTCTCTCAAAATGGTCGACAATAACAATGTATAAAGTACTTGTTAGGCCTATTGCTTTATACACATGTGAGGCATGGCCCTCAACAAAAATGGATGAAAAAAAGCTAGCAATATTTGAAAGGAAAATTGTAAGACAAATTTTTGGCCCCAAAAAGAATGAGGAAACCAATGAATATGAGCGTAGAATTAATGATGACGTTAATGAACTATACAACCAACCGGACATAGTAACAGTAATGAAAAGCAAAAGAATCGGATGGGCAGGACATGTTTGGTGCACTGAAGGAAAAATACTAAATAAAATAATCTCATGGAAACCATACAAAAAGAGACCCCTCGGCCAACCGAGACAACGATGGAGTGACCGTGTATATCAAGACCTAAGGCTGTTAGGAGTAGAAGATCCGGAAGAGATGGCAAAGGATAGCGAACGATGGAAGGAGGTGGAAGTTGCGACAAAGGGCTTTAATGGCCTATATTAAGCCTTTATAAAAAAAAATATATATTCATTTTTTAACTTTTTTTGTATGTTACTAACAGTCTATAATATTCCAAATTTATTGTTGTTTATAAATCATAAATCTAAAAAAAAATGATTTTTATTTTCACCTGAATTTCACAAAAAAATTTTTACAATTATAATCAAATATTACAAATCACTCAATTGAGTAGCTTTTTTTAACAACATTTTGAAGAATTATTAGTAATTCCTATGTATGTAACTCTTGGTGTTTTAATTTATGATATAACTGAAATATTCAGAACTATTTTCCTTATAGTTATATCATAAAGTTTTTAACTAATTAGTAATAATATCAAACATTATTGTTTATGGAAAATATATCATTTATTATTTGAAAATAGCACAAAAAATTGAATAATAAAAGTATATTTATGACTCGGATGAATATTTTTTGTAGAATTATTCATAATTAACAACAAATTATTCTCTAAAAAGTTCTGTGTCAAGCCCTTCAATTTTTATACACGTTTGTAATAAAAGTAATAACTACTTTATAATTTTTTATAAATTCTCCGAAAAAATTGCAATACTAAATTTTTAAATATAAATTTCATACTACGTTCAATAGCTGTGATAGATATTTATTCATAAATTATACTTATAAATCAACTACTAATTAGGAATAATGATAGAAGTAGGAGTTAATTTTTTTTTTTCAATTTTTATTTTAGCATAATCAACAAATTTCTTAAAATTAAAGACTATCTACAGATTTGCATTGAAGGGTTTTTTATGATAGTGATTTTAATCACTGTCAGATATCATCTATACTGGACCCAACTATTTTAACTAAAGAACAATTTCATCCATTGAATATAAACAATATTTAGAAGGGTGTTCAGTAAGTAAGGAATCGGATTTCTATAGAAATCCGAACCCACTAAACATTTGATGTTACCAACATCTCTGGAATGTATATTTCTTGTTACTTTTGAAACATCACATTGCAATGCTTCAAAATCAATCAAGAGTTGTTTCATTGCAACTGCCCGTAAAATCTAACTTTGTTTTTATTTCTACAACGTTTCAAATATTACTGCCCCTACGATGTTTCACAATAACATCTTAGTGATGTATGTTTTCTCTTGTCATCCAGTTATCAACCATTATACTATTATTAGACATAATTCGTTTTGTATGGTTTCACTGGAGACGCACCTGTCGATTCGTGTGTATGTGTGTTAGTATCCATAATGTCGGCCATCGAATTAGTTAAATTTATTTGCAGCATTCGCACATGTACTTGTAATACATTTTTTAGTGTACTGTGTTGTATATTTATTTTATTAAACATAATTCCAATTGTCTAACAACTGCTGGTGTTCCAAAATTAAGTTCATGTTTTATTTACCAACTATAATGTATGAGAATTGGGTTTCAATTTAATATCATTAATTTTGTTTTCATTAGATCAGGTCATATAAGCAATGGGTTAGTATTGTTTTCACAGAAACTAAAGACTATAGCATTGTGCCTATTAATTGGTTTATTGCACCACCACTGTTAGAATATTTTTCTGTAATTAATATTAAATCTATCAGATGTTCAGTTTTGTCGTTGGCCTCCTTTTAAGGTACAAGTGTTGAGCTTTTTAAAGTTAATGATCCTGGGAATTTATGGTGTTCATTCAAAATAAAAATATTGAATGATAAAATATATGGTTAGTACTTCGTTTTTCATATAAATTTAAAAAATTTTTATCAGATTAGAAATAATTAAAATAAACTTTATATCGGTATCTTACTTGTATTTCAAATTTTAATTGTTTTTGTTTACTTAGCAAATTTCCAAGAAGCATGGTATCAGCATGTTGAAATTGAAATCTCTGCTACAGAAAATGAGTTCAAAGCACCAAAAAGAAAAAGAACCATCAAAATAGTTCATCATCTGATGGCAGTGATTTTGAAGGTAAACCTATTATTTTTATACTTCTATTATTTCTTTGAAAATAAGATATTTTTAAAATTTTCTATTTATATTGTAGCTTAACACTGATTAACACATATGTATCAAGTTTCACTAAATTATTGACAAGGAAATCTGATGAAGATTTAGAATATGATCTACCATCTAGATTTGTATAGCATGTGATGTTCTAGAACATCACATGCTGTACAAATCGTAGCTAGTTTGTCTACATTATGCATACCTGATAATGTTGTTAATAAGATAATACAATAGCCATTTTATCTAATTTAAATACATAAATAATTCAATTTTAATTAATATAATACTATTAAACAAAATTAATACTTGAATAATTTTTTTTTATATGTGTACTATATTTATCTAATTGGTAGCAGGCAATAATTCAGGTTGAAAATACTAATGAAATGCAGATGTACTCATATGAACCAGATATTGCTTGTAATATCTTATACGATAATATCAGTGAGTGCAGTTATAATTCAAAATTTAATTGTTTTATATCCAGTATTAAAAGTGGATCAAATTAAAATGGGAGAATGGAACTTATTTTGTAAGTCATAAAATATTGTTTACATAAAAAAATTTATATGGATGGTTTTTTTCTAATATTACTTATTGATTTAGTTTAAAACATTATAATACATAAATTAATAAGGATTTACAAATATTTTTATAAGTCATGATAGGCCAAATTTCTTAAAAAATACCAACTACGAATGCAATGTATTTAACTCCAAGTTAGTTAAATAATTTTAAACTACCAAATTTATTAATCAGATTCTTTTCTATTATTATAAACTATTGAAATATTTATTTTTTATTATTTCATTACATAGAGAGTGGTAGTATAAATAAGAAAGTTCTTGAAATATTGCTAATATCCAAATGGAACAAGTAAACATCAGAAAAGAGTTAGTGGTTTTCAATCTAATTTTAAATTGTGTACTTACAAAAGTTGAGGTATTGGAAGCTAATTCAAAAAATTATTATTTAAATTTTACAATGACCAACTAGTATATTTATCCCAATTTTCAATTAGTTTTTTCAAAAGTTAGTGTAAAGTTTAAAGTATTATTATTTATGTAAGAATACAAATAATGGATGGAGTTTCTTGGTTAAACAAATAACATTTAAAATAAACTTATATAAAGTTTTTTTTTATTGTTCATATGTATATAATTTACATATAATTTGAATACTAATTGTCAAGTATTATTCCAATGTGATCTAATTAATTTTTTTAGAATGAATTATATCTGACACTTTAGTGTATACTATTTATTTCAGGTAAAATTATAGTACTTATTTTTGTTTAGATTTGTGATTCAAAAAAAGACAAAGTTTATCATTAATTTCATTAAGACATTTCCAAGGAATACTTAAAGCTGAACAACAAAACATATCTTTGAATTTTAGAACTGTAGTAAGTGATAATAACACAAAATGTATTGAAACTGATAATGTCAACAATGTTTTACCACAATTATTTATACTTTTAAAATATTCTATGATACCTGATCATTTGTTAAATTACAAAACCACTCAGTCTATTAACTCAAATATGTGTGTTAACTCTTCTAGTGAACCAAAAAAAACCAATTGTGACACTTTGAACCCTATCTTAGATAATGATATTACAAGCAACTTAAGTATATCAAAAAAATTGCGCTTATTATTTGTAAAATTCAAAATTTTCCATAATTTTTGTAATATCATGCTTCAATTATTAAAAAGCTTAGGTTTAGATGTTCCAAAAGATATTAGAACACCTAATAATGTAAACTAATGAAAACCCTTAAAATTCATGATATTGTTGATATTTCTAGTGGATTGTACTTACATTTAGGTATAAATAATATGTTGCTACCTATTGTAGTTCAAAATAATGCACAGATATATATTAAATCATAAGTGCTAGATATAGGTATTAATATAGATGTACTGTCCGTGTCTAAAAGTTCTAAAAGTCAGCTTTAGTTGATATTAATTTAAATTTTAAAGATTTAAAAGAAAATTTTATCCTATAGGCATTTTTCACGGATTTCAAAAGCTTCATTTAGTTAAAGAATTTTTAAATTCATTTATTATTGATAAATTCGAAATGTTACATAACGGGTTATTATTACCATAAAAATTTCAAATATTGCATGAGATTCCCCTGCAAAAGCTTTTTTGCTTAATATAAAAGGTTACAATGCCTATTTTGACTATCATGAATCATGTATTGCTGAGGGTAGATATTTAGAACATTGTTTAACTTATCCTGGCTTAAATGCACCATTAAGAACTTACGAGTCCTTCAGATGTAAATTACCATAAATAACATTTAAGTAAATAAATAATAAAAGAAATAGTTCATTAATTAAGTTACCTATTGATATCATAAATACTGTTGGTATTAGATTACATGCACAATGTATGCTTTGGTGTTGTAAAAAAGTTAATCAAGTTTTGGATGAAGGGCAACAAAGAAATAGGATTAAAAAAAGATAAAATAAATAATGAGTTATTAATATATATTGTAATAAATATCACTGAAATTTAGTATATCAATATCTAAAACTATAATGTTGACGAATTATACTAAATTGAATTTTAAGACTGATAGGATTACAGGAAAATATTGTATAATAAAATTTTTATTTCATAACTGTAATAATTATTTTGTATTAAATAGACTATTTTTTTTAAAATATTCTCAAAGTATTTAAATAATTTTTCAAGTATTTAAAATTATATTTTGAGTATATATATTTATTTAGTTATTAATAATATATTATAACTCAAAAACATATTATGAATATCTTTTCAATCATTTTTTTAAATATTTTTACTGAATACAAAACAAAGTATTATTTACAAGACTATATTCAACTAACTTGAGAATAAAATAAGTGCCTCCTTTAAAGTTTTACCTTTATGTTCACTATAATGATACTAAGATAATACATAGCTTAATTATAAACATAATTTTTCTTGCAGATAATTAAATACTTAATTCTTTATTAAAAATCATTATTTTGTACTATAGCAACGTACTTATATAATTGGGTTACAAAATTGATATATAGATTTTCGGTAAATAAGGAAACAGTTTCTGTTGTTCTCATTTTTGTTTTGAATTGTTTGAAACAATTGACATGTTTTCTTACTTTTCAAACATTCTGTATATTTATTAAAGTGAATTACGTGTAGAAATATCATTTGAACATTTTTAAAATTTATTATAGGTTAAAAAACAATACATCAGACATAAAATTGCTAAATTTGAAATAAGGTCTATTTAGTTATTTTTACGTCTATGAAGTTAGCTCCCGAGACTCAGCGCCCAACAACAAACTGATAAGACGGTAACCATAACAGTGTTTATTGGGTTGCCTGACTGTTAGAGTTCAAGGGAAAGAAGTACCAATAATATTAATTTCATCATTATAATTATAAAATGTATATATATTATAATTATTATACAATGAAAAAAAAGGACAGCAAAAATGTATAATTTTAGTTTTAGTTATTATTGAGGTGGGCATGTATTATACGAATGTATAATATATAATAATACTTTTTGATAATAATTGTTTTTTTATTATTCTAATTATTAAATGAAATTATTATGGTAATAATCTCCTAAATTAATTTTTTCTTAACTTCGAAAATTGAAAATGTATAACGAAAATCCTTGTAAAAATAACACAGTCATATATAAAAAATATAATATAAATATATATTCTAAAGTAAACATAAATATATAAGTGCAAAAAATATTTATAACATATACAACAATTTAATACATTATAAAACTATATAAAAATGTATACAATTGAAAGGATCCCATATAACACAACTTCCACTCTAAACAAAATATAACATTTATATAAGAAATATCAATACTCACAAGTATTTATACATTCAAATACACTTAGGATCAATTCCTTAAGTCGTGTCAAGACATTGATCAAAATTTCCTATTAGAAAAAGTATTTATAAAGGATACAAACAATGCAATAACCCTCTCCCAAAGAAACTATCAATATTTCAGAAATATTGAAATCCTATAAACCGATATGTACAAATACACATTGGCATGTATTAATATATGATGTAGAAATCATTATAGGGGGCAATAAACCCATCACTTGTACTCTGCGAAATTAAGTTTTTCTAATAGAAAATTTTACAAACATGTTTACTATATCAATACAAAAAAATTAGTTTGTTTATTGTATAAGTCAATTTTAAACTTAATAATTTATTTAATATTTAGATAAAATTCATAATTCTATATTAAAATATTAGTCATTTATTGAACTTATAAATGTAATATTATTAATTTAAGTAAAAACTATTTATTTAAATACAATATGAAAATATATCTGATGGTTCCCTCCTCTTTTTTCGACTGGGCTTGGGACCAGCTTTGGCAGAGTTACCCCATCAGATAACGAGTATCTAATAAGGACGTCTTTCCCTAAAGACGTGAACGCCTTTCCCTAAAGAGCTTAAGCCTTTCCCTAAAGGCTTTAGCGTGGATTTCTTTTCTGATCAGAAACTCCACTATGTAATGTACTCACCATTGGGCAGTCTACATCATGTTCATTATTAACAAATTAGTGCTTTCCAGTGGCCCGTCTAACTAATGTTTATATGAAAAGGGGGTGTATATCATAAAATTCGCCGAATGAGCATTTTAAATTTTAAGCTGCTTTTTTTTATGTCAATTTTCATTAAAAGAGTCAAAACTTAAAAAATAGAAATGTACAGCAACCATTAAATAGCACCACACAGTCATTTCTAACACTAGTCTTGGAATAGTATATACTATCATAAAAGATCAGATGTTTAATGAGTCGATGGAATTTAGTGAAGATGAAAACGAAAAATAATTATAAGATTAAATTGTAGCACTAATAAGTTAACAACTAACACACACAGATTTCTTTCCCAATCAGAAATTCTGTGACAATATAATTAAATACCATTTGCAGAACAAAGTCCACAGATCCACTTGATATCATTGTCAGGCAATGGATCTTTTTTCGGTAAACAATTGATATGTAACCATCGAGTACAAGACTCACATTGTACCATTTCTCCACTTCTTTTGTCAATCTTTTTGCTTTTCTCGTTAAAACTACCTTCATCAACACCACAGATTAGACAATTGTTTTTCATACACTCCGAATTACTCAAAATCAAATTTTGTAATTTCTTTCTGTAATCATTTGGATTGAATTTGTTCATAATTATTTTATTTGTCATCAATTGATCTGCAAAATATAACATAAAAACGCCACAATTAAAACTATCATTTTGATAGGGTATAGTCACATCATTTATCTCCCACTCTGTAATATTACCAATTACTTGTACTCTATTCCAACTCATTAGCGTTTTTTTCAAACTATTTAAAACTTTAACTTTCATATTAATTTTAGTGATAAGTCTTCATGACCTAATCTAGAAGAATTTAAATAACTTACTTTTTTTTAGTAAAATCTACTAACATCAGTGTCCAATGGCTATTATTTTCTAATAAAGGAATAAGTACTCTAGAAAATTCAATCCAACCCACCCATACCTTCAATTTTACCATTTTCATTTGGAGGTTCAATTCTTTTTCCCAAATTGATCATATAGTACGATATATCTGGACTCATACATCCCAGCATCTGTTGTTTTTGTTTGACCCAAGTTCGTTCACTTCTTTTTAGACAAATCTGTAACAAACACCAAATTTCTTTATTTTCTAACCAAAGTTCATTATTTTCGCCCTTAGTATCTAAATGTTTGAAGTCTTCAGAAGATATTTCAACCGTCTCATTTCCAAAAGACATTCTGGCAACTATGTAATTTTTACACCCTGGATAACCATGCATATAATATAATCCATCTTTAATTAAATTACTTGTACGGTACATCTTATACTTCCCAACTGGTGATTCATCTCCAGATGGCTCCCATACTACAGTATGACCATAGGATATAACAGAAGAATCTTTATTAGTGTCATCGTTTTTATATTTTTCAACTAAATCAAGTGTTTCGTTTATACAATCAACATTTAAAATTTCTATACTACTGTAATGAGCATTACCAATGTCCTCTGAAGGTTCAATATCTTTTTGCACACTTACCTCAGAAACAAACTTTCGATTCAACACTTCATTTGTTTTATCATTTTCACTTATACTTTTAGTATTTTTGAATGTATTCATACTTTTTTGTGGTCTTAAAATAGTTCCCAAGTTAACAAGATTAGAAGGTTTTTTACCTTTTTTAAGCCAGAATTCTTTATCATTCAGGTGCAACTCATCATCATTATTAGCATTATTTTTAGGTCTGATTGCAAGCACATTTTTAGGAATTATCAATCCACAACGGCTCCAAATAGCAGTTACCCGTGCACTGGTTTTTTCTATAAACCTTCCACATTTCATTTTTCTTTGGTTACCTAGAACATGATTTTTAATGATATTAAACCAACTTTCTGCAGTTGCGTTGCTCTGACGTTTTTCCAAGCCAATTTTTGCTGTTATCACTCTACTCCATAGTGGAATGTAGGGTATATTCTCAATGAGAAAATGTAACAAATATGTCTCAGAATACATGTCATTTTTTCCCTGGTCATCAACCGTATTGGATATTTCTATGTAAACAGCATCTAATATTTCTTTGAAATCATAATAGAAAGCAGATTTCTTACACTCAGCATAAAATGGTTTTTCATTTAGAGGGTTTGCCTTTAAAAAGAAAATTAATTTCTGCCCTAGCACTATTACATAAAGGTGTTACATATTTGGAAAGAAGTATTCTGCTTAATAGTCTGAACCAATTTTTTATCTCTTCATAATTATCCATATCAAATACGAGGCCAACACATTTTGATACATAATATGCCTTGCTTTCATCATTAAAAATTGTTTTTGCATGCTTTACAACATTTTTTATGTAATGGTTGCTGCATGTACTTACTACAACATCATTGTCTGGAAATTTTACATTTTTTTTTGTTAAAACTTGATGACACAAATCAAGGTATTCAAAAATATTATTTTTGTTATTCCACGCTTTGGATATTCCANCTATTTTTGTTATTCCACACTTTGGATATTCCATGCATGAAAGCCCAACTGAAGTCTGTAACAACATTCTTGAAAGGGGACCATGAAAGACCAAATTCATTTATAAACTTTTCTTTGAATGAAGTCAGCCAGCTTTCAATAGTTAGCCTATCATGCGTACTACTTATCATTTCTGTTACTGGACAAATATTTTCAATTTTGTCTATCTGAAAAATTGCAGCATAATAATAAATGGTTTCTTTTTTTTCATTAGGTGGCCTAACCAAAGATCCTGTAGCATCTATATGAAGCGTTTTAAATTTTCCACTTTTACTCAATTTTTGTAAAATCAACAAATGATAATCAGAGGTCCATTTCACATTAAATGGATAAGGATTAACAATCATATTTAACCATTTATTTTTTTCTTCCTGCGCCATAAGGACTACATCAAATGAATCATGTTTATCATAATCTGCCTTTAATTGTTGTTCACTACTCAATTTACGTAGTGTCGTTAATGTTTTGACAGACTGCATGTTTCCACTTCGTAAAACTTTAGTGGGCGATGCAGACAAAATACATTCATCTTGATATTTAAATGCAGTTGTATTTTTTAATTTATCACCTATAATTTTTCTTTCGTGTCCTCTTATCTGACAAGTCATGCGATCCTTTGGAGAGTGACTGAAATTTCGACTAGAACTCCATACAACAACTTCTACACCACCATTACTAGGCGTCACAAAAAGCCTCATTACTTTACAATCTGGCATCTTACAATATACATTAATCTTTATTTCACCTTTCTTATTGGCATTGAACTTTTTCTTAATGTACAATATACAAGTATTGTTAATAGATTCCAAGTACTTCCTAAATACCATTGGATAGGTTTTGATATCTAGTTTACCATTTATATAAATTTGTTTCCATTCTTCTGGTGGTATGAAAAAAACTCCTTCTTTAAAATTGCACGCCTCATATTTACTTCTTAAAGACTTGGGCGATACATTTATTGTACCTTTGGGGAGACCAAATTCTTGACATATGTTCAAATTTCTTTCCCTTAATCTTTTCAAAGGACTTTTGACTGGACTTATATCTAGTCCTCTTAGTTCACCTTTATTTCTCAGCAAACTTATCATTTCCGGACGGCTGATAACCTCATCATCGCAAAATAACCTTTTTTGACATTTGTCCTTGCTCAATATATTCTTTCTTGAAGGTGTGACAAAAAAGTCTTTAGTATTGATATTTGATGCTGCAATGAATTTCTCGTTATTCCACAATTGGCTTGTTGGACAGCTGTCCATATTAAATATTTTTTTAGGAGGTGTAATAAATGAATTACTCATTGTTGTATGCGATTCGGTTGGTATTTTCTCAGATGAAGGTATTACGGTAATTTCAGGTTCCTCAACAACTCGAATACAATTTTCATCAACATATTCATAGTCTGGTGTATTTAATACATAATACTCTTCATTATTCATAACATTTTTAGATGAATCATCAATCACGGCATTATTTTGCAAAAGTTTAATACTTAAGTTACTTTCAATACTACAGTTTATTTCTTCCATATTAGTATCAATAAATTCATCATGAACCATATTTGTCACAGACATCACATCCAGATTATCATCATTATTAAGCAAATTGTCATGCTAAAATATAACAAAATTATTATAACTAATTTCGAATTAATGGGTTTGCAAAGATAGCTGATTAAAAAAAAATATTTTTTTGATAGGCCTACCCCTCAATTAATTTTAATTATTTATTAAAATTTAAAAATTAGTCATAATTTAATTTGACCTCGTAAAGCAAAGATATTAATAATTCTTATTTGAAACAAGCACACTCTACAAAATTGTGCATAAAACTAATATTTTTATGAAAATTTTCATATCAATAAGTTGGCAATGGAAGTTATATTACAAATAATATCATAATTTATTTATTTGGATATTTAAATCAAATAAATACTACAAAAGATTTTTTTTTAATGTTATGATTTTTTTAATTGGAATTTTTACAAGTCACATCAAGTTACCATTGAAATATAGAAAAATTAGTATTAATATCATTTTATTATTTATGAATAATTACCTCTTGAATATTAGAATTTTCAATCACACATTTTTCCACCAATTCATTTTTATTTAATTCTTTTATTTCAGTTGCATAATTTGCAATATTATTTTTCAATCCAGTAGTTTTAAATTCATTAATAATTCTAGATATACTTAACCTTACTTTTTCTATGATCAAAGTTTTCTGAATCTTGGACTTTTTATTAAAATTAAAACCTAATTTCTTACAAACTTTTAGAATAATGTCTGAATTCACATCTGTAACATTTACAATTTGATTCAATAAAATACACCTTACTTGATCCATGAAATTTGTTTTTTGCTCCTGGATTCCATTATAAACATTTAAAATATTGCATCTTCCTTCCACTAAAATCTGAAAACAAAATTAATTTACTTCATATAAATTATTTTTCTAACAAATTATAAATAGTTATTAGATAAAAAAAATTATAAATGGAGCTCTCGAATAAATTACATTAGTTAATCATACTAAGAAAAACACGATTAAACCTCTATTCTCTATATACTCATATATATAAATTTAAAATAATATATTTTGTATATATTGATATAAGTCTTAATAAAACAATTGCATAGTTATTATAAAAAAATAATGTAAACCTAGTTCCTTAGTTAAAACATATATTTAACTTACAAGAGCAATTCTTTTGCGTGAAATTGATGATGTATTATTCAAACATGCTTTGGCAGCAGCATAGATAACTTCATCACCAATATTAATATTTTTCCAAAAACATGGATCACATTTATATTTTTTTAAAACTGCTGCCAATTTTTTTAAGTTTATTTTGGGGGCCATTCTTATGGGTCACCTAATTACACCTGAATTCCTAAAAATTTATTGAATTTAATAATAAATAAAATTATATTGTAAAATGATAAAAAATGAAAAATGTATATTTCATATATTGTAATATAGCTTATAACCATAAACCAAAAATACAATTTTTTTTTAAAGCTTTATAGACTTGCAATTATCTGTAAAAAAAAAACAGTATTTAATCAATATTTTTGAAATCTTAAATTTGCTTATACTTTTGTTGTTTGAATTCATCATATTTGATATTTTTAATTTCCTTTAAATATAACATATTAAATAAGCCATTTTCTTTGTTAGTAAATTTTTGATGAGACATGATTTTTAATTGTCATGTTTTGCTATGACAGGCTTATGTTTTGATNTGAGACATGATTTTTAATTGTCATGTTTTGCTATGACAGGCTTATGTTTTGATATTAATTCAACATTTTTACAAGTAAAGAATATTTTAAAATGAAAATTGTGTATAAATTTACCTTATGAATATGTTATTTCATAATTATTACTACTAATATATATTATTACTTAAAAAAAAAATTAATGGAAAAATTATACATTTTTTTAAACTTATCATATATAGAAAGCTGAAGGTCCTTGGACACCTCAAAAATGAAGACAATTATACTTTTTGTTATATACAATATAATTGTTGTATAAATTATTTTTCATGGTGTGGAGAATAATAAATTTAGCCTTTTGAAAATTTTATTCTAGTTACACTTAAGTTTAAATTTCCTTATGAATTATTAAAAATTAGATAATTAAAACCATGACTAGACTTTTATAGAAATATTATACAGATTACAAGAAAACGTGGAACAGTAGAGTCAATTTCTAATAAATATATGGGAGTAAGAGTAAAACTGGTGCAAGTCAATATTAATGATTTTTCAGAAGTCTATTGAAAAATTAGTTAATGTCGTAACACAGGAAAGAGAATGGTGTAGTGAAAGTGTGAATGTGTAACTGTGTGTACGAAGACGAATATGAGGGGGTGGTGCCTGCTGTCTAGGTATTCACGTGCGTGTTGTCGTACAGCAGTCACCGTGCTCGGCTGACACTCCGGGTTAGCTGTGGGTGTCGAAAGGCTGTTGTTATAGGAAGGGAGAATAAGAGTAACACCTAGGTATGAGGTGCAGACGAAGTGCAAGACACAAATACTCTGAAATGTCGAGGAAAAGAGTATATAGGTTAGAAAAGGAATAAACAAAGACTTTACTTTAAACAGTAAGCCGGACAGCGACAACCGAGTACTGAGACTGATGAATGACACAAGGCACTGGAGTCGACTGACCACGATGGTCAGGTCTATTGGGTTTTTATAATAATTACACCTATTGCCGATTTGGCAATAAATATTATTTGTTAATTCACCAGTCTCAGGCAGCGGATGTGCTGTCTGTATTTTATTAAAATAATTCTCACGATTATGAAAACGTGACACCATCACATCCACCCATGTCTTTTTGGTGCCACGTCCCCGTGGTAATGAACAATTAAAATGAACAAATAAATGAATATTTTATGAGAACAAAATAATTTAACTTAACTAATTTAGTTTACATTTTTTTTTTTTTTATATATATATTTTTTGATCCGCCTACTTTCCTACATTTGGTGTATGATTTGGTTGTGGAACGATATTGTTCTTTTTGCTTTTCTTTTGTAGTCCTTGATGTTTTGATTAATGATCAGGCTGTATAGATTGTTTTTAATCTTGCTTTGTTTTCAGGGGGGATTTGCTTGGAATAAAGCTTGTTGGGTAGTAGGAAGTTTTTGCAGGGCTTGAAGTTTTATTATGTTACTTCTGATTTCGGTTCAATAATATTGTTTAATGACTTCTGACCAATCATATTTGACGTAACTTTGTAAATATAATCGTCGGGCTTTTTATTTCTTCCGCTTGAATCAGTTGTGTGAATGCTATCGCTGTTATGCCCATGCACAATAGTCTCAACGCTGTGGTTTTTATCATCATTGTCTCTATTGTAGTACGGTTTTAGTCGTCTAATGTGTATGGTATCCTTCACGACATTTTTATTTAGGATTAGTTCTACTTCATAATTTACGTCATTTATTTTATTAATTATTTTAAATGGACCACGATATTGGTGGCCTAATTTTGCACATTGGTTTTTTATTATAAAAGGAAATTTGACTAAGACTAATTGACCTGGTTTGTATTCTAAGTGTTTGTGTGATAAATCATAGTTGATTTTCTGCGTTTTTTGAGCTTTTGCTATTATGTCTGGTAGTTTCATTCTAACATTATGTAAGTCTTCCAGCGCTTTCTTTAGGTCATGTGATAGAGGCTGAGGGATTATTTTGTTGTCTATAGGCTGTGCAGCATGAAATCCATGCATTAGATAGAATGGCGAAAATCCAGTTGTAGACTGCGGTGTAGTGTTGTAGCTAAAAGTGACAGCTGGTAAATAGTGTGACCATCTATTCTGATTGTTGTCTTGCATATAATGTCGTAAAGCTGTACATAGCGTCTCATTTGTTCGTTCTACAAATCCTTGAGATTGAGGCGAGTAGGCTGAGCTGAACTTCTGTTTGATGCCTAAGTTGTCACAAACTTGTGCCAGTTCCTTATTTTTAAAGTGAGTTCCCCGGTCACTTGTTATAGATCGAGGGCAGCCCCATTTGAAAATTAATTCGAAAAGGAATTTTATGACAGACTCGCTGTCTGCAGAGCGAACTGCTTTGGTGAAAATATACTTGGTCGTGTTGCAAGCTGCTACTATTACGTGTTTCTTTCCATTACTATTGCATAGTGGCCCGAGAAAGTCAATAGTTACTCTAGATAACGGAGTTCCATCTATGACTGGGATAGGCTGTAATAATCCTGTAGGTTTCCCTGTGGCTCTCTTGTTGATTTGACATGAATGGCATGATTTGATATAGGCTGCCGTGTCTTTCGAAAGAGAAGGCCAATAATATTTTTGCTGTAGCTTATGTATAGTCCGTGATATACCTGCGTGTCCTGACGTTGGACTTTCGTGGTATGCTTTTAATATTCTAGTAGTAACTTCTTTGGGTACTACCAGTAAGTTATAGTTGCCTATATTTTGATTATATGATTTGAAGTATAATACGTTACATATTATGGTGAATTTCCGTGATAGTCTATTTGTTTTCTTATCTGATTCTTTGCCTTCTAAAGCGTTTCGAATTGATAAGCAAAAAGGGTCTTTTTGTTGCTTTTCTGCAATAGAAAATTCTTTCTCTTCTGTGGCTGATAACTCTTGAATGTTGCCAATACATTGAACTTGAACATTCGGTTCGTGACCACTCTCATATCCGAATATTGCTGAGTCTATTATGTGTTCTAAAGAGTATCTGGATAGTGCATCCGCCACTACATTATCTCGCCCTCTAGTAAATACTATTTTGAAGTCGTAATCCCAAAGTTTGATAATTAAGCGAGATATGCGGGCTGACGGATTTTTTAAGCTGCGGTAATATTTTAAGCTAATGTTATCACTATATACCGTAAAATGTCTGGCGTAAAGGTACTCTCTGAAGAATTCGATAGCAAAGGTCAGACCTAGAAGTTCTAACGTAGTAGAGCTGTAGGTTTTTTCTGATTCTAACAGCTTCCGAGAGGCATAACCTATGACTCTTGAAATGTTGTTTTCGTCTGTCTGTTCTAGTACTCCACCTAGCCCTCGAATACTTGCGTCAACGGTCAAGCTCGTTGGTCTATCATCGTTAAAGTGTGCTAGAATAGGTTTTGATGTTAATAAGGTTTTCAGTTGTCCAAACGCTTCAGTATGTTCTTGTTGCCAGTTAATTTTCTCGTATTTTTTTGTTTTTGTTAACTCTGTAAGGCAATTAGCGATCTGTGCGAACGATTTTATATGTCTACGGTAAAATGAACAAAGTCCTAAAAAGCTTCTAACGTCTTTAACCGTTTTGGGGCGGGGAAAGTCCGTTATGGCTCTTATGTTGCGGTCCAACGGTGTTATGCCGTCGCGTGTTATCCGAAAGCCTAATAGGTCTATTTTATCAGAGAATAAAATACATTTACTTGTTTTTATTTTGAGTCCGATTTTGTCAAGAATTTTAAATACTTTTTCGAGATTTTCCAAGGCTTCTGGAAAACTCTTTCCGAAGCATGCTAGGTCATCTATATAGATCACAAGTGATTTATATAACAGTTCTGAGAAAGCATTGTTGACTATTCTGCTGAATATTGCTGATGAGTTGCGAAAACCCATTGGTAATCGGCAAAACGTCATTAAGCCACACGCACTGGTGAATGAAAGTAAATGTTGACACTCTTCTTTAATAGGAATTTGAAAAAAACTATTATTAAGATCTAGACTTGAGAAGAATTGTGAGTTTTCTAGTGCTCTGAACAAATCTTGAGATCGTGGAAGTGGATAGTTGTCAGGTTCAACTCTTTCGTTTAAGTCCTTGTAGTCTATTACTAGACGATGTTGATCTTTTTCTTTCTTTTTGACGAGAAAAGCGTTTGCTGCATATTTTGACATGGCGTGTTTAATTATTCCTACGTCAAGTAATTTATCTAATTCTTTTTTCAAAATGTCTCTTTGAGCAGGGGATACTCTATGTGGAGCATTAAATTTTGGTTCTTTTACGTTTTCCTTTAGTTTTATTTCACATGGCGGTACTTTTGCTGGCTCTAATCTAGATGCGTCCGTAGAAAATACGTGTAAGTATTTTTTCACTAGGTCAACTACTTTAGCGTGTTGTTCTTGGGATAAATGTGATGATATCTTAATAGGCGTGTTGTCATTGTCGGTTAATTGCTCTTTAATTGTTTCGTTATGCATAGCTGTGTGAACAGTTGACAATGATGTTGCTTTGTCCTGTATCATCGTTTCTGTATTTGGGTGGCCGTGGCTCGTGGCGTTAGCTACTCCGATTTCATTGATAATTGCATTATCGTTTTTTATGCACTGTTTACTATGCTCCACGTGGAGCTGTACTGACTGAATAATTTTTTTTAATGGTAGAAATTCGTTTATCTCTACTATATGCTGCGGTATGTACTTTGATGTTTTTGTAGTCGGCTTGCCGGGCCGCCAATGAGTACCATTATTTACATGATATAGTACCGCAAAATTTCGATCACCCGTTCCGTACATTACTCCGTATTTATGTTTTTCAGAATAAATGTACGTGTCCATTGAATAGTGATTTAATATGCTGGCAATTTCTTCATCTGAAAACCAATAGCCTGGGACGTCTTTTATTTTTAATAACACCAATAAATCACAAAGTGTGATTTTCTTTTGTTTAGATGAGCTAATTGCATTGCAAATTGCATGCAATGCGCAATTGTTGTCTTCCGCAACATTTTCGCCCATTTGATATTTTTCGAAGACCTCTCGTAGTTTTGCTAAACGTGTGTTGTCAGCAAATTTATTCTGTGCGGCTATTTGTGTTGTGAGTGTAGAAATAACGTTCTTACTGTTCACGTTATTTGTATTGTTTTTTTTTATTGCGACTTGGTCGGCGTTGTATATTTTCGTAGTTATAATATTTTTTATAATCATCAAATTTGAATTAAAGTTAATATGAGCCTTATTATTGAATAGAAATCTGTTTCCCAATATGAGCGAACTTATTAAGTTATTTACAACATAGACGTCTACATCAAACTGCTCGTTCTCAATGACGATTTGAATAATAGTTTTTCCTATTAAATCCAAGGGCTTGTTATCTGCTCCGGTTATTAGCATATTTTCAACCTTTTTAATGTTGTATTCTTTAGCTAATTCCGCGTTTAATATATTTAGATTTGCCCCGGTATCTATAGTGACTGTTATTTCTGCTTGGTTTAATGTGGCTATGATGTACAATGCTTTTGCGCTAGAATATTGACTTGTCGATTGTACGTACTCAATTTTATTGCTTCTATTAACTTTATTTATAATATTTTTTGATTGATGAGATTCTATTTTTGATTTTGCTAAGGTTAAAGGTGAACGTATGTCCTTAGCGTGAGCGTTTAACCTAAAAGCTAGTTTTTTGAGTTGCAATTTTTTGCTGTGTGATTTTGGCTCTGGCATAATTGACACTTTGTGTCATCTGCTTCCTTTTTTCTGGATCTGCAGACATTTGCTTCGTGGCCGTATTTTTCACAAATTTGGCATTGAACTATTAATTTTTTGTTACGGAAACAATTCTCAGTAATGTGGTTAGTCCTGTGGCAAATATCACATTTTCTGTTTTTGCCGGACGTGTTACCATTAAATTTTTTTACTGTATTAGTCCGTAATTTCTGAAAATCTAAAAGTTCTTTGACTTGCCTTTTTAATTGCTCTAGCTCATTTTCTTGTTTTTTGTTTGACATGTGTTGGATTTGTTCCTTAAGAATGTCTGTTCTAATTTCTGAACTAGACTTACTTCTATCGCCTTCTATGAGAAATTCTGTAGTCTCCCATTTTCTTATGTTCTTTTTTAGACTGTCTAAGGTGTCATTTTCCAACATCGAAACCATTCTTAAAATGTCGGGGCGTAATCCCTTCATAATAAGATGTACTTTTTCTTTTTGTGACATGTCTTTATTTATACGTAAGCATAAAGCTTCCGCTTCATTTAAATAAGAGCTTACAGATTCGTCCGGGTGTTGATGGCGTTTTTGTAATATCATTCTTATCATGTCTGTTTGAGCTGTTGGCTCAAATTCTAACCTTATTTTATACTCTAGATCTTCCCACTTGATTTGGCCGACAGTGTTTTCTTCTAGATTTTCATAGAAATGTAAAGCCGTACCTTCTAAGAAAGCTGGTAAAAACTGAACTTTTTCTTCGTCGTTCCATTCATTTATAATGCTGGCCCTCTTGTATCGCTTAAGAAACAGGTCTACACTTTCGTGGACTTCTCCTCTAAACTGGCCTGGCTTGAAGAATGGCTTTCTACGGTTCTTGATGTCATTATTAGCCATGTTTTTGGTATGTGGTACTGTAAAAGATTCGTTAAGATCTACAACGAAATCTTCCGGAAGCCACTGACCTTTGATGTACCTAACCAAGCGGTCTCTCTTTTGTTCTAAAGTGCCGGCAGTGGTTAGTTTTCTCTTGATTAACTCAGATATGGCTTCGTTAGAATTTAGCTTGTGTGCCCAACCTATTTTGTAAGATGAGCGTTCGTTTTCTTCTGACGGTGTAGGATTAAGTTCGATAAGTGATTTTGAATATTCTTCTTTGGCCATCAAGTGTTGGATGAGTTGGTTTAATAATTATTTTTTTCTTATACTATAACAACAACCCTAACGTAATATATACGTTACCTTTGTTGGGCGCCACTCTGTCGTAACACAGGAAAGAGAATGGTGTAGTGAAAGTGTGAATGTGTAACTGTGTGTACGAAGACGAATATGAGGGGGTGGTGCCTGCTGTCTAGGTATTCACGTGCGTGTTGTCGTACAGCAGTCACCGTGCTCGGCTGACACTCCGGGTTAGCTGTGGGTGTCGAAAGGCTGTTGTTATAGGAAGGGAGAATAAGAGTAACACCTAGGTATGAGGTGCAGACGAAGTGCAAGACACAAGTACTCTGAAATGTCGAGGAAAAGAGTATATAGGTTAGAAGAGGAATAAACAAAGACTTTACTTTAAACAGTAAGCCGGACAGCGACAACCGAGTACTGAGACTGATGAATGACACAAGGCACTGGAGTCGACTGACCACGATGGTCAGGTCTATTGGGTTTTTATAATAATTATACTTATTGCCGATTTGGCAATAAATATTATTTGTTAATTCATCAGTCTCAGGCAGCGGATGTGCTGTCTGTATTTTATTAAAATAATTCTCACGATTATGAAAACGTGACACCATCACATTAATATATTATTTAGTATTTAAATATCAAACTCTTGTTATCCAAAAATTAAATTTCATAATGTCGAGAGATGTCCAGCGAGAGCTGGATCGAAATATACCTAATATCAATAGTACTTTTCACATATTAAAATGAAAAGTATTTTCTCAAATTATTATCAAAGTTTCACATGATATCGAACAATTTATTTGTTGGGTTTTACGTGAGTTCAGACTACTTATTTTCAAGTATGGCCAATATAAAGGGATTGACTAGAATTTATATTTAAATATTAACATATACAGAATACAATTTAATTTTCAGAAAAGAAAGTTTAATTAATTAAAAATCAATTAAAAGGAAAATATCGATGATTTCAAACAAAGTTAAAAATAATTGAAATGTAATTAAAATTGGCAGGATAAATACTTACGTGCTCCGACAAGATTACAAGACGTAGAAATGAATGGAAAAATATGTTTTTTAATTACAACGTTCAATAAATATGGCGGAGTAGAAATTAAACAGTGTTACAAATGTACAATAATATAATGTAGCCTCCAAAAAAAGATGACATCATGTTAGGCCAATTTTTGAGTATCTTAAAGTTGATTTTACGAAAATTTATTTTTAAAACGTTGAATTTAATAACAGAACTTTTTTTTAGGTTCAATATTTTAATATTAAAAATTACCATCATTAAATTGTAAATTTTATGAAGTTTTAAGAAATGGTATTGTTTAGATTGATATGTGATTAGAAACATTTATAATTACTATTATTAGTATATTTATGAGAAAGGTTCACGATTTCGTTAGTTACCGTTTTTTTTTGCAGTTATATCGTCATAGATAATTTTAATAGAAAGCTTAGCAGTCAATTCTAGTAACTTCTAGCGTATAAAAATATGGTGTGATTGAAATTTTCAGATCTTAATTAATTTTTTTAATTATTAGAAAATTATAAAAAACAGGTTAAAATGAATTTCAACAACATATAATAGGACAAAATAAAAAAAAATTCTTCAATATTAATGCAACCTTATTGTTCATTAAAAAAATATATAGATACACAATAATGCACCGAAGTCCTGGGAAGGTTAATGATACAGTATCAGAAAAGCCCTTTTATAGTTTTAAACGACAAACGATCTTTTTTATAATCTTTTTTTGTACAATTTTGGGTTTTTAGCTTCTATGTGAATTTAAGAAATTTTCGTTTTACTATGATATGCGTTTTTTCTCAGATCTCACTGGACTATTAGCGCGAAAAATTTGCAAAAATCATCTCAATTTCAAAAATTAAAAAAAAAACTCAATATTATGCTATATTATTTTTCTATGGAAAACATCGCTACCACAAAAAATAATAAGCAAAAAAAAAAAAAATAATAAACCATAAAAACTCTGTCACTATTCATAACTAGGCTAGTAAAATTCGAGATGGGTTCTATAAGGTCGTGGGCCCACGGGTGTAAGCCCTTAATCCGGTTTAAATGAAATCCATCCATGTAAAAATAAATCGTCCCATAAAGTAAAGTAAATTTATTTTTCACGGTACATATATTATAAACCAGTAAGTACTTAATCATTTAAAAATGTATTAGTAATACAAAAGACTTAATAAATTAGTTAATAATTGTGAATTTTAAGTCACTTGCCCACTTTGTTGGTCACTAAATCTTATACCATTGAAATGCCCACAAAATTTGTGACACGGTCCCCGTCGCTTCGTTATACACGATGCCCCGCGACTCGTGCCACCTTTATCAGCCGTCGCCCTACTATGAGTATTTGACTGACCAACACCGCGTGTTATACGCTACGGTGCAAAGTCCAACAAATGCCGCACGGCCGACGACGACCCGCCGCAAATGGTGCGAGAGTCTTCCTCCCGTTGTGAAAGCGACAACGTCGACAGCCGAACCGCACCCGCGCACCGTCGCCTACAACGCTGCTAACCATTTTGCCGTCCAAGGATTACGCCAAACATCGCGTCGTCGACGCCAGCGAAAGTGCCGCGATATTATGCGAAGATTATTATTACTGTGTTTATCTTTTCGGTTTGTTTTATTTTTGTTAACATAATCTGTTGTCGCTCATTTAATAAACGGCCCACGGGTCTCTACCCTCAAAACCAGTGTCGACCACATTTTTGCGATGCAAGTCGTGTCATTTGCTATTAGAAAAACTTAATTTCAAGGGGTACAAATGATGGGAACGTACCCCCCCCATGAAGTTTTATATACAGGAATATTGATTTATCGTAAATCGTCGTATATGTTCACGGAAATTAATTTTTTAAGTCACTTGCCCACTTTGTTGGTCACTAAATCTTATACCATTGAAAAGCCCACAAAATTTGCTATTAGAAAAACTTAATTTCAAGGGGTACAAATGATGGGAACATGCCCCCATGAAATTTTATACACATGTATAATCATATATCGTAAATCGTCGTATATGTTCACGGAAATTAATTTTTTTAGTCACTTGCCCACTTTGTTGGTGACTAAATCTTATACCATTGAAAAGATGAAATATTTCAAAAATTCATTTAGTTTATTGTCGTTGATGTCTGACCATACAAAATAAAATAAATAATACAAAATAATGCATATAGTAATTTAGTGATTTCTATCAATTACTTTTAATTCAAAATTATTAAATAGAAAACCCCTTGATAATAGCGGGTTCTGCAACCTAATGTTCATAACTAACCAATATGGTTACTAAATTCTTATCAATGGTTACTTATCAGTTAATTTCGGGTGCTAAATTCACGGACATGTTATTTTTGATAATATTTCTTATCAATAGTGGCGAAATCTTATGGTATAATTATCTCTTATAACAGACTATCAATACTTATGAATATTATAAGTGAAATTGTAAATGTTAACGTTGTAGCAATGGCCATATATTAAATTTACTTTGACGTATTCTGCCATTCTTGCTTTTATATTTGTGAGTAGTCAGTTTAAAGTAGTAGGTACTAAGTACAACTACGAGTATTTTAAATTGTAATCTTGATAACAATTGCGAAATACAAGCTTCCCCTTCTGCTTTTGACATAAATTATAATTTATTAATACTACTATTCATTCTTAAATTGCTGTCATCACGAATTTCATTAATTTTCTAGTTTCTGAATATTACTGCTGTATTGGTTTTTCAGTTGTACTAATTAGAAATATGATTTAAAATAATAAATTAAAAATATATTTTTTTTTTTTGATAAATTGTATTATTTTTTGTGGCATTTTGATTAAAATTTTTAATATATATTTACAAAAGTAGTTAGATAAGAAATGTTCAACAATTTTTTGCCCAAAATGAAATCAACAATTAATGAGGATCTAAAGAATGAACGTTTGAAATGCACTTTTAATGTTGAAGAGCTTACAAATTTCTTAGATGGTGGTACTAGCAAGACTGAAGCCAGAAGAAAATTAGGTTAGCTGAAAGTTTTTTATTGTTGTTAAAATCTTCACCTTAGGAATTTTTTGTTGATCAAGATATTTGTAAGTTTAATATTGAAGGGTGAAGTTCAATAACTGGTTATCTTTATTTCTTTATTTTTTTTTTTTTTTTAAAGAGAATCATTTTTCAACATTTTGGTGTGACTTTTATCCACTCACTTGGAAAGCAAACACCAAAACATATAAATGCCTATTCCGATTTTAATACAAAAGTTATTTAGTTTTTTGTGTTTCCTGAATAATTTCAAAAAATTAAGATACCCAGTTATTGCATCGTGTCCTTCAATTGAAACAATGATATATGAATAGTACTAGGTCACTAAAACTAAATTTAGATGAGAAGATAATAACAGTTTATCTAATCTGCGTGGACTTATAATGAAAATGTTTGTTTTCTACAGATTTATTATTCTTTACAAAAATAAGATACGGTTTTTCAACCAGATTATTAAGATATGTGTGTATGTATTACATTTTTTATAAAACAAAAAAATATATATATATATATTTTTTTTTTTTTTTTGTGTTATGTACATAGTACCTTTTTCATGTTATTGTCTCAATAATACTTTAAAATTATATTGATTTTTAAAATATACTGTAAGTTTTTTTTTATAACACCCAAATATTGTCAAGACATTAAACATTAAGTCAACATATATTATTTAATTTTAATCAATGTTTTTTAATAGAAACTTTTTTCTTGTCTGATGCACGATTAAAAGATGATATTCCTATGGAATATTTAAGTCATAAAGAACGATATGAACATGCTGTACGAAAAAGTTGTATACTCTTTAAAAAAATAACCGAATGGCAAGAACAAGATGATAATACTGGGGGATCAGTTGATATATACCAGTTAGTATAAATTAAATACAGTATTTATAACTTTTAATTAAAATTTTTTTTAAATTATAATTTATAAATAAATTTTGTATGTTAAAATTTATTATATACATAAAAAATTATCTATGAAAGTTTGGAATAATATAAAAAATATGCTAGTTGTTCTCTGTAAATATTAGATTGTTAAATATATTAAAAGAGTCTAAGATTTATATAAAATAATATCTTGACATTTGAAATTGGACACTTGTATAAAATTTTTTCTATTTTTTTTTTTCTGTTTCTTTTAGCTTCGATGCGAAGCTGAGAAGGTATTGGTTTTACTAAGATGCGTTTTTTTTTTTTTTTTTGTGTCTGTTACCACTTTTTCTCAGCTCTCACTGAACCGATTTCTATCAATGATACGTCAAAAGAACACAAATTGTATCTAGTCGAAGACATTACCTTCAAAAATTGAAAAAAATTCCTTCGTTCCCCGTAAATGGGGGAAACCTCCAAAAAAATTACGAATTTAAAAATCGCTAATTTTCGAAATTTTTTCAATTTTTTTTTACATAAAAGTACCATAACTTTTTCAAAATTGAACATATCAATATAATTCTTTTTTATATAGATGCATAATATCATTACCTTTCATTTGGTATATTTTTTTCATAAATTTAACCCTTAACCTGCTCACAAGGGGGGATTCAAAATGACAACTTTTTCAAAAAAAATTTACTTTTTCAACTTAAATTTTGAAAGTGTTCCGGAAAGTCTGACACTTTTATATATACCTTAAATTAAAGCTAATGTAATTTACTCTATTATGTAAAAAAAAAATTTCGGACTTTATTTTATCTTCACGGTGAAAATGGCTACCAAATGCTATTTTTGTGTGAAAATTTTCGATTTTGTATTTTACATTTTTAACTTTATTATGTTATAACTTTTTGAAAAATGTATGGATCAGTACAATTTTTTTATGAGGAGTAGTATTCATATACATCTTTCATTTGACATACTGTTTTTTTAAATCGGACCATTTCCCTATATACGAGGGGGGTTCAAATCTAAAAAATGCATGTAGAAAGTAGAACTTTTTCAACTTAAATTTTGAAAGTGTTCCGGAAGGTCTGACACTTTTATATATATCTTAAATTAAAGCTAATGTAATATACTTTATTATGGTAAAAAAAAATTTCGGACTTTATTTTATCTTCATGGTGAAAACAGACATCAAAGTTTATAAAAAAAATACGATTTTTGTAAAAAAATTCTTTTTTATATTTTTAACTTTATAATGCTATAACTTTTTGAAAGATGTATGGATCAATATAATTCTTTTTTTTTGTAGATGCATGATGTCTTTACCTATCATTTGGTATATTTTTTTTATAAATCTGACTTTTTACCTGCCTACAGGGGGGGATTCAAAATGACAACTTTTTCACAAAAAATTGACTTTTTCAACTTAAATTTTGAAAGTGTTCCGGAAAGTCTGACACTTTTATATATATCTTAAATTAAAGCTAATGTAATATACTTTATCATGGAAAAAAAAAATTTCGGACTTTATTTTATCTTCAAGGTGAAAATGGCTACCAAATGCTATTATTGTGTGAAAATTCTCAATTTTATTTTTTACATTTTTAACATTATAATGCTATAACTTATTGAAAAGTGTATTGATCAATATAATTTTTTTATGGGAAATACTATTTTTTAATAATCTCTTTTTTATTCGACATACTTTGTCTTAATCAGGATATTAATAAGGAACTAGCAGTTTATGAAGCTTTTGGAATAATCCACCAATTTTTTAAAATTAAACACTATCTAAAGATTTGCATCAAAGCGTTTTTTTTTTATAGTGATTTTAATCACTGTCAGATATCATTATACTTGATCCATCTATGCCACGTCACCACTGTGCCGCGACCCCCCTGTGCTGGGGTTTTTTTTTTGTATTAATTTGTAGCATAAAAAAAAGTTTGTGTTATATTTCCTGAAATATTTAACTTGTAAATTTTAAAATTTGTATTTATAAATTTATACAGAAGAAATTTCTCAATAATTTAAAAAGTTTTTATTATCTGTGATGTAGAGCACTCTTAGGAGGTTTACTTGGTAGTGCTGTTATTAAAGACGGAACACCATTTTCTGTGCATTATGTCATGTTTATTCCAACTATTATGGGACAAGGTACTTTAGAACAACAAGGCAAATGGATCAGTCGAGCTTTTAGTAACCAAATTCTTGGAACATATGCTCAGGTAATTCAAGTTACTTATAATTATTAATTTACAACATAAAAATAAATAGTGTCATAGATTATAATATTTAAGATTATTATAATATTATAAGATTATTAATTGAATGTGTTGTTATGTAAAAAGCAACCATCCAACAATAAATAAAAAACAATCTTTTATTTAAAACTGTTAGAAAATGTCATATTGTATATTTTACATACTAAAACTAAACCAATATTCCATTACATATTACGCTATATTTATGTTTCAAAAATTAACTTGATTATATCTATGAAAATATTAACTATTATAAAATAAAATACACTATAAAGTAGAATCTTAAATGTGTGATTGTTGATTTTTACATAATGTCATTCAAATTTTTAAATGTTTAACAGTTTAAAAAAATCATTTAATTTATTTAAATAATTTTGCTTTCAAAAATTTTAAGCTATTTTATTTATACAAGAATAAATTATATTAGTCATTTTATAAGTAAAATATATTAGTTTGAGAAGTAAATATCTTTGTTAGAGAATCATTTTTTTTGTTCTTAATAATAAAATGTAATTCTATTAGAGGTCATTTAATTGTGTTTAAAGAAATATTAAACTATATAATTGTTTGTGGTGATAGAAAATATCTAAAAAAAATTACTCAAATTAATTAATTAAGTTATTTTAATATTGGCTTCGAAACCTGTTATTAGTATTATTATTTGTCAAGTATTAATCATTATAGTAACTATATAATAAGCATTACTGTAGATATAAAAAATATGAATAATAAGCACATAAAATAATATTATAGAGATAAACAATAACCAATTAAAAAAATGATAATTTATTTTAGTACTATAATTATTTATAGTCATACTCGTAGTGTAATTAAACAAATGGTATAATTAGTTACAAATTAATTATTTTTTTAATGTATCAGCTTCCCCAAATAATCTTAGATCTTACAGTACTATTAAAAGTCTATTGGATTTTCAATAGTGTCTAAATTTATTGAAATGGTTTGAAAATAACTTTCAAAAATTAAAGTAATGTCATTGTAATGAATTTACTATTAAATACCAGTAAATATAAATCTATCAAAGTAAAGTTAGACTAAAATATAAGAAATTGTTTATTCTCTCTATAATTTTAGCTACTACCTTAATAAGTATCCCTAATTTTGTAAGTGAAATCTATTTTAAGTAACTATTTTGCATATAAATTAATAAAGCATTATTAGTCAATAATAAATCATTTTTACATGTTATTAATTTTAACAACATAATTTAATGTATATTTCAAGGTTTATTATGATTAAATGCACATAATTTTTAAAATTTTAGATACACATGTATCCAGACTAATTAAGATTGATAACAAATATTATTGTCAATGAACTATTTAAAAAATTAATATAAAAATAATTTTATTTATTATACATTTATTTGTTTAAATTTTCATTTTAGTAATTTCTAATATACACCAATAGTCTTCTTGAATAAATAAAAATTGAAGGGTTTGCTGCAAAAAAAATAAGTAAAAACCCAACCCAACCCACTCTGGGGTGTTATGGATTATGCTGCGGAAAAAAATAATCTTTAAATTTAATACCAACAAAAATTATCACTTTTTAACCATTTTAAAAAATAAAATTACAAGTGTCATTGTAATGTTATATGAAAGTATACAACTTCGTTTATGACACAGGGACGGGCTGGGATGTATTTGACCCATTGTATTAGAAAAATTTTTGTTTATGCAATTATTTATTTTATAATTTTTTTAGCAATGTTAACTATATCAAGAATTGATTTTTTTGTGCTATTTAATTAATATTTCAAGAAAAATTTCATCATTTCCAAAATCCCAATTATATAACTCCCTATAAATTTTTTTTTAGTTATGTCAGTTCTCTTATATTAATTACTTAAAATTACTTAGGTCCTACAAAACATTTTACTATATATATATATATATATATATATATATATATATCCATCTATAAATATAATTATCTGACTTTTTGTTGTCTATTAAAAATAAAATTAATTTTTTCAAATAAATAAAAGTAAAAACAAATAATTATGTTGTAAAATCTCAGCCACGGCATCTTGTTAATATTCTACGGGGCGGCTGTCTGCTTTTCAGTTTTTGGCATAATGTTATTTGGCCTACTGTGCTGTAGCACAGTAAACCAGTGCATCCCTGTTAACGTTCTTTTTAAAATTAGAAAATATTGAGTTATCTTGTTTTTGCAGCAAATCCTCAATTGCCTTTTTTTATTTGTATAGATAATTTTTATGAGAAATCCTAATTGATTTCAAATGTAACATATGATTAAATTAATGGAAAAGTATTATTAAAATTGTATTTTGAGTTTCCCTTTTTTACGGAGGATAGTAAATAGCTTGATGCATTTAAAGACTGCATGTAATGAAAAATGATTGAAATAAGTTAGACTGAATAATAATTGGGTGTATTTTATGAGATAAGCACAAGTCACTTATTGATATATTTATTATTAGTGTTTTGTGAGGAATTTTATGTCTGTTCATTTGATATCACTGTCATCTGTGTAGCAGTTTTACTAACAATGTATTGCTATTTGAATTTAGTTAGTTACAAATACCTATGGGTAAATAAATTTTATTTATATGTTTTGTTGGAAACTAGTAAAAAAATGATTTGTTGTGCCCTTTAAATTATTTCTTATATAAAATATCTTAATGAGGCACCTATAGAAAATGGAATTAAAGTAGCAAAAAATTAATTCTAAGCTATTTGAATTGAAAAATTGTAATCAAATAGCAGTTGGTTTAAAGAATTGATGATAAATAGCATCATAGTTAAAAAAGTCCACAGTGATTTTTTTTTTTTCTAAATTGTCATTTTATAATCCTTTTAGCTTTAAGCTTAATACATTTTAACCTTTGAAATAATTAAGTAATTTGAGTGAGATGCATGCATGCTTTATTATACATCACAATATTTCAATTATACAATTACAAAATAAGTTCTGTGTAACTAGTTATCTGAGAATTTATCTCTATTTTAGACTGAACTTGGTCATGGAACATTCATTCGTGGCTTAGAAACTACTTGTACATATGATCCATCCACAGAGGAGTTTGTGTTAAATAGTCCCACATTAACATCATATAAATGGTGGCCAGGTGGATGTAAGTTGATTGTTAAAAAATATATTAACTAAATGGAACAAATGGTCTATTAAATTAAAAAGAAACTTTTAATTTGTTAAAAATTAATCAAAATTATTAATAGTATATCTTTCTTACAGTAGGACATACCTGTAATTATGCAGTTGTTGTTGCTCAACTTTATACTCAAGGAAAATGTCATGGTATACATCCATTTATTGTTCAAATTAGAGATGAAGAAACATGGATGCCAATGCCTGGTACTTTAAAGAGAATTTTTGTTATATTAATAAGTTGATTATAATAATGCTTCATTATATTTTTGAATAATAAAGGGATTAAAATTGGCGAAATTGGTAGCAAATTTGGTATGAATTCAACAAATAATGGTTATTTAGCTTTTGATCAAGTCAGAATTCCAAGAATGAATATGTTAATGAAAAATGCTAAAGTTTTCAAAGTAAATTTTCTTACTAGTGATTTAAATTTCTAATTGATTTTAATGTTAAAAATATAAATATGATATTATTCCATCGTTTTGTTTTTTTTAAATTATTTTTATTTATGATTAACCCTTAAACAGTCGCGTGGGGGATCTAGCATACCCCCACATAAATAAAAACCGATGTATTTTATTGCATAAAAGGTGTACATAGTTATAAATTTAGAAGATGGTTTTTATAGTAATATTGAATAGATTTTCATAAATAAATACCTTCGAAAAAAAAATGTATGAATTAAAATATCCATCAAAGTTGAAATGGGTCATATTGGCCCCCTCGCGACTATGAACGTTATAATTTTTTTTTGGACTTGTATATTTTCAAAATATTGTTTTATCGTAAATGCAATGTTATAATCGATATAATATTGTGGAATTGGGATTATGTGGATCTGCCACCATCTGTGCAATTAAGTTCTAAAAATAAATAATCTATTGAAAATTTCCACTACTCGATATTACGGAACAAATACGAACTAAACACGTAATGAATACATCCCGTCGCAATGTGGTCACATTGATTATCGGTGCCTTATTTACAATTACCACTATTCACATTTACCCCTCCTAACCCTACTCGTATTATAATAATTAAATTGTATTGTAATATTAATAAAAAAAAATTCAGAAAAATGATTATGTAAATGTAAATACACATAAAACTAGTAAATATAAACCATGTTTGAGCTCAAAGAAATACAAGAAGAATTAATAAAAATACATTTTGTTAGTAAAAGCTTTTATTTACCATCTTAAAAATAAGATTTTTCAGTTAAAATAATTTTTTTACAAAACAAAATATTAAGTTTTTTTATTTTTTTTTTGTAATATAATTTTTAGTAATGCACATAATTTTGTCATTTATTTATTTTTTAATTTTAATTTTTTAATTGTTATGCATATCTATATATCATATGGTAACAAATAATGTCTTTGAATTAAAAAAAATGAACTTTTTTATACATATTTTATACTTTTTTAGAAATGGGGTCTAATAAACCCCCACGCGACTATGAACGTTAAAAATAGGTACGCGCCTGCTTAAGGGTTAAAGTGATTAAAATTTTCAATATTTTTTTAATAAATAAGCTTATTTTTCCTCATTGATCGATTTTTACGACTCAAATTATTGCATGAAATTTAGTTAACCAATGTTCTTTTACTAATTTATTATTAGGATGGAACTTATCAAAAATCATTGAGTGATAAATTGACTTATGGTACCATGATATTTGTGCGTGTAGCTATTGTAAGAGATTTAGTTGTTAATTATTTGGCAAAAGCAGCTACAATAGCAACTAGATATAGTGCTGTTAGAAGACAATCAGAACTAAAACCTGGGTATAAACATTTTTAATAAAACATTTTATGTATATCTTTTTTTCTTTAAATTAATTAAAAAATGTATACTATTTTAGAGAACGTGAACCTCAAATTATAGATTATCAAACGCAACAATTTAAATTATTTCCAGTCATAGCTACTAGTATTGCATTTAGGTTTGCTGCAACATGGCTTTGGAATGTATATAATGATGTTACATCAAGATTAGAACAAGGTGATATGGAACGATTGCCCGAGGTAGTATTTAATTTTAGAATGGGTGGACTACGTACATTCCTACTAAATACCCATAATTATTATTACCCATACTTCAAAATTATGTAGTAGAGTCAAAAATGAATGAATTTATTTTAAATTGGTTTTGTACTATAGCTATACTTTTGATTAATTAATTTGATTAAAAAAAAATTAGCTTGTCTGTTGATTTCTAGATATGTTAAAAACCAAAAAAACATCATTCTATCAATTTTTCAAAAGTTTTAAAAACTTTATTAACATGCTTATATTAGTTTCACATGTATGCTGTGTGTTTGTAACTTTCCACACGCACGTGTCTACGGCTTTGAGACTAGACGGTCGTAACGCATTCACCCCACCCCGCTCACTAATCGTCGACAATAATATTTTCCAAACGTAGACGCGCATGTGTTATTATATATATAAATAAAATTTTATTTTGACTGACACGGCCCGCGTCGCTTCGTTATAAATGATGCCCCGCGACTCGTTTCACCGTTATCAGCCCGTCGCCCTACTATGAGTATTTGACTAACCAACACCGTGCGTTATACGCCGCGGTGCAAAGTCCAGCAAGTGCCGCACGGCCGACAACGTCCCGCCGCTAATGATACCGTAGTCTTCTTCCCGTTGTCAAAGTTGCTACGTCGACGAACCGATCCGCACTCGCGCTTCGTCGCTATCAACGCTGCTAACCTTTTGACGCCCGAGGATCACGCCGGACATCGCGTCGTCGACGCCAGCGACAGTGCCGCGATATTATGCGAAGATTATATATTCCTACCGCCGCCGCTAATATTAATATATACAGGGTGATTTTTTTATCATAACCCACTCAATTACTTACAGAATAATAATAATTAAAAATTTTTTTTTTATTATTATCTTTAGTTACACATTATACTTGAATTATTAACTATGTAACACTTTTTAACACGCTTATATTAGTTTCACATGTATGTTGTATGTTGTAAGTTTGTAACTCCACGCGGCACGTGTTATTATGTCGCGTATGCCGTCGTCTATGACCTTGAGACTAGACCGTCGCACAGTGGGACCAAACGCTAATTTAGCCGGCCAAAAGTACCATTTTTAAATCAACTAATAAAAATTTTTTTTTTAGCAAATTTTTTTTATTATATCCTTATAAGGTCATGTACAAAAATTCAAGGCCAAAAATTGATATAGTAATGGTTGGGTGCTATTTAAATATCATAACACTGTATTTTTTTGTTTTTTTTCTAGGATTTTTATTATTTCTTCAATCATTTTTTCCTGCTTAATTAAAAACCTTAATTTTTTTTTTTTTAATTTAAAATGTTTAAAAAGTCATCGGCTTTCAAATTTACTAAGAAAAAATTTTTATTTCTTTTTTTTTTTAATTTTAATAATTTTTTACACACAAAAAAATGCAAATACTTATTTTACATTGTTTTTTAAAGAGTTTAACTCAAAATTACGCAATATTACGATTACACCAATACATGCATGTTGTAGAAGAACTCTTAAGCTACAATTACAAAAAAAAAAATTTTGCGTCAGATTGCATTTGAGCCCTGCACATAGAATTTCCCTATAATAAACGTGTATTTTTGTAAAAATTGTAATTTTAATCATTTCATTGGTTTTATCAGTTCGATCAACTTTATCAGCTTAAAAGTTGTAAAAATTAGATGTAATTAAAACTAATGATTCGTTAAAATTAAGTTTAAATAAAGTTTTTAATAATA
>NW_026099572.1:17247772-17253296 GCF_025091365.1 Daktulosphaira vitifoliae | reverse complement strand
ATAAAAATCCAATTAGCTACCTGTATTTACAATCCCATGTGTATTATACATGTATATTAACTCAAAATTTTGAAACTTTAAATGTTTATATCTAATAAGCTAATAAAGTTATATTAAAAATTCAAATGCCATTTACTATTAAATTAAAAACTCAAACATTTTATTAAATTAAAAATATGTGTTATCATTTAAAAAAACAAAGTTGACCCCCCCCAAGGCATAAGGGATGAACTTAAAAAGTATTACATAGTTAAAAATTCAAGAATAATGTGTAACTAAAGATAATGAAAAAAAAAAATGTTTAAATTATTATTATTCTGCAAGTAATTGAGTGGGTTATGATAAAAAAATCACTCTGTATATACGTATATGTTAATATTCATTTATATATTACTACAGCCGAAGCCGTTGCCCCCGTATTTGCCTCGTGTATAACGTTCCCCCCGCCACGCCCGCCCACAAAACGCGGCTATACCTCATGCATGATACGTTTACGTACTTAAGTCGCTTTACACGCGTATATATATATATAATGGTGTTATAATCTTTTAACAATAATATTTTCTAATAATAATAATAACAACTGGTTTCTCTGTAAAACAAAGTGGTTTATTAATAACAAATTTTATTTAAATTAGTATTATTACATTACCTGTAAAACAAAGAAACAACAGATTAAGTTTATTATTATAATCTTTAGTGTTATTTAAAATTTACAAAGAAAGTAGTTTGCTTAATTAATAATTTTTAACAATGATTTGTTTTAATTAACATGTTTTTGTGTTATCACACTTTACACTTTCTTATCATCTTATATAGATAGAAAATACTTTCTTTACATATATATACACATATTTAGCCACTATTTCAATATACATANATATTTTAATTACTATTAAAACTTATATTAATACGCTTTATTCTCATTAAGAGATGTGTAGTGTATTCATTCCGATTACAGGGGATGATTCCCGTATCGTCATTTTTCGTCATTACCTCCATGTTCCGGGAGTGGGTAATTTACGCGCCTGCTGCTTTCCTTGGATGTGGTAGCCGTTTCTCAGACTCCCTCTCCGGAATCGAACCCTGATTTCCCGTTACAACCATGCTATTGATAATAACTACTATCATAACATAAAACTGTAAAGTGAAAAATAAATATAGTTAAAAAAACTAAAAAACACTTTTTTAAAGCACATCAAACTAAAAAGTTAAAAATAATTTTTAAAACAATAATGAACGAAAAATACTAGTATTGCGAAAAAAAGCGTGGATGTTTTGTGCCATATTTTTTGTATATTGAGTGCCCTACGCTTTTATTACAATAATACTAGTACTTTTCGTTCATTATTGTTTTAAGCTTATTTTAAAAATTATTTAAAACTTTTTGGTTCGATGTGCTTTAAATGCGGGTTTTTTTAGTTTTTTTTAACTATTTATTTTTCACTTTTTAGTTTCATGTTATGATAGTAGTTATGATATATATTTATTCATTAGTTTTTATCTCCAATAATATTGAATTTGAAAAAATAATAAAGAAGCAAAATTATTGTTTTTGTATGTAAAATAAAAAAAAAATAGTTAATTTTTTTAATAGATCTTAATTTTACCCCCTTATTATTTTAAATATCCACCATACCACTCATCTATAGTTTATTGTTCATTTTTATTTTATTATTTATAAAGAGCAAAAATTTATATTTGTAATTCAATCAAATTTAACATACATAAATTAGATGAGATGAATGTATTATGTGAACATTAAATTTCTTAATCATTATACAAGTTATATTTTCTGTTAATGTTACCAAAAAAATATAGATTGTTGTTTAACATAATATAAATATGGATATTTAAAACAATAGAGGGGGAAAAAATTAAGATCATCCAGAAAAAAAAATATATATTTTTTTTCATATAAAAGGAAACATTTTTTTTCTTAATATGTTTTTTCATTTTCAATATTTTTAGAGATGAAAACTAATCAATAAATATATATACAATAAATATGTTTTTGATGTTTGTAGAAGTCAATAGAAATGCAAATCTGTTTTTTTTTTAATTATTCAAAAGTACATTTAAAGAGTTGTCATATAAAACAAATTTAGAAAAAGTATGCATTTTTTACTTTGCTTCATAACTTTGAAATATAGCTAAACACTATTGTGGTTTGCTAACTTTGGTTAGCAAAATATAAGTAATTTAGTAATGTTTTTATCATAGTTACATGCTATGGCATGCTGCTTGAAAGCTGTAGGTACTGCTGACGCTGCTATTGGTGTGACAACATGTCGTTTGGCTTGTGGTGGTCATGGTTATATGAATAATAGTAACTTACCAAACACATATGCCATGACAACTGCAGCAGAAACATATGAGGGAGAGAATACCGTATTACTGTTACAAACTGCTAGGTAAAAATTTATTTATAAAAATAATAAATTATAATCATTTTTTAACACATTCGTTATGGAACTCAATAATAAATATATTTTATTTTATCTACTCAATTAAAGATTCTTAATGAAAGCTTTTCAAGAATCCAAAACAGGAAAAGAGTTAACTGAAACTGTAAAATATTTTAGTAATTTTAAAAGTCTTAGACGTGCAAATTGGACAACCGAATTAAATTGTATGGCTAGTGCATTCTATCAAGTAGCAGGAAGGTAATTTAACTTTTCTTCTTTTTATTTTAAACTAATTAATTTTTTTTCTAGTTTGATGGAAAAATGTTATTTTTCTATAAATTTATTGGTTAAATCAGGTGTACAATATGAAGATGCTTGGAATCAGACATCTATTCAGTTGATTAAAGCGAGTGAAGTTAGTTTTATTTATTTTCAAATTTTTCTTTAAGTATAATTTATTTATAATTTTAGGCCCATTGTAGAGCTTTTGTAATTAACTCATTCTTAGCAACACTTGAAAATGTCCAACTTTCTCCAGAACTCAAAGCTGTATTAGATCAACTTGCCCAATTAATTTCCGTTCATTGGACATTAAACAAATTAGGAGACTTTTTACTGGTATATTTTTATTTTTATATTTTATTTATCAAAAATAGTAACCTTGATTTTTTTTTTAGTTTTCTAATTTGAAATCATGTGATGTATCAACATTGAACTCATTGTTAGAAAACTGCTTGATGAATATTAGGCCTAATGCTATTGGATTAGTAGATAGCTTTGATATGAGGGATGAAATTTTGGGTTCTCCATTAGGGGCTTATGATGGAAATGTTTATGAACGCCTTATTAATGAAGCTAATAAAAGTCCTTTAAATAAAGAACCTGTCAATGAATCTTTTCAAAAATATTTAAAGCCATTTATTAAATCTAACATGTAAATGAACATTTTAATGTGAATTATATTTATTTAAAGGCTTAAATGAAGTAATTATTCAATGGTCAAACTTTTTACTGTTATTTATTTATGTTAGGTTAAATTATATGTACCAATAGAAAGTGATATTTCTATAGGTTTGAAAATTGTACTGTGTTAATTTCAATTTATACACAATGGTTTTTGTGTATATTTTGTGCATTTAAAATTGGTACAAAGAAAAATTATGATAATTATGTCAAAATTTTATAAATTATTATAACTGTTTATTTATAAAACTCATTAAATTATTGTTTTTTATATTTTATAAAATACTTTTTAATTATATATCTAAATCATATTTAGATTTTTAAATACTATGTAGTTGGGGTGTATTTAGAAATTTATAGGTAGGTAGGTGACAAAAACAATCATAAATTTAAATTTTTTATGTTTTATTAAATTAATGTTTATATATAATGTTAAATGTTTAATTTATGAATGTTATAAAACTTATATGTAATTTGTGTAATAATATAATAATTTTTTTATTGTACGATTTTAAGAGAAAAAAAATGTTTAGTGTTGCCTGTTTTTCTCATGTATACACACATATAAATACAAATTCATTAACTCTTGATCCAATTAATATTTTACATTCATATATTTTTTTTAAATAATATAAATTGAAAGAGTATTATTAGTCAATAATCAATACATTTTTTCTCCTATCACGTCCTCACTTATTGTTACTGATCTTCACATTTTCTTACCTCGTATTCTTCTTTGTCAAACTTGTATTTTATATACTCTATCTATACTGATACTTATTTTTAATCCGTTTCCTTTAAAACTTTATCTCCAACCCTCTAGCTATTGATTAATTTTTTCCCTATTTTCTCCTATTAACTCAGAAATATTCCAAATTTTTTGGTAACGTGTAGCAATATAAATCATATATCAAAAAAAAAATTATTTTTAGTTTCACCTGAATTTAACAATAGGTTTTTACAATTATAATCAAATTTTATAATACTCTCAATTGAGTAGATTATTTCTATTTAAGTGATCTATTACGAAAAAAATATTGGGATTTTCTGATAAATTTACTGTAAATAGTAATTATAAAATTTCCGACTGCATTTTAATTTTAACAAAACAATTTTTTTATTTTCATAAAATATTTTTATAAAATAATGATGTACATTTTAAACTTGCAAGTTGAACTAAAAGTCATGGTAACAAATTCAACTTTTTTTTTTGTTATAAACTTTCACAAAAATCAACTTTAAATGACCAACAAAATAGGTTAAAAATGATTTTTTGCACTGATTATTTTTAACATATTAAAAATCAAAATCAGTAATTTAATTATAATTTAAAAAAACACGCTTTTAAAGCACATCGAACTAAAAAGTTAAAAATAATTATGAATAAAAAATACTAGTATTATTGTGATAAAAGCGTCGGACGCTCAATATACGAAAAATATGACAAAACACCCACGCTTTTATCACAATAATACTAATATTTTTTATTCATAATTATTTGTAACTTTTTAGTTCGATGTGCTTTAAAAGCATTTTTTTTTAAACTATATTTATTTTTCACTTTTTTGTTTCATGTTATGATAGTAGTTACTATCAATGTAATGGTTGTAACGGGTAATGGGAAATCAGGGTTCGATTCCGGGGAGGGTGTCTGAGAAACGGCTACCACATCCAAGGAAAGCAGCAGGCGCGTAAATTACCCACTCCCGGAACATGGAGGTAGTGACGAATAATGACGATACTGAATTCATCCTTTCTAATCGGAATGAATGAGTTCTATATTTCTAAATAAGAATAAAGTGTGTTAATATATATTTTTAATAGTAATTAGAATATATATATACATATATAATAGAACAAGGAAAAAAACGCTTTTCTGGGAAAATTACTTAGCGTGCTCGGATTTTCAAAAAATTTTTTTTCAACGAAAGTACTCGGTCACCAGACTCCGGGAAAATTATTGGCGAAGGTCGGAAAATTTTTGCCGCTCGCCCGCGAGCGTTTTAAAATTTCGACCGTTTTCGAGAAAAACGCTCGCTGACGCCAGCGTTTTACGACTTAAGGTTTGAAATTTTCATCAGACCCGCCCAATGACATTCCTGAGATATGATAAAAAAATCAATTCAATCCGTTCATTTTTCACCGTTTTACGA
>NW_026099572.1:17224664-17243607 GCF_025091365.1 Daktulosphaira vitifoliae | reverse complement strand
AATCCATTTATTACAGATCTTTCAATATTATTAAATAATGGCTTAACTATCGGTGGAAATTTGTATCAGTTTGGTGTTGGTCATGTAATTTGTGATTCTCCAGCTAAAAGCTTTGTACTTAATGTGAAATCATTTAATGCTTATTTTGGATGTACTTCATGTACTCGGGAAGGTTCGTTCATAAATAATAGAATGTCATTTTTAGAAATAGAATCGCCTCTTAGAACAGATGAATCATTTCGTTCTAAAACACAGGAAGAATATCATAAAGGTAGTAGCCCTCTTGAATTATTACCTATAAATATAATTAACGATGTGTGTCTTGATTATATGCATAATGTTTGCCTGGGTGTAACAAAACGTTTGTTAGAATTTTGGGTTAAAGGTAAGAAGGACGTTAGATTAGCTGAGGAAAATAAAGTTAAAATATCTAATAATTTGATGAATCTACGATTGTACGTCCCATCTGAATTTAGTCGTCGGCCTAGAGAATTAGATAGTATAGAATACTATAAAGCTACTGAATTAAGAATGTTTGTTCTACACTCAGGATTAATAGTTTTAAAAGGAAATTTAAATAAATTAAAGTATTCTCATTTTAAACTCTTGGTATGTGCAGTAAGAATTTTGATATCTCCTGATATATGTCAAACTTCAAATAATTTAGCTCAAAACTTACTGAATGAATTTGTTTCTCAGTACTCTTCTTTGTATGGGGCTCATTCTGTGACTTATAATGTTCATAGCTTATTACATCTTCCTATGTATGTTAAAATTCATGGCTGTCTTGATAATTTTAGTTGCTTTAAATTTGAAAATTATTTACAATACATAAAAAAATCAATAAAAAGTGCCAAATATCCTCTTTCAGAAGTAACTAATAGAGTTATTGAAAAACAAAAACATTTAATATCCAGTAGTATAATTCTTGATCCTATTGTCACTTTTAAAGAGATTATTAACACATCTACTCCTTACTTTAGTTTAGATGATAAATTATATGAAAAAATAATTTTAAAAGATCTAAAAGTAATTATTAATACATGCAATGAACGTGATAAATATATAATATTAAAAAATAGTGACATTGTTATGGTTAACCACATTGTTAAACCAAAAAATGAATCATCTTTTATATTAATTGTTCAAAAATTTTTAAATCCATCTCCAATTTTTACTGAGCCTATTGTATCTACCATATTTGGCTTATATACTATAAATACTAATAATTTGTCAATTCATATTTCTGATATAAAATACAAATGTTTTTTTATTCGTATATCTAATGAACAAGCAGTTATATCAACTTTAAATCATTCACTTTCAGAAATACCTTATTAAATTAACTTATTAACACAAGCTTAGGTATAAATTATTAATTATTCAAAATGCATTCATTTTTGTATATATTTTTTTTAAAGTTCATTATATATTTATTATTACTAATTAAGTAGGTATATAATTTTTATATTTTATAAGTATGTGTACTATTTATTAGATTTAATAGTCTACTATAATGTTTCATATAATTTCAATATATTGTGATACTATTTTAATAATTTGTATAATATTGACATACATACATGGTTTAATATAGTTATATTTATTTTCGACGTTTATTGCTGGTATATTTTATTTTGTTTTTAATTTACATTATTTTTATAGTTCTTTAACTTGTTCAATTATATAATATGTTTCAAGTGATGTTGTTTTTGTGTGGTGGTTATATATTTAGTCTTAGTTATTATTTATATATTAATAACACCTATTGTTTCAATAAACATAATTAATACAAATTAAGGGTGTATTTAATGTACTAAAAAAGATAAAAAAGTTCTAACTACTAAAGCCTGGATAAAATATCTCATTAATGTTATATTTTTGTTTTTTAATATACATCACAGTTATAACATTTTATTAAAAGATTTAAGAATTGTTTACTGTATGTACATCTAGCATATTACGACGACATAATCTTTAAATGTTTCGGTAATATCCCAATCAAACATACACACAATGTTTCTAGGGTATGTGTATACAATGTTTGAAGGAAACATACTAGTAATGCTTATAAATAACAAACCTTAAATATATTATAAGTGTTGAAAAAAAACGGTTATTAACAAGCTCAGGGACATCGCCTTTATATCATAGTAATAATGTATGGGATGTTACACGTTCCCATGAAACGTTTTAAGAACATCAATGGTATGTAACATTGTACAGTGGGAAGTATAATTAATACTTTCTTAGCTTCGTATAATACGAATAATGATGGACCAGTAGAACGTTTCATTACTTTTATTCATGTTACAAGTCATACTGGTGCAAATCTTGCTTTGTGTTTACTTCACTTTTTGAAAGAAAATGATATTAACATAGAAAATTGTCGTGGGCAGAGTTATGACAACGCTAGCAACATGAGTGGGACTTATACTGGTATGCAAGCAGAAATAAAAAAGTGCAATTCATTTATTGATTATATTCCGTGTATTGCACATTCGCTGAATCTCGTTCGACAATCTGCTGTAGATTGTTGTATTGAAGCAGTTTCATTTTTTGGTTTTGTCCAAGAAGTTTACAATTTTTTTTCCGCCTCTACCCAACGCTGGGATATTTTAAAAAAAACTTTAGTAAACAATTTTCCACTTCCTAAATCTAAATCAGTTACTAGATGGAGTGCAAATACTGAGGCTGTTAAAGCGTTATTTATAAGTTACGAGAATATTAATGAAGCGTTCAAAAAAATTCAAAATGATACATTTCAAAAATAATCAACTCGACACCAAGCATCTTGTTTAAGCTCAGTATTCGGTTATTTAGAAACTGCCATTATGTGTGAATTATGACATAATATTCTCGAACTATTTAATAAGTGTAGTAAAAGTATTCAAAGTGGTGTAATTGATTTATACACTGCAATTAATTTAATTGAAAGTCTTAAAATTGTCCTTCAAAATATAAGAAACCAATATGATGAATATGAAAGTAATGGCATGAAAAGGGCTAAAAATGAAGACTATAAATTATCTACGCATAGAACAAAATTTAAAAGAAACGAGAGTAGTTTTAATGAACTAAATTCAAAAGAATCATTTAAAATAAATACTTTTTATTTAATAATTGATCAGCTTTATAGTGCTTTAGTACATAGAATTAACACTTATACTAACGTAAAGGATAATTTTAAGTTATTATCAGACATTTCAATGGACATGAAAATTGAAGACATAGAAGAAGAAATGGAAAAGTTATTAAAAAGGTATCCAAAAGATTTCCCTGATGATTTTAAAAATTAGTTTCAACAGTTTCTAAGTTTTTCGTCAACGTCTTTATCATTAATTACAACGAACGAAAATAAGAAGAAGAATGTTACTTATATTTATAAGGTAATTAATTAGGCCCATCTGAATCATTTGCTTACGGCCCCCAAGTACTTAATCCGGCTCTGTTCGTATTGAAGCTAAAATACGATTTTTGTAAAAAATTATTTTTTATATTTTTAACTTTATAATACTATAACTTTTTGAAAAATACATGGATCAATATAATTTTTTTATGGTAAATACTATTTATAAACCTCTTTCATTTGACATTTTTTTTAATCAATATAGGGGTTCAAAACTTAAAAATACGTATAGACAGTAGAACTTTTTTTTTTATAAATTCGTTCATAGAATTAGTTCCTTCCAACCATTGTAAATTATTAAATATTAACTTTTAAAAGTTGTAATTGACATAATTTCTATTCTAAATTTTTTTTTCTAAATACTGGTTAAGCAATATTTTCTACTCGAACGATGATAAAAAAACGTTCAACAATTTTTTTTTTAATTTGGTATTGATTGACCAGATATGTAGCAAATTAATAGTTAACGGTAATTAAATATAAAATAGAAACACAATAAAATATCAAAACATATTTTTTTAAGATTTCAGAATACCATAAAAATTAAAAAAGTATTAAATATGTTACAGTACTGTTTATATCAAACTTCATAATATAGTGTCGTATGTTGGTAGTGCCCCAACGTAGACACAAAAGTTTAACACAAATTAATTAATGTTTATATATATATATATTGACGACGAGTTCGTCGTTCGAGCTCTTCTCGAGTCCTCCCGTTGGATAAACTGATCAGCCCCAATTCCTCTAATTAGTGGACTACTAAAGGGGTAGAGTTTAGACCCGTCAGCACAGTATAGCTCAAAAGTAGCAGACTGAAGGGTGGCTCCTTGTCAGCCACCAGCACAACTACTTTTTACTATACCCACTAAAGGACGGTTAAGTCCAAAAACTAGCCAGCTCGTACACTAATTATTAAGATTGACTAAAGGACCAGTAGTCCAACCTTGACTCTAGCCGCACGCACACACACAATTCTAAGAACACGGTGAATATAAAATATTTGCTCTAAGTCCAGGTTTTAAAATAGCTATTTTATTTAAGAAACGTATCAAACACAAAGTCAAAAAGTAATATCAAAAATGTAACACAAAACAAAATTAAATCGTACAAAACTCGACGTTTCCTCGACAAAAACGTCCAGTCTCCTCTCGCCCAGTATCGTCCCCCTATATTTTTCATGTTTCCCTTTTATATTCTTTTTCCCACCATTATTAATTTGCTTACCCTACATTTCCCTTTTATATGGAATTATTATATTGCTTAAGAGTTCAAAAATTGCTTACTACTATTGTAAAGCTTATATTATACTAAAATCGACGTAATTCAATACTTCCTCATCTAATTACTACAATAGGTTAATATATCGTTTGATTAACCCAAGCTCTGTTTAAGTGAAAGAACAAACTCTTCGAGGTCCATCTCACATTTTACTAGCCTAGTTATTACTAGTGATAGAGTTTTTCTGTATTATAGCGATATTTTCCATCTTTAGGTAATCGTGTCCCCGAATCCCTACTTCCAGCCCCAGGTTAACCTATTTTCTATTATAATAATAATAATTTTCGTTTGCTCTAAGAAAATATAATATATAACATTTAAATTTTTATGTTAGCACTAAACTGGCTAAATTAATTAAAAGTTGTACAATAAAATTGATTTCTTGAGAATAATATTTTTTAAAAATTCATAACAAAAAATATATTCTATATACATAAACATGTATTCTGACCAGTAATGATATTTCGTTGATAATTACTATAAAAGAAATTTTGCTGTTTATGTTTTGGTAGCACTGCAAAAATTTTCATTAACAGTGATACATTTGTAAAAGCGATAAGTCTTCTGACTAAATATATAATTTTGTAGAGAAAAATTTTGATCACTATTTCATAAAACTTAATCTTCTATTAAATAATTGTTAATTATTTTGAGTAGAGTACAAAAATGGCCAAAAAAGAAAATGTCACTGAATTATTACCGCCATTTCCAGAAGAAAACATAGGTACGTAAATAATGATTCATATAAAAAGTTCTAAAAAGGGCGTGTACCGAATCTTAGTAATTCTTTTTAACTTAAAATCATTATAATATATAGTTTAATAATGTTTAATTTAATAGATATGTTTGCTGCTACTAGTGTTTTACAACAACAAGCTGCAGAAATAAGAAATCTAAAATTGAATTGGTTGTCTTATTTAAAGTAAACATTTTCAAAACTAGCTTACATTGTAATAAAAATTCTTATATTCATTTTCATAGGTCCCAGATGATTTCGCAAGAAGTTTATGACTTCATAAGTGCATATGATGCTGAGAGAAATGAAAGAGGACAAATATTAATTAATAATCGAGATAAGGCAGCTGAAGCATTCTTTCGTTTGTTAGAAAATGTTTCAAAAGAGTCAACTATACAATATGTACTTGTATTAATTGATGATTTGCTGACAGTAAGTATAAATTAAATTATATATTTTTAGTTATATTATGGTTGGGTTTTGTTTTAGTATACATACATTTCTTTATATTTATTAGAATCGTCAAAAAATAAAGATAAAGTTAATTTTTTTATGACACTAAATTTTAATTGTATAAAATTATAAAAATTTGTATTTTAGATTTTGTTAATTACAAAATAATTACAATAAATTATTTGTATTGTATACTCTATACTAATATATACTTAATCTTATGGGTTTATAATTTATTGAAATAAGGTTCTTATGTAAAAATTTTCCTAAAATATCATATTGTATTTAAAAACTCCAAGTTTGTTCAATTTTATATATTAGATTATTTAAAACAGGGTACTTATGGTATAAATAGGTATATAGTGAAACTAAAGTAAATATACAGGGTGTTCAGTAAGTCAGGAAACGGGTTTCTATTGTTCTCATTGTTACAAACAATGAGAACAATAGAAACCCGTTTCCTGACTTACTGAACACCCTGTATAGTGGGTATGTAGACGGACTAAACATTTTACCTGAAATATTATGAGAAATCATGAATTTTTACATAGTTTTATTATGTAATCAACATTTTAATTTCAGTTATTCCATAATTAAAAAAAAAAAATCACTTATACCCCTTTCATTCAAAACACATTATTTTTAGCATAATAAAAAGTAACTTATTAAAAATTATTAACAATTTATACAAATTTGAAGTTTGACTTTTAAAATTTAAATTTAAAAATATTTAGATTTAATTTAATACTTTTTTTTTTCTATAATCTAACATCATAAATATTAGGGTTTTTAGTGACATTGATTTTTAAATATAAAATGTTGACAAACCTTATTAATTGTATACATTAATCAAAACATATTCATTTGTTTTCATTACCTCACAATTTTAAGTATAATATCTTAACAGTATTTTCCAAAATACATGATCCTCAAAAATAAATTAGGTTTATCAAAAGCATAATTTTATTTCTACATACATACTTTATAACACAATTTTCTCTTAGGAAGATTGTTCTCGTGTAGAATTATTTAATGATTATGCTGTAAAGAAAAATGAACCTGTTTGTGGAAATTTTTTGAACCTTTTGAATGCTTCAGATGGTTTTATAAATAATATGTCTGCTCGTATTATTGCTAAATTTGCATGTTATTCAATTGATTTCATCAATGAAACTGATCTGCAATTTTATTTAAATTGGATTAAAGGACAGTTATTAGCAACAGTATGTAAAAAAAGTTTATTCTATGAAATTACTTATGTGTAGGAATACTAATTATTATTTATTGTTTTAGAATAATGATTATATGCAGTCTGTTGCTCGTTGTTTACAAATGTTATTACGCCGTGATGAGTATAGAACTGCATTTATTTCAGTTGATGGTATTTCTATACTTCTAAGAATATTATCAGGACGTGTAAACTTTCAAATACAATATCAATTGATATTTTGTGTTTGGGTGATGACATTTAATCCACGTTTGGCTGAACGCATGAACAAGTATTAATGATTTAACGATTCTTTTATTTTATCTTGTTGAAATTTGATCATTATTTTATTTCTTTAATAAAAAAAAACTATATTAATATAAATTATATATTAGTGTAAAATAATTCCATTATTTTTTCAATTGAATGTCTGCAATAGAAATTATATTAAATAATGAAATATCATTCATAGTTTTCTGAAGTGATGATACAATTTTAATTTATAGGTTTAATATCATTCCAATTTTAGCTGATATTTTGAGTGATTCAGTCAAAGAAAAAGTGACTAGAATTATTCTAGCAGTTTTCAGAGTAATTAATACAATGAATTCTTCAATTTATAGAAGTTTTAAATATTATTTTTTAATTATTTGTTTAGAACTTAATTGAAAAACCAGAAGATGGTACTATTTCAAAAGAACATTGTATTGCTATGGTCCAAAGCAAAGTACTAAAACAACTTAGTATTCTAGAACAAAGAAAATTTGATGATGAAGATATAGTTGAAGATATTCAATTTTTGAATGAAAGACTTCAGGCATCTGTTCAAGATTTAAGGTAAATATTATTAATAATGTAATGTAAAAAAAAAAAAAAGATATTTTGATTTGAGCAATTGATTTACATTTAAAATAATAAAACAAATTATTTTAAATTAAATTATTTGGTTTTAAATCAGGAAGGTTATTTTTAAATATTATTTTTTTTGGATATCTAGAAAATATAATAAGTGAAACACAAACCTATTTCATAAAATAACCATAAAAATGAAGTTTCATATTGTGTCATTTTGTAAATGGGCTTATTTGAAATGTAATTAATTTTTTGAATTTATTAATATATAATATGTCCAATAAACTTAGAAGAATGGTTATTTTAAAGTAGGTAAAAAAATTAAGACAAATGAATTGCACCAGTATGACTTGTAACATGAATAAAAGTAATGAAACGTTCTACTGGTCCATCATTATTCGTATTATACGAAGCTAAGAAAGTATTAATTATACTATGATGTGATTTTTTTTTATGTCTGTTACCACTTTTTCTCAGCTCTCACTGAACCGATTTCTTTCAACGATACGTCAAAAGATCACAAATCGTATCTAGTCAAAGATATTACCCTCAAAAATTGAAAAAAATTCCCTCGTTTCCCGTAAATGGGGGAAACCTCCAAAAAAATTACAAATTTAAAAATGGCTAATTTTCGAAATTTTTTCAATTTTTTTTACTAAAAACTGCCGTAACTTTTTTAAAAATAAACATATCAATATAATTCTTTTTTTTTATAGATGCATGATATCATTACCTATCATTTGGTATATTTTTTTTATAAATCTGACTTTTTACCTGCCCACAGGGGGGGATTTAAAATAACAACTTTTTCACAAAAAATTAATTTTTTCAACTTAACTTTTGAAAGTGTTAAAAATTTCGGACTTTATTTTTCATCACGATGAAAATAGTTACCGTGTGCTATTTTTGTGTTAAATCCTCGATTTTAAATGTTATTTTACATTTTTAACTTTAAAATGCTATAACTTCTTGAAAAATGTATGGATCAATACAATTTTTTTATGAGAAATAATATATATATACCTTTTTCATTCGACATATTTTTTTTTTAAATAACGCTATTTCCCTTTATATATTTATATATTATAAATATCTTCTTCTTCCTCGCCATAATCCCAATTACTTGGGGTTGGCCACCCTTATCCTAAACATCCACTTGACACAATCACCCACATCATCTATGTTCACATCAGCTGTCCTCATATCACATTCAATAGTATCCATTAATCTCTTTTTTGGTATTCCTCTACCTCTTCTTCTTCAACATTCATTTCTATAACTGTTCTTACAGCTTCCGATTCTTCTCTCCTCATAACTTGACCAAACCATCTTAGTCTATTTTCTCTCATCTTATCCATGATTAACGCTACACCTATACTCCCTCTTATATGCTAGTTCCTTATTCTATCTTCTCTAGTCACTCCACTCATCCAACTAAGCATTCTCATCTCTGCTACTCTCATTCTATGCTCTACTTTTTTATCAACCGCCCAACACTATTTCACCTACCTCGTGTTCTCCTTTGTCAAACTTGTACTCTATATACCCTGTCTTACTTATACCTATTCTTAAACCCTTTTCTTCAAGAGCTGATCTCCACACTTCTAGCTTTTGATTTATTTTCTCCTATTAACACTATATCATCAGCAAACAACATGCACTACGGCACCTCTCCATGTATTTCTCTAGTAATTTCATCCATCACTATAGAGAATAAATAAGGGCTTAAAGCAGAACCTTGGCGCACTCCTACTCTTATCCGAAAACCTTCTGATACTCCTCCTATGCTTTTTACCCTGGTACAAGTGCCATCATACATATCTTCTATTATATTAATGTACCTTTTCGTGACTCCTTTTCTCATTAATGTCCACTTTAAAACCTCTCTCGGTACTCCATCATACGCTTTCTCCAAATCTATAAATACCATACACAGTTTTTGTTCTTTTCCCTAAACTTTTCTCTTAGTTGCCTCACACAAAACACAGGCTCCATTGTTGACTTACCAGACATAAATCCAAACTGGTTTTTAGATACTGATGTCTCATTCCTTATTCTCTTATCTATTACCTTTTCCCAAATTTTCATTCTATGACTCATAAGCTTTATGCCTCTATAATTTCCACACTACTGTATGTCACCTTTACCTTTAAATATCGGCACCACAATACTATTCCTCCATACATTTGGAATTTTCCCTTTTAATAAGATTTAATTTAAAATTTCCTTCAACCACCTTATGTCAACACTGCCTAATATTTTCCATACTTCTACTGGCACTTCATCTGGTCCTACTGCTATTATAAATATATATAGATATTTATTTATTTATTCATATGTTACACTTATAAATCATAAAACTTGTAATCAGAATATAAATAAGGAAGTAGGAGATCATGTAGCTTTTGGAATAATCTATCAATTTTTTAAAATTAAACACTACAGATTTGCATCAAAGAGTTTTTTATGATAGTGATTTTAATCACTGTCAGATATCATTATACTTGACCCAACTATATTACATCTCTACTGTGGCGCGACCCCACTGTGCTGGGTTTTTTATAGTTGAAAATATATCAAATAATAAATAATGTTAAATCTGGCAGATTTTGATTTTTTTTTTGACAATTTCTATTTACTATATTTTTAAATGATACCAGATCATTTAAAAATGTTGATGGGCAATATAATAGTAAATTGTCTTTCCACTAATATACTAATCTGAGCACGAGAAAGGTTCAAACATATTTAAAAATTGTATAAAAAAAAATGTATTCTGTCTAAAAAATTGGAAATTAATCTTACAACCTACTAACTTGCAACAAGCAATAATTTATGATTAAAAGAATTGTTTTCTATGTGAAATTTTAATTTTTTTTAATTATTATAATGAATTAAAAAAACATGCATCTTAAAATCTGGAGATATTTTTAAATGAACATTTTCGTTTCAATGCATTATACGATATTGATGTTAATCATTATCAGATATTAGCTTATACTTGTCTCAGCAAAGCTGTATTGCTATTATGCCATGTTCTAAGTGCTGGGATTTTTTATTTATATATTTTTTATTTAAAAAACAGTTCTTTTGATGAATATGCTACTGAAGTGAAATCTGGCCGTTTGGAATGGAGTCCTGTTCATAGATCAGCCCAATTTTGGCGTGAAAATGCTTCACGTTTAAATGAACGAAATTATGAACTTCTACGTATTTTGGTTCATTTATTGGAAACTAGTCGAGATCCATTAGTTTTAAGTGTTGCTAGCTTTGATGTTGGAGAATATGTTCGACACTATCCTCGAGGCAAACAGTAAGTATTCTATTTTAAAAGGAAGTGATTAAACATATTGTGATCAATTGATTAATTTAAAAAAAAAACTGCATAATGAAGTTTTTCAATGGGAAAAAAACAACTTAAATATATAAAGTATCTATATAATTATTATTAAAAATAAATTGTTGTATGAAAATTATTCCCATCCTCTCTCATAAAAAAATTGTTAGTTAAGAGAATTTAATAAAAAAAAATTATTTGATTGAACGGTTTAAATTAAATAATTATGTCAGAAAAAAATGAAATAAAAATTTTAATTATTTTTTTTTAATCTATGTTATTAGTAATGTCTAGTAATAAAAGTTTTCAATAGTTTTATCTGAATTAAAAATTAATTAAACGTTTAAATATTATAAATACTTAATTATCACTGTTGTTTTAGCATTATTGAACAACTTGGTGGTAAACAACTTGTAATGCAATTGTTGTCTCATGATGATGCAAATGTACGTTATGAGGCACTATTAGCTGTACAAAAACTTATGGTTCATAATTGGTAAGTAAATCACTTCTCCCAATATTTTTAAAATTGAAATATAAATTAATAAAAAAAAAAATTGATTTTTTTAATAAAAATATTTAAAATAAATATAGATGAAGAGTAAAGTTACATTGTTGCCTATTTCTATGATTAAATAATTACTTACCAATAATTTAAATTTTAACTTAATTTTTATTTAAATATAATGAAAAAATATCAGCTTACATTTAGCTGTTAAATTTAAATATTAATAAGAATATAAATGCATTATATTTCTTCCCAAAAAATAACAATAATAACTACTCCGATCATTTATTTATACTTCAGTTCATTCTATTATTTATTTTTTTAAGAAATGTTGTACAATATTATTATAACACCAAATTTTTATTTAAATTTATAGGGAATACCTTGGACGTCAACTGGAAAAAGAACAAAATACCACAAATGACCGAAACAAACCAACCACAGCTCTTACTGGAAAAGCTTGAAGATTTATTAAAAATATAAACAATAAACTGAACTTGTATATTTATTAAATTGTTTATTTTAATTTTCAATTGGGATTTAGAAAAAAATATATAACTCTATTATAGTAAATCTTCATCTATTATCATTGTTGCGGAGGCAATTTGTAATTATTGAATTTTTTTGTTTATAGAAATGGTTGTACCATTAAATTATTATTTTAGTTTAGTTTTAATTCAAAATTTTATAGATATGAGTTATTCAAAAAATATTAATTGTATCATTCCATTGTATTCAATCATGTTTTAGTATATATACGCTTAGTCACTTTTTAAAATTCTAATTAAATATTTTAATATTATTTTTAAATTGATCTGATTTTTAGTTGTTAGAGAAGTGGGCAACAATTGCCCATGCACTCAAACCTGTAGGTCCATTTTGTGCACCTAAGTGTTTCACCAAAGTATTGTTTTATGGTGATAGGTATTCAAACAATTACACCTAACACAATAAATATATATAAAGTGTTTTTGTATAATATATATATAATGTCATACTAAGCCACTCTTATGTATGTTCTAAGAGTCCCGTTTCTCTGGCGAAATTAAATATCTTTTCAGAAAAATATTTTCCCAAGTTCTTAATGTGAGATAAATCTTCCTCTTCTGTTCCACATTTTCTGCACAGTGGTGATTCTGTCATCAATATTTATTATTATTATTTTTTGTCTGTAACCACTTATTCTCAGTTCTTACTGGACAGATTATTATAAACAATATGTCAAAAATTACAAATTGTGTACCTAATTGAAGACATTATTGAAAAAATTTCCATCTTTCCTCATAAATTATGAAATTTCTATAAAATTACAATTTAAAAAATCAGTAATTTTTAATTTAAAACTACCTTAACTTTTTGAAAAATAGACGAATCAAAACAATTTTTTTATGAATATCTTAAGTATTTCCTTTTCTTTAGGTATATTTCTTTGAAAATCTGACCCATGACCCGTGTTCAGGGGAATTTAAAATTGCATGATAAGTTAACCTTTTCAACTTATGAAAATATTCCGTAAATACTCCAAGCTTTCCCACATATGTTAAATTTAAGATTATATTACATATTGCAAGCTCTATATGCAAATGGTCGCCCTAATTCAAAATCATTGTATATTTGTTTTAAAGTTTTCGATTTTATATTTTCAACTTAAATTGCTATAACTTTTTGAAAAATGTACGGATTATTAAATAGACTTTTATAATAATAAAAAAAAATTAAAATCTAAAACTCGTTGAATATTTTTAAGCCTTATTAAAAATATAAATATTTTATCGATAAAGATCCCTTAAACTACGCCAATGATTATACTTATAAATCATAAAAGTAATTATCAAGGTAAATTAAGGAAATAGGAATTGATTTAAATTTAGTAAAATAAAGGAAGTCAAGTAATAAAATTCTCTCTTAATAATATCAATAATTTTCCAAGTTTTAGGGAAATTTACCTGTAGTTGTCAACTTTGACAGAATAATTCATATGAGAGTAAACTATTATTTAAAATATCACGTACAGATAAAGTTGGTAAAAATGTAAAGTCAATTGCCTATTGAATACGTGTGAATTTACACATCTTCAAACTGGCTGTTGGAGCTAATAAATAGACAGATTGATTCCGTATATATAATCAATAGATCGGGCATTATATGTAGATTATTCTTTTATAATTTTTAAAAATTGAGTTGAATAATGGCGAATATATAAGTAAAATGTTCAATATTTTTTAGACAAAAATATATTGTATTCGATATTTTTAGTTATTTTGTTTCTCGTATATTGATGGCAGCACTGAAGACCGTATTACCCATTCTATGACTGTCACCAGTATTGTGTTCTTTCCGACGTTATCAAATATAGATTAGGTATTTGTTCGGTTATGCACAAGCTATTATCTTGTGCGAACCATGTTCTCTTTTTCGTAAAATAGTATTAAATTTAATTAAATTTTACGATCCCTTCATTGCAGAGTGTAACACAATAGCCTCGATTGAGAAATTTCTGTGTATAAATTGACTTATCTGCAAATTAAGTGCTTGTGTGTACATTTTGTATGTACTAGAACATAAGATATTGTGTTCTTTTTGACGACATTTAGAGTAGACTTAATATTTGTACGGCGTCGCTGTTACCACATGTTAATTATGTTCTCTTTTGTGTATAAAATAGTACTTATTTAAATTAAATTTTTCTATTATTCTATTGCAGAGTGTGAAACTGTGACGGCATCGATTTTCGATTGATGGTTGAGTGTACTGTGTATTAACTTCATACATTCTATACCATACATTACTATACAATAAAATAGCTTCTAAAGAGTATGAAATAAAACTGAAAAAATACAATATGTATAGCTTAAAAAAAAAAACTTATTTTAAAAAAGCATAAATATTGGCTAATGAACTTATGGTTAAATGAAATATGCTATTTAATAAATATAGATAGAATTTTAAAATGAATTCTGAAACAAAAACAGTCATTTATTCATAGAAAGTCATTTAAAATACTAAAAAAAGTAAAAAATAAGAATGTCGGCAATACAGCTAAGTATTCCTAATAGTAATATTAGTTTATACTATGGTTTTTAATTTATCTTGGGACAATCCTATCATTTCAAATAAATAGACCATGCACTCACAGTTTATAAAGCATTGAGTTTTATGAGTAAAATTAAACTTAAAGTAAATGAATTTATTTCAGTTATTAAGTATACAAAAAAAGTTTTATATTACGCAAAAAATGTATTTATTAACTAATCACGACCACAGTTCTAAGTTATGCATTAAATTGATAACATTATATGTAAAACCATTTTATTTTGTGGCACTTTTGAAATCAAGTTTCTTATGTAGTTAAAGATTTAGATTTAGTTATTAGTAAGGTGGACATAATGCCTATGCACTCGTATCAAAGTGCTTATTTGGAGTCTGGTCATGCTATTAAGATCACCCAGCAGTAGACTGGGAGTCTTAATAAACATTTTAGATAGTTTAAGTATTACCAAGTACTTCCTGAGTTTCCTGTGTTATCTGCACCAATTCTTGGGTAGCGCTTTGAGCGATTGCTTAGTGAGTCTTACTACTGGTTCTGGTCCAACATAAGGTGTTCTTTGCTCCTTTTGTCGCTAGAAAGTCAGCATTTTCATTTCCAGTGACACCGTTGTGTCCTGGTACTAACGCTAATGTAAGTTTGTTGTACCTCTATAGAGATTCTACAGTTTATCTGCATTCGAGGATAACCTATACTGCCATAACATCCCAATACCAACAAATTCGCAACTAGCTATGTTTGATGACGACACTATAGTCATCACTGAAGATAAATCTTGTAGTAAATAATTAGGAAGGTATGAAATAACTTCGATATTAGTTTAGTATAAGTTTTTAACACTAGTAAGCAATTTTTAATTCTTAAATGAAATAATAATGTCATATAAAGGGAAAATGCAGGGTAAGCAAGTTAACAATGGGGAATAAGAATGTATAAAAAGTAATATGTATTAACTAAAAAACGTCTAGTTAGGGCTTAATCTATATTGTGTTACATTGTTATATTATATTTTGATTTTGTATATCTTATGTTTTGTAATTAAAAGTTAACTGTTAGAAACCTGCACAATTAGTAATAATAACAAAACTTAATGATAGGAAAAGTCTGATTTCAGATATGAAAACAGTGCAAAAAATTAATTTAGAAAAGTATATTTTTGATTACAATGAAAGTTCCTTGTAGACTAATTAATTCATAAGTAAAAAAATTATTTTTTTTAAAGTATTACATCAAACCTTTGAATTTTTATACATGTCTGCCATAGAAGTAACAAAATAATACAATATTAAATTATTAAGTATTATTTTCATACTACATTTAATTGCTATATATAATTATAGTGATTTTACAGTTTACCTGCATTCGAAGATAAGCTTTCAATTCACTCATTGATCATATGGAATGCTTTCAGTGCCAGTTGACTTTCACTTAAGATAGTTATCTTTCTTTTATTGTATACCATCAGTTTCTGAGCCCCTACTAGTATTGTCATCACCTCTGCTTGGAAAACAGAGGCTGTTGTGCCCATTGACATACTAACATTTATTCAAAGTTTTAGACCTCAAATGCCAGTACCTACCTTTCCTGATTTTTTGGATCTATCTGTATATATTACAAATCCCTTTCTCAATCGGGTGGTTAATATTCCATTCTCTATGTGTATTGATTTCCAATTTGTAGGGATTTTTATTCTTAAAAACCGTTTTGTTATAGTCCAAGGGGTATTCCAAAAAGCACTGGTCTATCTTTTTTAATATTTTGCCATGTTCTGTTGTATCACTCTCCAAAGTCCACATACCTAAGTTGTGGAATCTTAGTACTGTGCCTTTGGCGTGAGCTTTAATCTCTAGATGCAGAGGAGGTAATTCGATTAGCGCCTTTAATGCGACCATTGGTGCAGTTCTTAATGCTCCAGTGATGGCTATGGTAGCCATTCTCTGTATGCGACTAAGTTCTTTCCTAGCTGTAACGAGTGCTATTCTGGTCCACCAGACTAGGGCACCGTACAATATCACTTCAGTGTACAGCCAATACATAAGTCTTGGTTTAAGACCCCATGTCTTTCACAAGGCTCTGCTCCAAGTCCACAGTGTGGTCATTGCTTTTTTGATTCTTGACTGAACATGCGATTTCCATTTTAGCTTACTATCTAAGATAATACCTAATTATTTTACTTCTGGTTTTAAGCTAATTTCTTGTTCATTTAGAGTAAGAGTGCCAAGACTGTCTAGACCTATTCTTCTACTGAACATAACTACTTCTGCTATATTTGGATTAACAAATAGACCATACTTACGGCACCATATATATATATATAGTGTTTAGTTTCTGTTGTGCTAAGGCTATAATAGTGTCTGGAAATTTACCCACCTTCACTATAACTAAGTCATCCGCATAGGCTTGTGTATAAGAGTATTTGTTAAACTCTTTAATAAGAGAGTCCAATACTAGACACTATAGAAAGGAAGATAGAACCCCGCCATTGTAGGAATTCCTGTTTAACACTCTTGATTACTTTGGTTTCATTTAGCTATGTTGGTTTTCATGTAAATGGTTCTACTTTAGAGACCCCTCCTTTATGTAGTACCTATCAATAAGTTTCTCCATAGTCTTTAGAAGAAATGAAGTGAGACTTATTGGTCTGTAGGATTTTGAGTCATAATAGTTAGTCCGGTTAGGTTTGGGTATAAACACTACCCTGACCTTTCGCCAGATTTCCGGTTGATAACCATAGGCAAGATATGTTCTAAATATTTTGTTGAGATGGGGTACTATTAGTGCGTTGATCCTATTTGCAGAATTGCTGGAAAAATTTCGTCAGCTCTGAAACAATTTTGTTTGGTCCATTCCTTATTGATAATAGAAGTTTAATTGCTATATAGAATTGTCGTATTTCCCCACAGAACTTTTCCACCTTTCTCTTTTTGACTTTTTCAATGCAAATTTGTAGTTCCTTTGGGCGTCCTTATAGGATTCCCAATGTTGTTCCAAACCTACTTTCATTGCTTCATTTAAGGGCTTCCGAGAACTCGTTCTTAATTTAGACACGTTAACATTCCACCAAACTACACCCTGTCCTTACCTTTTCTTTCTATTAAAGGACATTATTCTTTGTAAGCCGAAACAATGGAATCCTGTAGTATATTTACAGCCCTTTCAAAAATAAGTTAAATCAAGGAGACTTTATTAAACAAAAAAAAAATTAAGTTTATATGAGACAAAAAACCGAACGGTCAATAAACCTTGTCTACAAATTAAAGGGAGAAAATAGAGAAAAAAACAGATATTAATAAAAGCAATAATAATTACACCTACACTTTTAAAATGAGAAAATACAATGAACGTCTTCGGGTACCCTCCGACTATTAATCACGGCATTACTGCAAAACACGGCGAGTATACGTCCTAAGTAAGCGATTGGTTTTAAGCAGTTAGACATAGCTAGCAAGACGTTGGGACACCCCGGAATAAAATGCACTACGCACCACATTGTACTAGTAATATGTTCATCACCAATAAAATATAAAATCAAACCTATATATACTTATGTAAAAAATATATATATATAACATGACAGGTGGTATTGGAACATGCCTGTCATGTTGAGGGACCTAAATAAAAAAAAATAGGGACACCTACAATAAAAAATTAAATAAAAAAAAAACCTAGCACAGGGGGGTCGCGACACAGTGGTGACGTGACATATTTGGATCAAGTATAATGATATCTGACAGTGATTAAAATCACTATCATAAGAAACGCTTCGATGCAAATCTTTAGATAGTGTTTAATTTTAAAAAGTTGGTGGATTATTCCAAAAGCTTCATAAACTGCTAGTTCCTTATTAATATCCTGATTAAGATAAAGTATGTCGAATGAAAAAGGGATTATTAAAAAATAGTATTTCCCATAAAAAAATTATATTGATCAATACACTTTTCAATAAGTTATAGCATTATAAAGTTAAAAATGTAAAAAATAAAATTGAGAATTTTCACACAATAATGAAAATGGCTACCAAATGCTATATTTGGTAGCCATTTTCACCGTGAAGACAAAATAAAGTCCGAAATTTTTTTTTTAAATAATAAAGTAGATTACATTAGCTTTAATTTAA
>NW_026099572.1:17138267-17224170 GCF_025091365.1 Daktulosphaira vitifoliae | reverse complement strand
AAAAAAAAAAAAAAAAACACATCTTAGTAAAACCAATACCTTCTCAGCTTCGTATCGAAGTTAAAAATCGCCACACGTGCTAATGGCATGGCGCACTAAAAAAAAAATCAGGCTCAAAACATTATAATAAATATACATATTACCATTATTAAGTGCAATATTACGTTAAGGGCTAAAAAGGATGGGGCAGGCGCCACCGACGCCAAAATGCAAACAAATTACATAGTATTACAATAGCGGACACTCACGAAAAATACAGTAAAAGGAACATGAATTGTTCATGTTGGGAACCCCCCTCCTACTAACCGCTACAGAAAGGCGGGAAAGAGGGGCCGGGGTAGGCGTGGTCTTAGGATAGTGAAGTTAGGGGGTGGCGTAGTCAACATAGTGGGAGAAGTGTGCTCTGCAGATGATGATGGGAGGCGTAATCTAGGGTGATGGTGGGGGTAAGAATGTCTTAGAATGTTATTCAAAATGGCGTGGTTTAAAATATAGTGCGCATGCGCACTATAACTAAATTCCAGAGGAGTGGAGGAGGTAGTTAATTTAAAATTGCTGTCATCCTCCTACGCTGCCCTCTACTCGAGAATAGGGTAAACTAAAAACCTCATGTAAACTGATCGATAGTCTAGTGGAGAGGCTAATGTATATTTACATTACGTTAAATTTTAAACGTCCACATTGCATTGAATAGTGAACGTCAAGTAGCGGCCGCCGTCACCATCGTCCTACATGTGTGCTCGACTATTCCTAGAACCACTCAACCATCCCGTTAACAATCTATGATGTTATCGTTGTCATTGTAATTAGCCATTAAGTAATATTTACCGCAACAGTCGTGAATGTCCTACATACAATCCTTGTTACCCAACTCAACAACGTAAACATTCCTAATGTAATTAGAGGGAGAACGACGAAACCAAATGTAAACTAATCTAAGACGGAAGTGGATCACCTCCATCACCTAAATGATGACACTGTGTGTGTCGGTTTACCAAACAACGTATAATGTATATTTCAGTGGCGTTGCCAAGAGAGGGGGGCTAATGGGGCTATAGCCCCCCATTGATCGTATTTTTCTTATTCTTTTGAAATATTTAAATTTAAATATGAAAATTGTGTAACAAAATACGTTAACGGTAAATCAACGTTAATATGCTATCAATATTTACTATCACCTATCAATAAATATCTCAATTTACACATATACTATCGTCTTCTACACTTTATAAAATTTAGTCCCCCCATGCGAAAATCCTGGCTACGCCTCTGTATATTTTTATTTATCATGTATAGCATGTACAGTATCAGATTAAATCACACAGCTGACACAGCACTTTAGAACGAAAACCATTTGAGTTCAAATAAAAACAGTTTTAGAAAACTTTTTAATCTATGACTATACTATAAACATTTGGTATCTATATGTTTATTTTTAAAAATTCAGAAATAAATTCAAAACAAATACTGTTTTCTCGCTTTAGCGGCAGCAAAATCGTCAATCAACTTATCAATGTCAATGGATCTCACTACGTTACTTTCAATATCTAATAAAGATAAAGCAGCCAAAAGCTCTTGAAGCATTGTTGACCTGTGATCGTTTTTTATTCGTTTAAGAACTGAAAACGAGTGTTCTCCACTACAATTCGTGATCATCAAACACAAATAGATTCGTAAGGCAACTTCCACATTTGGAAATGATTCTGTATTTTCCGCCTCCATAATTACTCTGTACAGCCACAAACAAGTGTTTTCTTTCTTTGATTTCTCAATATTGCAAACTGTTGTAAAATGAATAAATCAGGATATTTTGCACACAAAAGTTGTACTCCTTTTCTGACATCATCCTTTGACAAGTTGGTTGAGAAATTGCAGAAAACGCTAAACGTCAGATAAGCTTCATCATACTTGCAAATACGCTTGGCCAAGGCAGATTCCAGTTTATTCAAAATCACATCGAAAGTATTAATGCGGAACGCTTCATTTACTGCATCTTGATAGCCTTCAAATCCCCTTTTGCGTTTGTATGGACCCATCTTGACTTTCATCGCTTTCGCTTCTTCTTTATATCGGACAAATTTACCTTTAAGTAAAAAGAAAGTAAAGAATAATTATAAATAAAATAATAAGTTCATATTTAAAATTTTACTATAACATTAATCCATTACCTCGCACGTCCTCAATAACAGTTTCCAAGCTCCTCAGTAGACACAAAGAAGTAGCCAGATCAATTGTTGAGCTTTGCAAATCCTCGCTGTCCTGTCAAATGGTTGCAGTATAGCATTCCAAACTTGGATCAAAACTCTTGTTTACAACAAATCCATTTTATTTTTGACAGATTTACTGCTATTGTTCTTGTGTCTGACGTTAGGAGTTGATCCTTCTTCAATTCCTCTAGAGCTCTACAAAAATAGTAGTATCCATCGTGAATAGCATCAACCGCTTCTGCATTGGTACTCCAGCAAGTATCCTAGGTTGATTTTGTGGCTGAAATGACTTTCAGTAAAGTGCGTTCTAAAACACCCCATCGATAAGTCGAACCAGAAAAAAATTGTATATTTTCTGAACCAATCCAAAAAAAGATACTGCTTCAACAGCAGCCACGCCAACTCTATTGAGAGAATGGCCAGCACAAGGAAAAAAGTCAATCAGAGGATTAAGAGCCTTCATACGTGCTTGCATGCCTTTGTAATGCCCACTCATATTATAAGCATTGTCATAACTTTGTACTCGGCAAAATTTAATGCTGATATCTTGCTCTTTCACGAAGTTAATTAATGTGTCGGTCAAACTTTCACCTGTATGACAGTAAATGACAATTAATGTCAAGAACCACTCAACAGGTCTAGTTGGCAAGACTTATCACAATATGACAGTCAATTGATCAGTGTGAGAGGTATCTGGTGTAGAATCCACAGAGACTGAGTAGTACTTGGAGGATTTCATCTCAGCAATGATAAACCCCAGAATCTTCTTTGCCAAAAGCAAAATTAGCTTGTTGCAGATGGTTTTTGACAAGTAAGAATGTGGCCTTTGCCCTTGTTTGCAAATTTTTTGATGTGATTATCTAAAGAAAGGGTCAAACTTGGCAATAAGTTCCGAAATTTCAAGAAAATTCCCCATTGCTCTTTAAACTAATAGTTTCATCATCTCCACGGAATGCTAGACGACGATCTGAAATGAAGATAATAACCTCCACTACTCTCTTGAGGACATTCCGCCAGTATCTCTTTTCTTCCACATATTGATCTCACAGTCGGGCGTTTACTGATTTTTTTGTTTTCTTGCGAGCTTGAAACGTGGCGATTGATTGAAGGTGTTGAACTCCAGTCGCATGACTCCCTATATTAGTTTCATTTTTCCAGTCATTAAATCCAACATAAAGTTTTATTCCTGATTCGCACAATCGCTGAACAGCAAACAATAAAAGCAGTAAACTTTCTTTGTCGATGGAAAGTAGAGCAACCACTCTCTTCTGACAACTTCTTCATTTGGTTTTACGTATTGAAATCAAAAGATGACTGTAATTCAACCATTGGTTCTACAACAGTTAGAACAGATAACTCAATATATGAAATCACAGTATGTAGTAAATGTGAAAAACAAAAGTATGTTGGCTTTCTGTTGTCGCGTTTAGGTGTTTTTGTAGCCTGATTGCACGATTGTGATTGATGCCTGATGTTTATAACATTGTGGTGTCGTCCGCAAAAAGTGAAATTGCGACTTGATCGCTTGACGGTATATCGTTTGTATACAATACGTATAAGAGTGGGGATAAGCAGCTACCGTTGCTGACGACATAGTTTTTTCTTCTGACATAAAAATGTCTGTTAATAATAAAGGATTTTATTATTTTAATTAAGTTTATTGCTGTGTTTAGATTGTAGAGTTTATGTAATAATCTTTCGTACCAGACACAACATGCCTTTTTGACATCTATAAAGACAGCTGCGGTTTTCATAAATAACTTCATTATTTTCTTTTAACCTTTTTTACAAGTGTGGTGAAGTGAGCAATTTCTTTTCAATTTAAAAATGCGGTAACAACGTGGTTACCGAATACATGCTACTAACCGAAACCTCAATAATAACCCACAACTTCAAGAAAATATTGTTATTAAATGATGACGATAGAGGCCGCTATAATAACTCACGAATGTAATAAAACAATTTGTTCAATTTAAGCTTTTGAAAAACAAATATGCAAATGTAAATAAATTCATCCCCCCAAACAACTTCCCTAGAATTTATTTTCTTTGTATCCAAAAAGGAAACAATCATAATGTTTGAATTTTGTTTTTTCTCAAGTAGTGACCGAACACTAGAGGCACGCTTACAATAATAACTAATAGATTGATTATAAACAAAGTATACTGATTTTTTATACATAATTTTAAATAAATAATTCAGTGAAGCAATAATAATTACAATTGAGTAACGCACCTTTTAACAGGTATAACTGCGTATAAAAAATAAAATACTTTCTCAAAAAATAGGTTGTTTATAAATTTCTACTTCTTAATAAAAGATTACTGATTTAATTGTGTGTGATTACAAAATTGTCACACATATATTAATACAGTAAAATAAATTAGCTACAATACTTTCATTTATAGGGCAGAGATATTAAAAAATTTGCTAAAATCCTATTTTGTGTGTACGTTAAAAAAGGACTCGTATACACAAATAGTTTCATACTAATATAAATTTAAATTGTAAATTTTGTATTTAATATTTTAGTATGTTTAGGTTCTTTTAGCTTTTAAATGGATTTTTGATATATTTTAGTAGCTTTTAAATGTTTTTTTACACATTTCTTTCCCTTTTTCAAAATAACATTTAATAAAGATATATATTAACTTATCTCGACCACAGTTCTAAGTTATGCATTTAACGAATAACATTGTATTTAAAACCCATATATTTTGTGGCACTTTTGAAATCATGTATATCATGTAACACCGTTATTTAAAATAAATTTCTAGTTAGATAATGTACAATTTTTATTTTAAGTTATTAGAGGAATCTTAAGTATATTATAAACTCAATATTAAGTAAATATAAAATGTAGTCAATTTTATCAAGGTCTAGAAACCATGACGTCAACAGGGCTAAGCCTTCACCTCGTTACGTCATTGCTAGATATTTTAGTTACTTACAACTGAGTTATTTGGAAAATTAAATTTGATAGAACCATTAATTTAAAATAATAAAATAAAATAGTATTTTAGAAATCTTTTAAGTAAAATCAGTAAACTTTCATGTTTTAAATTTTGCTGAGAAATTATCTTGTGTATTTTTCACACATGGCACGCTAGTTATAGAATAAAACAAAATTTGGTAAAACACCCATTTTCTCAGAAATTATTCAGAATTCAAATCCTTTTTTTTCCTACACCCGCCTACTTATGGGCCGCCCTAATGGTGAGCTTGAGCCGTTTTCGGGCCTCCATCAGCAACTCCCTGGGATCAAGTGTATCTGGGTCAGCCTGTCCCCTGCTGACCTTGATACACTCGCCTATGTTGCTGTTGCCTTTTCCAGAGGTGGATGTTGAAGGATGTTTGGACGTTGTTTTCTGATTTATATATTTTTCAATGTTGGTTGATTGTTTGTGTTTAGGAGATTACTGTCTTGGTTCTTTTTTTTTTTCAGAAGTTTAGTATATCTTGTTTATTTGTTCGTCCACTCGAGTAGGCGAGCCTTTGTTTTCGAGTGTCTGTTTGGCCATTCTGGGTCTGGTTCTTGTCTAAGTGTTCTGATATGATAGAATTGTACGAGGCTGTTTTTGTAAAATAAGACTCGAGTGAAGTTTTATTTTTTCTTGTATTGGTATGCAGTTTGAGTAGAATTGTGTTCCTCTGCCCTGCACTCAGTTTTCTGTTGATGGTTACACCTAGGTATTTTACGTTGTCTGACCAATTTATTTGTTGTCCCTCTAGGAGGATTTTCGGGATCGTTTCGGTTTTGCTGTGTCCAAAGAGTACTGTTTTGGTCGGGTTTATTTTGAGTCTCCATTTTCGGAACCAACGAGCTGCTGCGTTGATCTGGTCTTGTGTTTGTATGACGACTCTTTTTGCGTTGTGGTTGGATGTGTGGTACATAGTGTCGTCTGCAAAGAGAGCCACTTTGGTTTTTCCTTTTTTCGGAATGTCATTTACGTATATTGAGAACAACAGTGGAGAGACGCATGATACTTGAGGAACTCCTGCGGTGATGTTTCTGGTTCTTGATGTTTGATCTAAGTATTTGACTTTGAAGGTGCGTTTCGTGAGGAAGGATTTGACTATTTTGATAAGGTGGATTGGAATTTGCATCATTGACATTTTGTATAGAAGGCCCTCGTGCCAGACCCTGTCGAAAGCTTTCTCTACATCAAGGAACACTGCAGGTGTTTGTTTACCGTTATTGAGATTGATGCTTATGGTGTCGATAAACTTGATTAGTTGTTGAGTTGTAGAGTGGGCTGGGCGGAAAGCAAATTGTTTTTCGCGTATTTTTCTGAGTACGTTTGCCTGTAGGTGGTATAGGATTATCCGTTCGAAGATTTTTGAGAGTGTTGACAGGAGTGAGATTGGGCGATAACTTTCGGATCTTTCCCAGATTTTGGTATCGAAATTGTAATGGCTTCTCTCCAAGCTAATGGAAAGTAGCTAATGCGGAGGCTGCTGTTGTATATTTTGGTAAGTGTGAGTAGTTTGTTGTCTGGTAAAAATTTCATAGCTGCGTTTGTAATGTAATGAAGCCGTGTGGTCCTTGATGTGGATAGATAGCAGGTTTTTTGTTTAGTAGGTTTCTATTAAGTTTGTAAATTGAATTGTTGTCATGTTTGATTTTGTCAATATGTTTGTCTCATTCGTCTTGCCTATCTGTTTGAAGTATTGTTTAAATACGCTTGATTTTGCTGTTGAGCAGAGTCTCGATGTGGTGAATCGCCATTCTCTTCTGAGGCGGTTTTTTCCGCGATTTCTTTGATTATGTATTCTGGCGTTTTATTTAGATCATTTTTCCTCTTCGGCATGTAAGCATTTTTGTTCAGTGAGTTTTCTATTGTTGTGGTTAGTTGGAGTATTGCTGCGTCTATTTCTTGTATGTTTCTTGTAGGTGGATTCGGAGTTTGTTTGTCTTTTTCTAGAGTTTCTTGGAATTTCTTCCAGTTTATGAGTTTCTTGGGTCTGGGGGAGATGTTCTGATAGCGGAGTTGGAAATTTCTAGAAGAATTGGGTTATGGTCAGAAGAGAGTTCTTTGAGGTTTAATACACACACCATTAGCAGTAGTCTGGTTCAGGTACGTATTCAGAATCAATTTTCGGGGTGGGTTTAAAAATTTTAACACATAATAAATAATTTTAATGCACATTACAAAAAAGTACATAATTATAAAATGAAAATATTTTACTGTACTAAATATTTAATAATTAAAACTTTTATTATAATGAAACAAAAAATAGAACAAAGTCAACCTTGCGTGGCATTTTGGAAATTGTATTGATAATTTCTTCAATATTTATTGGAATGTTTCGATGGACTGATAATGGAGCTAAACCTGTTAGACGATCTTCGCCGCAATTATTCCTAAAATACGTTTTTAATCGTTTCAAAGTTGAAAATGTACGTTCTGCTGAAGAAGTCGACACTGGGAGTGTTGCAAGTATTGATATTAAACACCAAATGTTTGGATAAACGTCTTTTGACATAACGTCTAAAGTATCGATTGCTAATTTTGGTAATCCTTTATAGGGTACGGCTTTCCATTTTTCAATCCAGACCTTCAATTCTGATTCAAATGTTTCATAAGTAGGTAAAAAGCTTTGTAAAAATTGATGCATTTTTTAAAGTCATCACAACTTGGATCTAATTTTATAAGAAAATTTTGAATCAAGTTTTGCAAACAAGATATAATGTAATTATGTGTTTATAAATCTTTCAATTAATGGACTTTTGAAGAAGTCTAAAAATGGCAAAAAAATTGACGTCCTATAATATTGTTCTGGTGAATCAGCTAACAAAGTATTATTACGATGTATAAAATGCTTAATTACTAGTGGCATTTTAACTGTTTCTTCTACCAAGCTTTATACGTTTTCTACTACTAAAAATAATTTGTGGAATTCTACCTCACTATTTTCACGAATAGAATGAATAACTTGAACACAGTTTTTGACATATTCACAACTCTCAGATAAATCTATATTTATTTTTTGTAGAGATTTACAAAGAGGCAATGTTATTGCAAATAATTTTTCTGTAACGTACAATGAAATTACAAATAAACTTAAGGTAATAGTTTTTGAAAGTTGAAATGCAAGTTGTGATGTTTATAAATTATAAATGATGTTCGAGTTCCCTTAATGTGTTTGTAATTGGTAAATATAGTTCCTTAAAGCGTAACAAGCTGTCATGGCGTTCAACCCAGCGGGTTTCGCACATTTTTAAAAGCGTTTCGTGATGTATGCCTGTAATAATGTCTTTAATAAATTTTTTAAGAACTTCTGACCTTATTGGAAATTTTCGAAAGAATGAAGTAATAGAAGTTATAGATCCAATACAATTTCTAATCTCGGAAATATTGCATGATTTACTTATGGCGAGGTTCAACGAATAGGCGGCGCAATGAACATATAAAGCTTTAGGTAATATATCACATATATTTTTTTGAACTCCATTATATATACCACTCATTTAAGAAGCTCCATCGTAACCCTGACCCACTAAAAATTCTTTTTTTAACCCTAATTTATTTATTTCACGTATTATTGTGTGAGCTAATCCTTTTCCTGATGCGTCATAAATAGGAAAAAAAGTTAAAAAATCTTCCCTAATGGGACAATTTTCAATGTACCTTACACACAGCGAAATTTGTTCTATTCGTAATATATCGCAAGTTTCGTCTGCTGAAATTGTAAAACCCGCATTTTTAACGTTGGTTACTATCCGAGTCCGAATGAATGTACCACAAATATTTATTAAGTGGTTTTGTATAATATGGCTTACATAAACAGCATTTTCTAAATGAGCTTTCAGATTGAGATCTACAGATTGCACTCTAAATCTTAACAAAGATGTAAATTTCCATCATTGTTATCAGTACTGGAGCTAAGAATATGTCCACTTTCATTATCCTTCTTTAATGCCAATTCTTGACGACCACAAAAAATAATTGTTTCGATAATTGGAACCAGTTTGGCACGATTTTCTAGAACTAAGTTTTTATGAGCTGAATCGATAGCTATGAAATTTTGGGTTTTTTACAATCCATTACTTTTAAAAATTCATCCATACTTAAAATAGACAATTTATGGTATTCTGCATTAGACTGCATTTTAAAACATTCTAAAGCATCTTTCCATTTAATAAAAGGTTTACTTACTAAAGCACCCACTTTTTGATTAGAACCTTTTCCGATGCATTCATTAGAAAATACACATATTTTACATAATGCTCCTTCTAATTTCTGAGAATAAGTTAACCAAGACCTTTGGAATTTCAATTTTCTTTTTGATACCACCGGAAAATTATAATTTGTTAAAGGCACCCATGGATTTTTTTTATTAATTTGTACTTAAATTTATCATCAGTTGTTCTATCATCTACATACCGTCCAATATATCGAAGTTCTAGTAATTCTTCTGGCAGTTCTGGTGGTTTTGTAATGGAAGTATTTAAATCTGAATTTAATTGATTGTTTTTCTTATGAAAAAAATTAAAAATCGATGACTGAGATGGCATACTTCGTTTCATTTTTTAAGAAATGTATTGAATAAAATATAAATACAAAATACCTATATTGTTAACATATACACAGTTAAAATAATACAAGGTCGAATGAATTATTAATCATATATGGTAACACAATACTTCTGAAAATATGACTAAACGGGCGAAAAACCAGCGAACTATTGTAGTTATAAACTGATTAAGTCCGTCTTCCGATTATCGGATTCAGATAAGATAATGTTTGTAATTTTCTAAAATTTAATGTGAGACTACTGAGAAATTGGGAAATGTACAAATACTTTATTATAATAAATAAATATTCTTTCAAAATTACGGTGAGGGGGGGAGCCCCTAAACATCCCCTCCCCTGTATACTGCCCTGGTCTGGCTAATGCTATGTCTAGTACGTCTGGTCTATGGTAAGCAGTTCCTGGATAGTTGGAATGTCTGGCGCATGTACTACATAGTCGCTTTGTTGTGTACTCTACTGTGCCTAAGTATGTGTTTTGCATTTGAGTCGCCAGCTTTTGGTATATAACGATTTCTGCGTTGTTGATTATTGCGTCGAGATCTCCTGGAAGTAGGTCGTCTTTTGGTGGTTTGTAGATTGCTGATACTGTTATTTCTGTGTTGTTGGTCTTGATACGAATGCTTGTAGACTGCAATGTAGTGTTCAGGTTCTCAGGCTGGTGGACTATGCTTCGGTGAACTAGAATTGCCGTTACCCCGTGTGGTGGAGTTCCTTTTTTTGTTGGGATGTCATTTCTGTTGGTTATGAAATTGGCGATTTTGAGTCGGTTATTTGGTGACAATTGAGTTTCGTTGAGTAGTATGATGTCGGTTTTGTGGTTTTTTTTGTAAAATTATGAAGTTCGTTCAGTTTATTTGTAATGCTGTTGAATTTCCAGTGGATGATGTTGGGTTATTCATTATTGATCATTAGAGTATTTGGATGAACGAGTTAATTGTTGTGAGAATGATTGTTTTTGGATCATCAGCTGTGGCGATCGCTTCAAGTAGATTTTTCAGGAGTCGAATTATTTGAGAATGGCGATGTTGCTCTGACGTAGCTTTTGTTTGAAGTGGTGATATTTTTGTTAGGTTCAGTCGGTTCTGAAGTAGTTATTGGTTTTAATATTTGAAATTCTGGTCTGGTTATTGCTCTTGTTGTGGGTGTTGTGATCGTTTCTTTTTTGCGTTCTGTCTCTAAATAATGTGTCATCCTCGATAATTGGCGGTATGGTTTCCGTTACAATTGCAGCATAGCGGTTCGTGTTCTTTTTTCTTCTGGCAGTCTTTTGCAAGATGGGACCCGGCGCACTTAACACATCTGGGGGCGTGCTTACAGTTACTTGAACCATGACGGAATCGTTGACATGCGAAGCATTGGGCCGGTCCAGATTGTTTGAACGTTTCCACTTTGATACGTATGTAGAAAAGTGAGTCTAAATCGTAGATTTCTTTCGCATTAGTTGTGTTTGTTATGGTGACAAAGCAAATTGGCATCGTGGCTTTTTCGGTGCCAAAATGCCTGATCGTTTGGACTGTAAAGTCCAGTCTTTGTAATTCATTCGTGAACTCCGCATTTTGTACATCAGCTGGGATTCCTTTAATGACCACTTTGATGGGTTTCTCTTCAGACAGTTTGAAAGTGTGATATTCAATTTGATTTTCAGTCATGATCTTTTGCACTAATTTGAATTGACTAACTTCTGTAGAGTTTATCTGAATGTTGCCATCGAAGATGACTTTGGCGGTCATTTTCTCTAGACGGTTGTCGGAATTTTGGTGTATGATTGACGCAATTTTCCGCCATAATGACGATGCAACGATGATAGGTGGTATTCTTTATGAAAGTTTGGTGACTGGTGTTTCTATAGTTGAGTATAAAGTGGTGGTTGATGTTGTGTTGGATATTATTGATTCGTCTGATACGGATTCTTCATCAGTCGGTTCGGGTGAAGTTGGAGCAGACCGCTGTTTGCCCTTTTATCCTCCGGTGACCGCTGGTAGTGACGTTTTTCGTTTATTGCCTCCCCCATGACAAGAACTTCGGCTGTCGGGGAAGTAGTAAAATAGTAGGTTATAACTAACCTGGTATGTCCAGTGGATCTGAGTTCTGTGCGCAGCACTGTGGCTGAGCGGAGGCGAACGAGATTTTTAGTAATTCGTCCCGACAGGAGCCCTGAGGAGGGCTAGTCTGAATTACTAGTCAGTATATAGGTTCTGACAGACCTCGAACACTGTCGCACTTTCACTGCACTGGGTGTGTGGGGGTGGACTGCGATCGGAACGACGTGTAGGCGACGATCGAGCTGATCGACGGACCGCCGTGGTTCGCCTGGGGATAAATCCTCTGGCTAGACACGACAGTAACCGGCGGGGTCAGAAAGTGGTCTATCGGCGGATCGATGCGGTAGGTGGGGTGACCGGTTGAACACGTGGTTTCTCAGTGGTTGGCACTTACGAACGGATTCGTAACGCGCTGCGCACTGTCGGCGGGCAGGGATGCAAGGTAACGAGCACGTGGTTCGCGGTGAACAAACTGCACACTCACTGACTAACTCGTAACGCACAATTGCGCACTTCGCAACGACTCACCGGCGGCGAGAACACGTGGTTCGCGATGCATATGGGATCGTAACGGGATCACGTAGGTGGGAGATTGTAACGCTCTGACGGTGAACGAATGTGTTGACGCGACGGCGGTTGATAATGATATAAAAATGAATATTAACATATACGTATATATATATATATATAGTCTAGTCTCAAGGCCATAGACGACGGGATACGCGATAACATGTGGTGCGTGGAGAGTTAGAAACAATAAACACACAACATACATGTGAAACTAATATAAGCGTGTTAATAAGAAGTATGCACGATCATACTCCGCATTTTCGTCGTAGTACGCGCATGCACATCGCCTTGTGCTTTTGTGCATTCGTATACGATCGATGAAATACAACCACTGCCGAATGCACTTTAACACCGCGCAATTTTTAAATTGATAATTCTGATATAATATCAATGATAGACATAATTTTGAAGTAATATTTATATTAATTACTTTAAGACAATGCATTGTAATATTATTTTGTAATACGTTTAATCGTGGATAATTATTTTAGATTCTATGTATATTTTTGTTGTAATTTTTGTATTTTAATGAAAAAATGGTAAGGTGTAGCCGAGTCGATAACGCATCAGTGCTTGACACGTACCGCCTCGGGTTCGAAACTCGCTCACGGGCGGCTTCATTTGCCGAAACATGATTAGTTCAGTAATTGGAGTCGTGCCATCCCATTCTCCGGCGACGGACTAACTAAGCGTCCCGGAGTATAAATGGTTAAGAAACCTCCTAGGAGTAGGTCATTATGACACCCTTAATGGACTAATAAAAGCAATAAAAAAATTAATTAAAGTGAACTATAGAAAAATAATCATTATTTATAGAAATTATTATAACATTTTTACCTATTAAGTGAGAGAGATTGTTCGGGTGAACGCTCCAGTTGGTCATACTGATCGTGTATCAGCTGGTGATAACACTTCACTCATCGGACGCTTGGCCGTTATGGTTTGTAATAGTGATGGGAATTTCGGGTCAATCGAACGATCCGGATCGTTTGGTTCGGATCGTTCAAATGACCCGTTCATATAACTCGTTCTTTCGTTCATTTCTTACGATCGGTCACGGTTCTTATCAATTACTCCTTACTATGGTTTTCTTGGACGAGTCGTTCAAATTCGCATTTTCAACATGTAACATTACCGTGATATCAGAATTTTTACTGATAATACACTTGTATAATCGGGTTATATATTATTTTTTCAAATACAACTTGAAATAACATAATATGCTGTTATACACGAATATTTTTGTATAGAATAAAAACAAATAATTTATACTAGCAGATGAGTTGCGGTACATAAATCCATAGAATTTGTTTCTATAATAAGCGAAATCATTTAAATTATTTGTTTTCATAAAAGGAGTTTTATAGAGAAATTAATTCACCTAAATCAGATATTACAATTTACAGCAGCTATGACCAGATTATAAAAGAGTGAGGTGGTTTAATACCTCTCACAACAATTATATTAGTCTAATAGTCAATTTTTGTCCTAGTTGCTAAATTCATAGACCTATTTTCGCTTATAAATAATTATATGAATGTAATGTTTATGAAATAAATAGCTATATATTGATAATCAAAATTGTTCTTCAAATGAACAATATAGTAGGATACTTGAAATAATCTAACTGTATTAAACCTGCATGATTATGTTAGTAGAAACATGTCACAACTTTGAAAATTTAGTCTGCAGACCTACAATAAAAATGTTTTTATCACAAACCAATTAGTGTTGCTTTTAAACTCTCATTGGCAATAAGTATTTTTTTATTTTATTTTTTAAGAAAACATTATAAGTATATACTTATAAAGTATGTATATATTCTTCGTTTTTTTTTTAAATTTTTATATTATAAGAATAGTTTGAGGTAAGTTAAAAAATTATACTCCATATGATAATAATTATAAAAATATATTAGGCATAATTTATAAATTAATAGATCATGGCTTCAAAAACAAATTTAAATAAAAAACGTAGTGATATTTGGAATCATTATACATTAATAGCACAAAATGTTGCAAAATGTAATTATTGCAATGAATCGAAAAGTTATAGTGGTGGATCAACTGGTAACTTAACTCGACATATTAAAATACGACATGTTACAGTACCATTACATCGAACTATCATGGTTATTTAAAATACAAATAATTTATAATAGGCTATACATTTATGCATAATATAAAAATAAAATATGATTTTCTTCCTTTAATGAAAGTTTTATTTCATGATAATCTTCATTCCAACTTTCAAGTGTTAAAAAAATATTCCATGTTTATATTGAATATAAGTTTCTGATCCTCTTTTTACCTTAAACACATAAATTAATACACAATTAAAAACCATTTCAGACAAATGAGATACAGTTTAAGTAGTTTTAATAAAATTATTAAAAATAAAAAAAAAATTAAATTAGGCAGCCTAAACAGCTCAGTTGTAAACGGCTTACTTCAGAATAAAGACAGAGAGGTTCAATTCCATTGCGCTGAGCTAGTTAGACTTTTTTTTCTTTGCCGCATAGCAGTAGATTATAATAGGATTTAACCCTTTTGCAAGCAGGTTTTCTGGACTAAACGAGTAAAGACGTATATTAACATTAGACATTTATTGGTTAAGAGGGCAAAGACGTTAATTGATGTCCAAAATATATGATCATTGATAAAAATTATGATAATATAAAATTCGTTAATTTACGTTTTTAGTTCTTATGAAACTATTATTACTTGTAACTGTGCTATTTATTAATAAAACAAATAAATTTGGATCATAACATTTTAAAATTAATAAAGTTATTAAGTANCCAAATAAAACAAATGGTAAAACAAATAAATTTGGATCATAACATTTTAAAATTAATAAAGTTATTAAGTACTTGAATTTTAAATAGGTATATGAAAGTAATTCTGAAAATATTGACAATCCACAACCATTAGCATCAAATCCAATTTCATTAACTCATCCTCCAGGTAATTCATTAATTCAAACTACATCTTCACCATCAATCAATATACATAACCAATTGGCTATTACAAATTTTATTCAACGACCACTGCCTTTTAGTAAATCAAAATCTATCGACCAACAACTCGTAAGAATGATAGTAAAAGAATACCACCCATTTAGTGTAGTAGAGGACAAAGAGTTTAGAAAGTTAATAAATTTATTATNCGTGTAGTAGAGGACAAAGAGTTTTGAAAGTTAATAAATTTATTATCTCCGAACTATATAATTCCTTCAAGAAAAACAATTTCTAATAGTATAATGCCTCAGATGTATAAGATGGTTATAGAAAAAGTTAAAGAGCAATTAAAAAATGTTACTGCTGTATGTTTAACTACTGATGGATGGACTTCTCGTAATAACCAAAGTTTTATTGCTGTAACAGCACATTTTTTAAATCCTGAAAATGATTCAGAGCTGTCCGCTTATTTATTGGGATGTACTAGTTTTCCTGAAAGTCACACAGCTGACAATTTAGCCTTGTTTTTAAAAAATACAGTATCTGAGTGGGGATTAAATGATAGAGTAACAGCTGTAGTGACAGATAATGCGTCTAATATGAAATTAGCTATAGATAAATGTGACTGGAGACGAATATCCTGTTTTGCCCATTCAGTGAATTTAGTGGTTCAAAATAGTTTAGAGATCATTGAACCAGTAATAACTAAAATTAAAAATATTGTTTCATATTTTAAGAGGAGTTCTCACGCTTTAGCAAAGTTGGAAGAGTACCAAAAACAAACAGGAAGTCCTATTTTAAAGTTAAAACAAGATTGTCCAACACGTTGGAATTCTTGTTATGATATGCTAGAAAGAGTATTAAAGCTTAGAGAGCCAATAACTGCAACTTTAGCTATTTTAAATAGTAATCACTTGAATTCCCTAAATTCTTATGATTGGGAAGTTATTAAAAAATCAAAGGATCTATTAAAAATTTTTTATGATATTACTGTTGAAATAAGTGCAGAAAAATATGTAACAATTTCAAAAGAAATAATTTTTGTTAATGCACTATTGAAGTATACTGCTAACTTTGTGGATGAAATAAGTTTGCCAAAAGAGGTACATGATATGGCTGAAATTTTAAAAAAAAAACTATTAATTCGATTTGGATCCATTGAAGATAATATTTTAATTGGTCAAGCTATTCTTCTTGATCCCAGGTTTAAGAGCCATGCATTTTCTAATACTATTAAATGTAAAGAAATTATTAGACAATTGAAAAACAAAATATCAACCATTACAACTGAAAATGAATTACCCAATTCTTACGAATTAATATCAGCCGAACCAATTTCTTCTACATCATCTGCAGTTTGGGGAGATTTTGATAAAACTGTTAATCATATAACTGGTAGTAATAATTCAACAGCAGCGTCAATAATAGAGATGGATAAATATTTAAACGAACCATTAATAAACCGTCATGAGAATCCATTATTCATGAATAATATTCACAATAAAATGGTTTTATAAACAAATAAATATATATTCGGGATATTGAGATGAATGGGTGATTAATACAAGGGTGGCTATCTCAAAATAGTCAGAAAATAGGTGAAAATAGTTTTAAAATATTTAGTATTTTTTAAAACTTAAATTAATATGAAATAGAATTGGACCAAATGCATCAATATTACAACTCGAAGTAATCAAATATCTAACAATGTACATTAACTAGTCACAGTAAGTATTTAACAAAAATTATCAAACAGTGAGTGACATTTGCTTATAAAAACTAAACACCAAAATTAAAAAGATAAATATTTACAAATGTTAATACATGTTAATAATATAAACTTAACAAAAATTAAAGAAGCTTTTAAATATTAATTAATCAAAATAGTAATAGTAATTATAAATTTTCTTACGAAAAATGTTGTTTGTTTAAAATATACATTTATGAAAAACTGTTCAAATTATTAAACAAAATAGAATTTAAAATAAACATCATGTACATATAATATTCATAAAGAATTAATACTACGCACGGTGTTTTATTATTTCTTTCTAGGTTAGGCATAGGTTTTAACCGAAGTGCAGGTAAACGTTAAGTAAATGAACGAATCATGAAACAGTGTGTCCGATATATTGCGTGAAACGAACGAACGAACGAACGTATGAACGAATGAACGATATCTATTTTTTTTGTGATCCGGATCAACTCGTTCACTGATATGACCCGTTCAAAAAGACCCGTTCGTTCGTGAACGACCCATCACTAGTTTGTAGCCATTCTCTCGAGATTCGTCGCCTGTTTACTTTGTTTTCGTAAAACGCGTTTTTCTCGCTGTCGTAAAACCAATTTGTTAATTATAACCTAAAACTGTTATACCCTTCTGTCTTATGTGACTACTAAGTTTTTTGTTTTTTGTTTTGTCGTAAAACCGATTGTTGGCTGGTGGACCGGCATTGCAATATAAAATCAAATTTGTATACTATTAATTGGTAATAATTTCAATATTCTAATAGAATATTTGTTAGCTATTTACCTTGTGGTTCGCACATTAGCTCACATTGACCATAGGGCACAGTATTTTTTGTATGAAAACTTTGGATATATTAACTCTATTCTTGATTGTAATAATACAAGCATTCTATTAAACCACAATCAGGAGACTGTTTAAGTGCGAGCCCCTTGGTACAATTGTCCAGTAATATTAAATTTAGAATTTAGTTAAGTCAACGTGTAGTTAAGTTTCTAGTAATTTTATGTTACTATTACTTCTTTTATGTTATTCATGTTGAAGTATAAAGCAAATCTAGTCCATAAGTCCACATAAGTTAAATTAATTAAATAGTTGAGTTGCTCATTTAATAGTGTATCTGAGTTGACTGTTTATTGTTTAATGAAATTAGTTGTTTGTTACATTATTATTACAATTTAATTTAATTGACCACTGGTCATTGCACGATTAAAATTAATTCTGTCCTTTGGTTATTGAACTCTAATTTTTTGTCCAGTTGTTGATTAACTCATAATTTGATAAGAATTGTTTTTCATATATTTGGTTCAATTACTTCTCTTGAACCAGTTTATTTTTTATCCCTATCTTAATTTTGTTAACGCTAATAACAATTGTACTTGTTTTTCTTTTTGCCCAATCCCTACTAATTACTTAATTTAATTTGTTAATATAATTGTACAAAATAATTGAATTTAAGTTTGTACTAACTATTACTCTTTGTACTTTGCTCATTGCAATAAATTTACTTAGTTCACTGAATCATTTGTTTCACTGAATATCCACCTTCACTTTACCTCTTGAGCACATATACAGTCCACTATCACAAACCATGTATAATAAGTAACTAACTGAACAAATGTCACAGGTAAGGTAGTTAGCGCATTGGAGTTAGCTGGCTTGCTCATTGTACAAAATTTATTTACTTTTACTCGCATAATACTTGATGTTATAATTTTTATTTAGCTTAATTGTTCCTATTACTCCCTCTCCCTCCACTCCATGCACTTTCCTCTACAAATAAATCAGATAGTTATACTTAGAAAATCAACTGACCAAACGGCTTTCCTCTTGTCGCCTTCGTATGAATAGGAATTCGTTCACAGTTCAGTCCTGTTCTTAACATTTGGTCCTTCGGGCCGGATTAGTTGATTAATAAAACTTTTTGATTGTAAGATAATCCCACTGGGAAACCTCCTCGTCGTTGTAAAGCAAAACCAGCACAGATTGTCGTTCACCTGATTTTTGTTTTAATTTGTTCATCATCGATCAACTTAACTTAGCTTAAATTGAGTGTTGTATTGAGGTAAACTGGCAAAGAAAAAAAATATATATATAATAATAATAATCATAATAAAAAAAATCACAAGTGCCCTGTGCTTGGTTTTGACTGTTTATATTTTCTATTGTGAAATAAATAAAAAAGGAAGATCATGGCTCAATCAGAATAAAAACAAAAGGAAACAACACAATAGCAATCAAGGAGAGACTTGAGTATGACAATGCCAACGCTGTATGTGAGAGAATTCTTTTGAAGTTGGAAAGCTTTCTCAAGATTGGACAACGGGTAACTGAATCTCCTGATGATGTGGTACTACGCACCAAGTTTCGGATTATGGATTCTGAACTGGACACCCTTCGAGCCACTTTCGATCAGAATATTCAGTGCATGGAACATTTGGTCAATCAAAAACATGCTCCTAGGACAGCTCATGCTGAGACTAAGCATTTACTTGCTCAGTTTGATGAAATATATTATGAACTGCATTATAAGACTTTTGATTTCTGTATTAATATATTTGAAATTAAAATTACTTAAGTAAATAACATATTATTTTGCTAATGCATACATTTCATTCATATTTTGGAAACTTCACAAAAGTGTCAAATATTTCTGGAGTAGGTTAACTCCTAGTTGGTATTACTTCCAATTTTATTTTGATAACTACTAGCAGCAAAAAAAGTGTAAAGCCATTAACGCCTTTGTGACATTAAAATAAAAAAATTTAAATAAGTTAATATTCATATATAGTATGCATATATATATTCATATATAGTAAATATTCACTATATAATTTTAATTTAGAATACTTGCTTTATATTAAATACTTAAAGCGCTACTCCTAGATAGGGCAGACATGTGAGGTCTGAATATCTCAACAAGATCTCGGAATAAATTTGCATACATACATACATATGAATAATGTATGTATCGGATAAATCTAAAATGTTTAAACATTTTTAAAAATATATTTAACTGAAACTGAATATTCAATGTATTTATAAGATGTATCATTTAACCACGCGATACGATCCCTTAATGTTTTAGCAATTAATTAAATTAAAACAAAATGCTTATTAACACTTACTTTTTAGAGGTTAAAAGACAATATTAACATTTCGTGTTGCCTGTGTATCGAGTTCTAATAGTTCCAAGATCTCCAAATTGGTAAGATTTTCAAATAAGTCCATATCGTTCATAGCACAAATAGTATAGCGAAAAAATAATGTAAAATACAAATGATACGTGTTACAACGGTTAGCGCTAAGGGTAAAATAATTATATAACAATGATGGTAATAGAACAAAAATATGACAACTTATGATAAAATATGATAAATTTTATCGTTTTAATTATCACTCTAAATGTCCCGTAATATTATTTATTTATAGACACTCATTTAATTTCTGCCTTCGTTTATTCAATTCGGGAATAACCCAAGTTGAATATTTCACGGCTATACATTACTAACGAGAAGTTAACAATAAATTATTCTAACCCAATAATCAAATACTTAATTAATTATTCTGTGTTTATATTTGTATAAATCGTATGCATTTACTCAATGCACAAACTTTGATATTTAAATATTTTTAGAAGTGTCCACGTAATACTTAACGATTAATAATGTATACAGATCTAAAGTTACACAGGCTTAATATCACTCAATATTGATATAAAAAATTTAAAACAATTTTGTTATATATGGCTAATAACATTGTGTTATATTTCTAAAGAGATGATTTAATCTCAATAAATACAAATCTAAGCAGTTGCTATTTAATATTCAAACAAGCAGCACTTTGTTTATCAATAACTTGACAATAGAAGAGGCTAAGGATCATGAGCAACTCGTAAGAACTTAAGCTAATGATAGCATTTAGGTTTTAACGAACGATGAACATCAGTTTCGTCGAACAGTGAAAATCTTAGAACAGCAAAATATCGAGTAACATTGATACCAGTTTAAAAAAGAAAAAATGTTCAAAGCTATGGTAAGAGGTCTACATCCACAGACTGGCATTTGTGACATTAAAAAAGAGTTAGCGGACTTCGGTCATCTGGTTCACAACAAATGTTCAAATAAAAAAGAAAAAGAACAAAATAACAAAAACAACGATTGGATACACATTAGACTACCATTGTTTTTGTAGAGTTTAAAACACAAACAGACAACTTTTAGATAGATAAATTGTGTCACAAGATTCATGTGGAGCACCCGAGGATTTAAAAGAAAGAAGTACCATAGAGTAAAAACTGTCAAGATTTTAATCACACACAAAACTCCAATATGTGTAAAATGTGGTGAAAAACACCTGGTTGAAGCTTGCTCTAAGTCTAAAAAGACTAAAGCAATATGTGCTAACTGTGGTGAAAATCATACAGTCAATTGGAATGATTATTAAGCTTATAAAGCAGCTGAAGCAAAAGCTAATCTAAAAAAAGTGACTGCAGTCAAAAGCGTATTCAAATTTAAAAATCGCAATTCTTACTCTGAGGTAACCAAAATAAATACTGATGCAGAGATTGAAACTAAAAAAAAACAACATTACAAGTTGTATAATAAGTTACTGGAAACTCTTCGGATCATATTTAAATTTGCAGAAAACTAATGCCGCATTGTAGGTTACTATAACATAACGTACATTTGCTGCGTCAGTCAAGTGCTTATTTGTTTGTCATGGACGTCTTTAAACACTTAGATAATATAATAAATAAATATAGTTTGAAAAACTAAAAAAACACACTTTTAAAGCACGTCGAACTAAAAAGTTAAAAATAATTTTTAAAATAATTATGAACAAAAAATACTAGTATTATTGTGATAAAAGTGTCGGGCGCTCAATATACGACAAATATGACACAAAGCACCCACGCTTTTATCACAATAATACTAGTATTTTTTGTTCATAATTATTTTTAACTTTTTAGTTCGACGTGCTTTAAAAGCGTGTTTTTTTAGTTTTTCAAACTATATTTATTTTTTACTTTTTAGTTTCATGTAATGATAGTAGTTACTATCAATATCATGGTTGTTACGGGTAACGGCAAATCAGGGTTCGATTCCGGGGAGGGAGTCTGAGAAACGGCTACCACATCCAAAGAAAGCAGCAGGCGCGTAAATTACTCATTCCCGGAACGTGGAGGTAGTGACGAAAAATGACGATACGGAAATCATCCCTCGTAATCGGAATGAATACTTTATATCTCTTAATTAAAATAAAGCGTGTTAATAAATAAATTTTAATAGTAATTAGAATATATATATATATACAAGTAAAGCGACTTAAGTACGTAAACGTATCATGCACTAGGTATAACCGTATTTTGTGGGCGGGCGGGTCGGACTAACGTTATACCTGAGGTATAAACGGTGGTAGGAATATATAAATATATATACGTAAGGCGCATTAGACGCGGGCGGTATTGGTCAGTCAAAATAAAAATTTGTTTATATATATATAATATTGATGACAAGCATGCGTGTACGGGTACGATAACTAAGAATAAATTTTTATAGGAATAGTGTGCCGTCTTGTGGTGAGCGAGGCGTGGGGAGGGGTGAATGCGTTATGACAGTCTAGTCTAGACGACGGAATATGCGATAACGCGTGGCGTTTGGAGAGTTACAAACATACATACATACATACAGGTGAAACTAATATAAGCGTGTTAAAATATGTAGAATTTGCAGAAAACTGATGGCGCAATGCAAGTTACTATTACATAACAAAAAATTGCTGGACCAATCATGTGCACAATTCATTCACATAGACTTCTTTGGGCACTTAGATATTATAATAAATTAATGCATAATACATAGACAAAAAAGTAGAAAGAATAAGATTAATTTTATATTGTATTAGCTTCGATGGGAAGCTGAGAAGGTGTTTGTTCTACTATAATGTTTTTTTTTTTTTAGCTGCGATGCGAATGTAATATACTTTATCATGAAAAAAAATTTTCGGACTTTATTTTATCTTCACGGTGAAAATGGCTACCGAATGCTATTTTTGTGTGAAAATTTTCGATTTTGTATTTTCGATTTTTAACTTTATTATGCTATAACTTTTTGAAAAATGTATGGATCAATACAATTTTTTCATGAGGAGTAGTATTTATATACATCTTTCATTTGACATACTGTTTTTTTTTAATCGAACCATTTCCCTATATACGAGGGGGGTTTAAATCTAAAAAATGCATATAGAAAGTAGAACTTTTTCAACTAAACTTTTGAAAGTGTTCTGGAAAGTCTGACACTTTTATATATATCTTAAATTAAAGCTTATGTAATATACTTTATTATGGAAAAAAAAAATTCGGACTTTATTTTATCTTCATGGTGAAAACAGACATTAAACTTAATAATAAAAATTACGATTTTTGTAAAAAAATTCTTTTTTATATTTTTAACTTTATAATGCTATAGCTTTTTGAAAAATGTATGGATCAATATAACTCTTTTTTTTTATAGATGCATGATGTCTTTACCTATCATTTGGTAATTTTTTTTTTTATATCTGACCCTTTACCGCCTACAGGGGGGGATTTAAAATGACAACTTTTTCACAAAAACTTTACTTTGTCAACTTAAAATTTGAAAGTGTTCCGGAAAGTCTGACACTTTTATATATATCTTAAATTAAAGCTAATGTAATATACTTTAATTTAAAAAAAAAAAAATTGATTTCTGGACTTGTCTTCATGGTGAAAATGGCTACTGAATACTAAATTCTCTATTTTATTTTTTTTATTTTTAACTTTATAATGCTAAAACTTATTGAAAAGTGTATGGATCAACACAATTTTTTTATGAGAAATTTAAAATTAAACAATCTAAAGATTTGCATCGAAGAGTTTTTTTTTATAGTGATTTTAATCACTGTCAGATATCATTATCTTTATCCAACTATGCCGCGACACCCTGTGCTGGGGTGGGTTTTTTATTTTTGAAAACGTTTAACAAATCTCATCGATTTTTTTGTTTCATATTTTAAATCTTTACACAATATGCAATAAAAATAATTTTTGCTGTAATCTGCTAATCTATACTTTTCAGTAATACAGTCAATCGCTATCCATCTACAGCATTTATGCATGACACTTATTGTATATATTTTCCTTTATGTTTTTCCTTGTGTTTTTGACCATAAAGGCGCATATGTTTGTTATATCGCCTTAATTTTCTAACTAAATTTTTTTTAATTCATCTTTGTAAGCATCAGGATTAAACATATTCTTAAAATTGAAGCCATTCATTATAGTTATTGCCTAATAAATCATAAAAACTCCACAATTATATCCATCATCTTGTTTTGTCTTTATATTGAACCCATAATATATCTGGAAACCGTTTTCCATCATAGGTACAATGTTTTTCACCCTCTTTTCAGTTCATGAAATCTCGCATCACACTTTCGAACATTACTGTTTTCCGTAGTATTTAAAGTCGGACAGAATGGATCTATGATGTAACAAATTTTTGATTCAGGTTTAATAATAGCAATAATCCAATGACTTGGATTATTTAGATGCCATGGCATAACGATTACACTATTTCTGTCGAAGTTGTACACATCTGTTAGTGTTTCATTCACTTCTAAATCATCATAAATTTCAGTCACTTGATTGCAATACAACACTCTAAATTTGAATTACTTTGTGAAGCTTTTATTGTCAAACAAATATCTTTTAGAAAATTACTCAACCAACTTTTACCATTTAGATAGGAAATCTCATCAATATCTAATGTTCGTAAAGTGCTCATGGTATTTTCAAGTATAACATGGTAATAAGTTCCAACAGTATAGTTCAATCGTTTTATTCTACGTCCAAACAAATGGCTAACTCTATTTTTGTGATCAACATGTCTATAGTAAATCAAATCTTTTGAAAGTTTGTTTTTATATAATTCTTTATGTAAAGAATTATTTATATTGGCCTTATTATAATCTGGATTTTTATAACTACCTGTAGTTGGTATTGGATTTTTAGAGCATAGTTCTAACTCCCTACTAAATTCTTTTGATGATATTTTACTTACATCTTTTTCATTCAGTTTACTGAATGACTGTGATTTGTTTTAATGTTGTCAAAATTAAGGTCACTTTCATTTATTTTAATATTATCATTTTTTTTAGTTTTAGGTGTAACAGTAATGTCATTTAATTCAATTTCTGGATTAAATAGACTAAATTCTGTTTCCTTATTAAATTTATTTATATTTTGTTTCTCTGTAATAGGTAAATTATCAGATTTGTTTAACCTTTTTATCTACGCGGATTTAGAAATTGATTGAAATGGGCAATGGCCTATTGGCTTAAGATGCTTATGACGCTTAGGAGTTTTTCCCCATTTTTCTTCAGCATCTAAGAAAGGAACATCAGCTTTGCGCTTATCAGGAATTCGATTTTTTATAAGTCCTTTGTCAATTTTATCATAAATTCAAGTATCCTTTTTGCAGAAATTATTAATGGTTTAGTAGCTCTATTTCTGATGTTATGCATACATTGTTTATACACATTCAATACATGTTCTCTACAAGATACTAAGAAACGTCCAGATTTCAATTTCGTGTGACTTTCTAATAAATTCTGTTTAACCGTTTTAAAATGAGATTCAACTGTTGCATTACTTTAACGCACAGTTATACCGTTATTTACTTTGACATTCATAATTGATATCCATAGCGGTATATATGGTATACATTTGCAAATGAAATCTTCTGAATAAGCCTTATCATAATATTTATTTTTTTCAACATAATCATTAAATGCCTCAAGTTTATCATGTACCTCAATTTTAATCATTTGGAATCTGCAGTATATAAGGGACTTGCTACTGTTTGACAAACATAATTCTTTTTCTATTAATTCCAAAGGGTCGTCATTCTCTTGGTATATTTCATCATCAACAACATTACAGCTATTTTCCATGATATTTATAGCGTTGATTACCTCTTTAGTTAACAAAGGTGACAATAATATCAAAGAAAACAGTCTAAACCATTTTTCAATGTCTTTAATAGTTTGTGTATCAAATAGTATACAAATTCAATCTATGATGGAATTCTTGATATTTTTAATTTGATCAAGACTTGGTCCTTGATAATATTTATATATGTGATTTACAATAATTTTTGTGTAATGATTCACATAAATATTAATAATAGTTACGTTCGAATCATCTATATTTTCGTACAAAACTTTATAAGTCCAATTCAGATAGTCAAATACTGAATTAAATCCGTTCCAAGCCATAGACAATGACTGCATTTGTGCGAAGCTAAAATCTGTAACAACATTGGGAAATATATGTCAAGATAAATTATCTTTAATAACAAAACTCTTAAAAGCAATTAGCCATGTTGATATTGCTGTTATATCATGTGCTGAGCTAAGCATTTCCAATACAAGACAAGTTACACTTGTGTTTAATGACAATGGCACTTGAATTACTACAGCGTAATACTTTGCTTTGAATGAAGGACAGCGTCTAGCACTTGTGGACACGTGTCAGGCAGTTTTACAAGCTTAGCAGCCGCGGTTTGAATTCGTGTTTTTGGAAAATGTTGTTACGAGTTTCTGATGTGTTGGTGTTTTGAATATTGAGTGTTGTACAGTAGGTTTTTCGCGTGACGCTTGATGGTCTCTCGTAAACTGTTTAATTAGGCTGAGTTGCGAAGCGTGTCATTTGATACAAACCATGGTTGGCCGGTTATTGTACGAATAGATATGTTGTCGACCGCTTCGATGCTGCGCCAGTTTGTGTCGGATACGTGCGGGCCCCATGCCGTGCCTGCATAGGTAAGAATGGATCTTATATATAGTTGATGTATTATGAGTTTTGTTTGAAGTGGGATGGGGCTTCTTATGTTTAGTAATGGGTAGAGTTGTCCTCTTATTCTGGTCGCCTTTGTCTTGGTGTTTTGAATGTGCTTGTTGAAGGATAGATAGCGATCGAATGTTACACCTATATATTTCGCTTCTTTCGACCAGGGAATGTGGATGTGGATTATTATTACGAGTTATTTGTTGAGTGAGCGGCTGTGGTTGAAGATGAGGGCTACTGTCTTGAGAGCGTTTATTTTGAGTCTCCATTTCTGGAACCAAGATGTTGCGGAGTCTAGTTGTGATTGGACTTGGTTGATGGCTCTGACTGGCTGCTGCTTGAAGTTAGTAGTGTGTCGTCTGCGAATAAAAAGAGGCTAGCATTGCTGTTAATGGGGATATCGTTGGTGTAGGCGGAGTAGAAGGATGGTGAGAGACAGGATTCCTGTGGGACGCCGGCTGTGATGTTGTATTAAGTAGATATTTCTATTTCGACACGGACTGCGAATTTTCTGTTGGTCAGAAATTATTTTAATATCCGTTGTAGATACTGCGGTATGTCCATTTTTGCAAGTTTGTACAGGAGGCCTTGGTGCAACACACGGTCGAATGATTTTTCTATGTCGAGGAATACTGCAACAGTCTTGAGCTTGTTGTTGGCGTTTGTTGCGAGCGTGTCTACAAAGTTTACCAGTTGGAGTGTGGTTGAGTGACCAGGACGGAATGCGTGTTGCTTTTTCCTGACAGTCGGTAGAAGTGTTTTATTGAGTTTGTGTAGGATAATTTTTTCGAAAACTTTTGATAGAGATGACGGCAGAGCGATCGGTCGGCAGTTTTCCAGTTTTTTGTGGTCCTTGCCTGTTTTTGGAATGGTAATTATGATAGCTTCTTTCCATTGTGTACGAAAGTGTTCGGCGAGAATTGTATTTCGTACGTATCCGCGAAGAGTTCGGCTTTCTCTTGTGCTGAATACATTAGGCACGCTGGTCCTTCCAGCAGGTGAACTGCTGGGCGCTTCTTGAGAAGAGCTTTGTTGATTTTGTAAATCGAGCCATCTTGAATGTCGAGTTTGTCCAGGAAATAGTCCCATTCGTCGTCGCGGTGAGTTGATAGCATGAGTCTGATCGTTTTTATTTTATTGTTGAGGGCGTTTGATTGCTGGTTCTCTGTGCCTTTGCCATTCGCGTCGTAGTTGTTTTTTGTGTTCGATTTCTTTTAGAATTTCTGGTGGGAGGACGTTTTTGCGAGTGCTGTTGTTTCTTTTGTGGGTGTTGGTGACTATGGAGTTTGTTATGCTTTTATTAAGGATATCGATGGCATCGTCGATTTCTTTAGTGTTAGAGAATGTAGTGGGGGCGTCTGCTAGGAAATTTTTGACGGACTCTGAGTATTTGGGCCAGTTTACTCAACGTTGTGGCGTTGATGGTGAGGATGATATTGGTGAGTCGGAGATTTGCAGAAGGATTGGGTTGTGGTCAGAGGATAAGTCGTTGAGGTTGGTTATGCTGATGGTTAGGAGCGGTAGTCTTGTTAGTGCGATGTCCAGGACGTTTGGTCTATGGTGCGGTATGGCTGGATAGAAAGTCGGCGTATCTGGTTACAGAATGCAGTAATCGTGTTGTTGCAGGTGGTTAACCCTTTGAGTCACGCATTAATTTTTTTTTTATTAAAATATTAAAATACAAGTTATTCATATTACAAAATAAATAAAAAAAAAATTTTTATTATTAGAGTTTTTTGGAAAAGTGGTGGTTTTACCATTAAACTTAAATTATTATAAAATATTTGAAAGTTATTATAATATTATTACTTATTGTGGTACATTTTGAAACAATTTTTGTGTGAAGTTAAACACAAACCGACATTGGATGAGGTACATTCCCATGTTGTCCTATGTGGATTAGCCTTAGTGTTGCAATTGTTGCATCTCCTTGATGCGCATGACTGTGGCATGTGGCCTGCATTGGAATAACGCTATTCTAATGGAATTTTTGGTTTAAATTTATTTATTAATTTGTCTGATTTTTTTCTTCCTTTTGGAGTTGTAATTGGTGTTCTTATTAGCTCTGACACAACTGATAACCTATACTCTTTTAAAGTCAAACTTTTACCTATATTATTGTCCCTGAATAAAATGAACGAATTGACTACTGAAACATCCAAAAAGTGAAAAAAATGCTATGCTACCATTTATGGCTCTTCCTGTCAATTTCATAATATGATTTCAGCATATTTGCATAGTCCACAAAACCCATATTAGTATTATAGTCCTTAACAGCATGAGGGCATGGAATTATATTAGTTGATCCATCTTTATTTTTTCTTGTACATGATGTAAAATGATCAGGATTATGAAAGTTTGATAAAAATTGAATACAGTGATTATCCCTCCATTTGATCCACGAAACTCCAGTTGTAGATACACGTCCTACACTATGTCCTTTTTAAAATTTTTTATCACTTTGTTGGCTTTTGGTAAACCTTTTCTATTAGAACGAACTGTACCACACTCATAAATACCGTCTTGCAATAATTCTTCAAGAAGTCCAAGTGAAGTAAAAAAATTATCCAAGTAGATACAATGATATTTGTTCTTTATGTTCTGTATCAAATCTTGTACAACACGTTTTCCCAGACTGTTTTCCACAGAATCTGTTTTACCTGTGCAAATTTGGAACTCGCATATATAACCAGATTTTATATGCCCGGAACCACGTTTTGTAGGCTTCATGGGAATGTATTGTTTGATAGAATGTCTTCTTTTGAAGTGTATAATACTCTCATCAATTGATTGATTTTTGTCATAATTAATGTCGTTTTTATTAGGTTGTAAATTGTTGTCACATAAATGTAAATGAGCCAAGAACCAAGAAAATCTATTGACAGACATTAGTGATATGTACTGATCTCTAAGTTGAGGATTAGCCGACCAGTAATCTTTGTAGAATGGACACTTTTTGATACCCATTAGAATATTTATTGCTAAAAATATTTTCATGGATTGTGAAGTCACAGCTTTAAAAGGCTTTTGTTTTTGATGAGCATAAAAATTAGTATTAAAAACTAGGCCATCAATCAATTCATCATTAAAAAGACACTTAAAAAACTCAAAGAATCTTCAGTTCCCAATGATAAATTAGGGCCACCTTTTCCTTGAAAGGGCAGGTGATCAGACATTAAACCATGTTCTTCCCATATGCCATTTATATTTTGCAGTCTCTCAGCTAATGGAACATTATCTGGGTTATATATGATTTGTTGAACATTATTTTCGTCCTAAAATATATAAAACATATATAATATTATAAAATTACAGATGGTCCTTGGCCAAATAGATGTACCTACATAATTACTTTCCATAGCTATATCCTCATTAGTATGTAAAAATTGTAAATTATCACGATCAACATTCTTATTATTTTGTTCATTACAAGTTGTCAGATCACTTGGAACATTTATGACAATTACATTTTCATACATATAATCAGTGTTGAGAAGGAACTAGTTCCAAAAGGAACGGATTCCTGGAACGAGTTCTTTTTGAAGGAACGATGCTAGGAACTGCTTCCTTTTAAAATAAAGGAACGAGGAAAATGAACAAATTCCATTTTTTAAGGAACGTGAACGGAAATTACAGTTCCTAAAATTTTTTATAAACATGTTTTAGTGTAGTTTTCTTCGTATCTAGACATTAAAATATTATGGTATTTTTAGTTGACTTTTGACAATGGAAGTCCCCTATATACCCAGCCGAGATCGTAGGCTGTTTAAATGAATCAATTGATTATAGATAGAGTTATTATCACATGTAGGTATACAGTAAATATTTAATATATGTGTACATATATTAAATAATGCACCGAATATTATCGTCGTTTCTTGTTAACTAATTTATGTTAAAGGTTTTGGGTTTTCTGATTTATTATTTCTAACTTATATGTAGACAATAGACATTGGTCGCGTTGACACAAGTCGTTAGCATTTACTACCTGCTTATAAATATAATTTTCGAATACTTTTAGATAAGGAATACTACAAATTTGTTTTGTATTCGACTGCTGATGAAAATCATTGATGACCGTTATCATGATCTCATTGCCACAATTTTTTAAATAACTTATAAAAGGAACGAAGAGTGGAACGAGTTCTTATTTTGGAGGAACTGGATCTGGAACAAGTTCCTTCTTAATATAAAGAATTAGGATCTGGAACGAGTTCATATTTTAGAAAATGAACGGGGAACGGAACGAATTCCATTTAAAAAGGAACTTTCCCAACACTGCTTATTATGAGTAGAAACTTCTGCGTGGGAACTTCGATCACCCTAAATAGTGCATAATTATGAAATGATGCACATAGAAAAATAAAATAAAATATTCTATTTAATTACTTGAACAACAAAATATTCTTTATCATTTGGAAAATCATCATAATTTACTATCGATTCATCATCACTAGGTAATGAACCAAATATTTGAAACAATCCATCATGAGACAAATTTTCAATATCTATCACACTATTGTTCATTGTGGTACACTATTGACACCACCTATAAAATGAGAATAATTAAAATACCGATTCAAAAATTAAATTTATATTGTAATGTAATAATTGTTAAGTACTTACTTTATTAAATGTAATAGTTTTGCGAGAGCTTTCGATTTAAAATCACATACAAACACAAAAAATATACAAAACTTTCACATCGTGAAATGTGTTAATCATTTTGTTGTCAATCATAATCAATTGAAAATAGAGCAATAAAACAAAAAACAAAAATACAGTGCAACCACCAAATTATTTGACAGTGGTTTTCAAGAAGATACTACAATTCACAATCGCAAAAAAAAAAAATTAAAAGGTGGTTTCAATATTTATTTATTTATTTATTTATTTATTGTTTCTGATACAGGCATTAGCCCAAAAAATACAATATGTAATTGACAGTTAATATACAACTTAAAATTATCATAAAACTAGAAATATGAACATTATTAGATGAAATTCAATAAAATTGAATTGGACAAGAAGAAAAAATTGAAAACATAAGCAAAAATTTAAAATACAAAGAAAGGCTAAATGACTCCATTAAGAACAAAAAGAATTTAAAAAATCAGGGTCATTATTTGCAGTACGCATTAAACGGGGGAGAGAAGAATTAAATAAATAGCTAGTAGATGATATAATACCACAATAACTCAAAGGGTTAAAAAGAACATTACTTGCTGCGTTTGTGGTGTGACTATGCCATAACGGATGTTTAGCGTTTAGATCGCCTGCTGCTACGAACCAATCTGTGGACAGGTCGGTGAGAATGTCTAGGTCTGTTTGAAGTAGTTGTTGTTGTTTTTATAAATAGCAGATATTCTAATTTTGTTGATGCCTGTTGATATTTCTATTGTTGTTGAGGTTAGTATTGTAGGTAATGTTATATGACAGTGAACGATTCTTTTGTGTACTAGTATAGCGGTACCTCCGAGGAAGCGCCTATTGTTATGCCGCGGGTCGTCCGTCCGGTAAATTTGATAATTTTTGATTTTGATTGTATTATTCGGTCCTAGTTTGATTTCGCCTATTAGTGCTATGTCCGTAATTGTTTGTGTTAGGAGAGTATATGGTTTGGCTGTTTTTTGTTGAATCCCGTTGGCGTTCCAGTGTAATATGCGGAGGTGTTTGATGTTTTTATTCATTGTGATTGACGAGGGTCGCGAGGAATGTTTTTTTAGTTTTGGTAATTATTTCTTTTGATTTGTCTGTTGTGGTTAGTGCGGTGAGTAAGTCGCTGAGTAATAAAATGATCTTTTTGATGTCCAGTTTGTTGTTTGAGTAGGTTTTTTTTGTGTTCGCTGTGATCTTAGCGTACGATACGTTGCCGGTTTGTTGCTGTACGGCCTGCTTGATGTCGGTTGTTGTTGTTGGAAATTTTACCGGAGTGTTGTTGTTGCTGGTGTGACGCTTGACGCGGTCGCATTGCACTTCCGGCTTTGCCACTGGATGGCGACTGCGACACAGCTACCTCTCCTCGCCCGAAAGGTCACGCGACGCCGAGTGGCCGCGGGTGACGAGAACCAGTCCAAGCCGGCGGCGACTTTATCATTAATATAATATCATCTTCTTGTTTTGAAGATAGTTATCTTCCTATTTTTGTATACTAGCCGGTTCTGAGCCCCTACCAGTATCGCCATCACCTCTGCTTGGAAAACAGAGAGTGTTGTGCCCAATGACATACTGACATTTATTCGTGGCTTTAAACCCCAAATTCCAGCACCTACCTTTCCTGATTTTTTGGATCCATCTGTATACATTACAAATCCTCCTTTTGCAGTCAGGTGTTTAATATTCCATTCTTTACTTCTAAGGGAGTATTGTCAAAAGCCCCTTCGATGTCCAGGAATATACCTACTGCATACATTTTATTCTCTACAGCTTTCCCTATCTTAGTGGTTAAGCAGTGTAGAGCTATATCAGTAGATTTCCCCGTTTGATACGCATGTTGGTTTTCATGTAAAGGATTCTCCTTAAGAGGCCCCTCCTTGACGTACCTATCAATAAGTTTCTCCATAGTCTTAAGAAGAAAAGAAGTAAGACTTATAGGTCTGTAGGATTTTGCTTCATAATAGTTAGTGCGGTTAGGTTTGGTTATAAACACCACCCTAACCTTTCGCCAGCTTTCTGGTTGATAACCATAGGCAAGGCATGCCCTAAATATTTTGCAGAGATGGAGGACGATGTCCTGTGCATCATGTTCCTGTTCTCTGTTGTTAATTGCAGAGTCAGGAAAATGTGTGTTCATTAAATGTGATAATGTTTCATTATCGTTATTGGTGAACATTCCGTCTGGCAGTAGTACTGCCTCGACAGATTTGTTTGGTCCATTCCTTAGTGATCGCAGAAGTCTAGTTGCTATAGGGAGTTGTTGTATATCCCTACAGAACTTCTTTCAGCTTTCTCTTTTAGACTTTTTCAATGTAGATTTGTAGTTCCTTTGGGCATCCTTATAGGATTCCCAGTGTTGTTCCAAACCCGATTTCATTGCTTTATTTAAGAGCTTACGTGAACTCTTTCTTAATTTGGACAGGTTATCATTCCACCAAGCTACACCCTGTCCTGTACCTTTCCTTTCTATTAAAGCACAGTTTTCTTTGTAAGCCGAGACAATGGAGTCCTGTAGTATATTTACAGCCCTTTCAGTACTCTGTCTCGACCCCAATCTAAACTGTAGGTTATTCAGGTCTGAGAGACATCTGCCCTGTAGTTGTCCCAGTTTGTTCTTTTCGGATTCATATAGTACTCCGTCTCAACTTTGTTAATTTCCAAAGTGAATCGTAAGTGCCTATGATCAGAAAGAGAAGGTTCGGAGGACACTTTCCACCCTTTTATCTTTTGAAGTAACCCTTTTGAACAAACTGTTAGATCAATGACTTCCTGCCTGTTCCTGATAACAAAAGTAGGTTCACTACCTCTATTCAGTATACTTAGGTCTGTAGTCAGCAATAGATCCAATATAACCTCTCCTCTTTGTTTGATGTTACTGCTCCCCCAAATAGTGTGGTGTGCATTATCATCTATACCTAGGATTAGTTCTAATTTTTCATTTTTGCAATAATTAGTTTTTACTCATTCGGAACATTAAAGTATAAGTCTCTTTAATCAAATGAAATTTCTCTGATATGTTTTTAAATGTCATATATGACCATTCCTCATCATTAAATTTGAATGATCCCTCTTTAACATTACATCTTTAAATCGTTTGTTATTGTTACTTCTAATTTTATCAGGGTAATTATTTATACTATCTTTTGGTAAAACTACTCCAGACTTGACAGGCGTTCTTAATAGGAATCGTCACACGCTTGTATGTTTTAATGGGTCTATGTTTCAAAGGAGTTATTTTACTACCATCATCAAAATATTCTTTTATTGGAGTACTATGATTGTTGGATTCTTTACTTTTTAATATAAAATCACTCATAAATGGACATTTTCTATTTTTAATCTATTACTTTCTCAAAAATATGCATTTTTTTGGTTGAATAGAGCAATAGATTTATCAATATTAGATATATCTGTAGTTACAGTATCAATTTTTAAATTGTTATTTCGTTTTGTTACAGTTTCAGAAAAAGAATTTTCTGTACTTAAAAATATTGAAGGTGGGTTGTCCGTTTTCAACCTTTTTAAATTGTTAGCTGTTGATTCAAATATGCTATTATTTTTTATAGAACTATCAGAATCAACTAATTTATCAACATAATTTTCCAAGCAATTAATCTTAATATATTTCTACATTTTTCTAGAACTTTACGATGATCTTTATGTTTAGTAGCAATTTTTAACTTTTTACACATATTATTAAGAACTGTTCTAGTGGGATATTCAAAATCTTTAGCTGTTAAATTCAATGAGTTTATGCATCTTAATACATTCATAACATCATATCATTAAGATCACTACAAATGGATGTAATTTTTTTTCTTTACTATGTTTCACTAATTCGATAAGTTTACGAAGGGAAGAAGTTTTAAATTATATTACAAATAGGTAGAACACAATTATGAGATCTTGATATGTTATTAAATTCAAGATCTGGATAATCAGTACAAAAATACTTATCTATTTCATTTAAATAGTTTTTCTTGCCATTTTAAAATATTTATTAAGAAATCAAGTTATTTAAAATTTTTGTCGTTGATTTATTATACAATTAAGAAGATAAAATAACTAGTATTTTCCTAAACAATATATAAGCAAAGACCAAATAAAATAGTCCAAGCAACGCAGTGATGGTATGAAAGTATCGGCAATATTCCCGCAGATAGAAACAAAATTTCCCGTTTTTACTCAAAATTTCCCTGCAGTGCTGACATCTAGTGGAATATGACTGTAATATAAAATCACAGTATATAAAATTATAAAATGTATTTATAAATATTTTGAATCTTATTAGCTTTGTATTAATTTATGAAGCTTGTGAAAATATTCATGCTGACCATCCCTGGTGTATTTTTACTAGCTTTTACTAGCTGTACAAGAATACTCTTAAATTAATCGCAAATGGAGTACATAAAATTATTTAATAAACAAACAACAAATATGTAAACAACTCGTTTATTTATAAATCACAACTTTTTTTAAAGGTATCATTAAAAACCACTTATATAAAAATATAAATAAAAAACATCTTAATAATGAACATTGTTCATAAATCACAATTAAGTTACTAAATCAAGTTATAATCAGTCAAAATTTTTTTTAAAGAAATCAATAAAAACCACTTATATAAAAATATAAATAAAAAAAACATCTTAATAATGAACATTGTTCATAAATAACAATTAAAATACTAAAACAAGTTAGTTAAAGTCAATAACTTTTTTTAAAGAAATCAATAAAAACCACTTATATAAAAATATAAATAAAAAAAACATCTTAATAATGAACATTGTTCATAAATAACAATTAAAATACTAAAACAAGTTAGTAAAAGTCTATAACTTTTTTTAAAGAAATCATTAAAAATCACTTATATAAAAATATACATAAAAAAAATCTTAAAATTGAACATTGTTCATAAATCACAATTAAGTTACTAAATCAAGTTATAATCAGTCAAAATTTTTTTTAAAGAAATCACTAAATTTATTCAGTCTTTTAGTTACGTTATAGATTATGTTTTATACATATTATAATTATGTAGTTGTAAATGTTTATCAGTTACAACAAAACTATCAGTAGTCAAATATTTATCTTGAAATGATGAACGTATAATTGTCACAGCATTTAAAGTGTTGTCGGCAAGCCTATTTCTTTTTTTAGTTTTCAAATCTGTGAGGATTGAAAAAATTCGCTCCGCTGCAGCATTACTATGAGGTAATGTTAAAATAATTTTGGCTAATTTACAAATGTTATTAAATTTAAAATTGTCATCTGTAAAATCTTTTACTGTTCCAATTTCATGCCACATCTCAGAAATATTCATTTTTTTTAAATTAGCTATTTGTTCATTTGTGAAAAAATAAGGTATTTCACGTAATTCTTCAATTACTTTATATGCATCAAAATAACTTCCAAATATTTCTTTTGATTTATCTAACTGATTGGTAGTAGTATTACATTTTTGAGGGTCAAAACATGTTTCAGGGTTTAAAAATTTAAATTCTTTAAAAAAAAGATTATGTATTGGTAACCTTTCTGCGATTTCTTCAGCAGCTTTGATATAAAATTTCAAACAAGTATTTTTGAAATCAATAAAAATATTTCTAGGAAAAGCTTTGATAAATTCTTCACATTCGGATCCCACAAATACTTCTGATTCAGGTAAAAATTTATTAGGATCAGTAAATAATGCTTGATCAAATATATCTGTTACTAAATATTTAGGATTTATGAAATTTTGTAAAATTGTTTTTAAAAGCCGAATTGAATTTGAATACATTTCATGTATTATAATTTTGTTAGTTTGAAACATAGCATTGAAAGAGTTAAATATATTTAAAGAATACTTAAGAAAGTAAAAATAAGCTTTGACGACATTGTTATTTAAGGATTCTAGTATTATTTCAGCACTTTTTAAATGATCTTCAGTTACAGCAACCAGGAAATATTGTGAAAGGCTACTCCAACACTCTAGCATCCTTACAACACATTGATGTAATGCCAACCACCTAGTGTCTGCCAACTTCAATATTTTTTTTTTTTGTTCTCCGAAAAATTCTTGGATTTCTTGCAAAATTGCTGTTCTTTTTGCACTGCCCGATATGTAAGTAGCCACCTGATAATAATTATAATCATAGTTTAATTAATGTTAGATACAAAATCAATAATATAGTTATAAAATTAATAATTACCGATCTAATTAAATCTTCAGGAGACCTAGGTAATTTTTCTGTTGCCTTGCTTGCAACTAAAGCCGCTGAATGACATATACATTGCATCAGAACTATATTTGGGCAATCTTTCTTCAAATGTGAAAAAAAAGAATTGTTTTTTCCCACCATCATGTTTGCTCCATCACTAGCCATTCCAACAAGGTTTTCAATAGGAATTTGTTTTGATTGCAAGCAGCTTTTAAATTTTTCATAAACTTTTTTTGCGCTGCCATCAGTAGCATCTATCGCAACCAACTCAAGTAATCTAGTATGTACAGTTCCTGCTTTAGGGTGGACATAATGGACAAGAACGCAAAGAAACTTATGTGAGCTTATGTCAGTGCTTTCATCGACCAGAACTGAAAAGGGACATGTTCTAATAATTTCAATAGTTCATTTATTTCTACAGGTGCAATAACATTGTTAATTATGCTTGTACATTTTTTTCGATGGAGTGTCAGTGACTGGGCAACCTTTGAATCTTTAAAAATATCCTGCAAAACAGGAGTTAATATATCTACAGCCTGAAATGCAATATTGTGATTTGCAAAATATGCTGATAGTTTAATTTCTGCACTCTTTATATCTTTATTTTTATCTTCATACTTTATATTTTTAGTTAAAACTTTAAGATTTTGTGATCCTCTCAGGCTTTTAATATTTGATAAATGTTTTTTTCCTTCGCTATGTTTTGCTAGCTCGCTTTTTCCACTTACCAGCACTACATTACATGCCACACATTTACATTTAGTTTTATCATTTGATATTTCTTGAAGCCAAAATTTATAATCTTTTATTTCAAGCCATTCTTTTCTAAATAATTTAATGTGAACTCTTTTTTTTTCTTCCTTTGATAGTTCGTTCCTTAATGCTCTCTTTTTTTTTGGAGTTGATGGTCCACAATCATTATCGGAATCCATGGTAATTTATCAATGGTAACTTATTTTTTTTGATATTAAGAAAGAAAAAAAATTTAACGAATCAATAAAACTTAACAAGTCAACAAAAAAGTTAATATTTTTACCTATCAAAATAAATTTGTATCTAAAATCTTATCTAGTTTCCAAGTTAAAATGATAACATTGTCGTTATTGTGGCGACCCGTCCGCTCTATGTGATAATACTACACACGATCTCATCTACCTTGTTAATACACGTTTTTATGTTAAGATCTTTATTTTATAATTATATATTTTGTACAGAATAATACGCTCCATAGTGCAATAAACCATTTATATACGTTTGTAATAATCGTTGTTCATTATTTCTTTTCTTTTCTTTATTGGAGTGTAATACACACACCTCCAAATTATTAATTTAATCTGTTATCATTATTACAAATTTCATTATAATATTTGTACCTAACTACAGATTACAGTAAAATAATAGTGAAGTTACCAACCACTTATAATATGTACCAACCATAAATATATATATATAGAATCTATAAAATGTATGAGTTAAGTTACATGAAAAATCGAAATAACCAAAATATAATTTTATAAAATAATAAAAAAAATACAATTTTAGGAATACAAAATTTCCCGTTTTAAGGATCATTTTTGCTTTAGATTCCCTGCATTCCCGTTTAGGAAAATTTCCCTGCATTCCGGGAAATTCCCTTCAATATGCCATCACTGAAGCAACGTAAAGGCTAGAAGACTAGAATTAGTCAATGCAACGTTAAGACAAAGACCAAATTTATCTAAAACAGAAAAAAGATTAAAAGAAAAAATGAAAATATTTTTTTTATAAGTTAAAATAGTAAAAGCTAAAATTATTTCAGTAAAATAAAATAAAATAAATAACTACTTAAGTTAATTTTAAATAATTAAAAAAAAATTATTTTAAAGAAAAAAATTGTATTTAATTAAAAATTAACACGACATAAAATATAATGGTGTAAATAATACAAAAGTTCGGAAGTCTGTCCCACACAACTACAATCAATATCTGAAACAAAAATAAAATATACAATTATTTTCAGAAAAATTTTAGAGTTATAGTCTTTGTTGGCCAACGGGCTCCTACGATAACGGTTGGTCCATATGACTGATAATAATCAACACGGAAGAAACAAATTAATTAAACAAATATATACCCAAATATAAAATAAACGAGATTGACATTCGTACAATTATTATTTGTATATATTATAGAAAAATATGGTATCTTGTTCTGTTTATAATAAATAAATATTAATAAATATAATGGGCGTCTCCAAGTACAAATGCAGTTACAATTAATAAATTAAACTATAAATAAATTTACAAACAGTAATATCATGGGATTCAACTCGTTCAATCTACTGATTTGAATGTCTTCACTGTGGTAGCTTCAACTTTGAAAATAACGATCTAATAATCACGGAATAAACCGGTGTTTCATTAATAACTCTATATTCAATAAGGATACATCATTTAACTAAGTCTTTCACGGCTCTATTCAATAGTTTGTTCTTTTCGGATTCCTATAGTACTACGTCTCAACTTTGTTAATTTCCAAAGTGAATCGTAAGTGCCTATGATCAGAAAGAGAAGGTTCGGAGGACACTTTCCACCCTTTTATCTTTTATAGTAACCCTTTTGAACAAACTGTCAGATCAATGACTTCCTGCCTGTTCCTGATAACAAAAGTAGGTTCACTACTTCTATTCAGTATACTTAGGTCTGTAGTCAGCAATAGATCCATTATAACCTATCCTCTTTGGTTGATATTACTGCAAGTTCTTCAAAATGCGAAGAGTCGCCAGTTCACGATCTTGTTCCGACAGGTTGTCCGTAGGATCCCTGATCGTCACAAGTTCGTTGTTTTGTGGTTTTTCTATGTTTTTATCCATATATTTCCCACGAGTTGTCGAGAAATAAAGGTCCATCACAGCAGAGCTCGATACTGTGATAAGGCTGTATACTCTATGGTGTGCCAGGTGCCATAGAGGATCCCAATGGTCACTTTACCGTTCGGCTAACTACCCTGTGACAAGTTAAACTAAAGCTTACTAAATACCTTTATTTTAAATAAAAATATGTTCCATTTTTTCAAAAGTTTCTATATTTTGTAACAAATCTATTATAAACAATAAATCTCAAGTCTTGGTTATTTTTTTTCGTAGCACAGTGGGGTCGAGGCACAGTGTAGACAAGGCATAGATGGGACAAGTATAGATGATATTTGACAGTGATTAAAATCACTATCATAAGAAACGCTTCGATGCAAATCTGTAGGTAATGTTTCATTTAGAGCTATTGGTGGATTATTCCAAAAGCAACATCAACTCTTATTTCTTTAATTATATCCTAATTAGTAGTTCATTGATTTTAAAATATAGTATATAAATAAATACTAATTATAATTATTAAATTTAGTATGAAATTGATATTCAATAATTTAATATTGTAATTTAAACGGAGAAATTATCAAAATAATAAAGAAGTTGTATTTTGCTTTATTTTAAATAAAAATTTAAAGGGCTTGATACAATAAATTTCAATAAAAACTGTTTGTTACTATAAATAAATGCACTGAACTACAAGGAACTTTCATCAGTAACAAAAATATACCATTCTAAATCAACTTTTCGCGATGTATTCANCATCATGGTAAAATTAATACCTTCTCAGCTTCGCATAGAAGCTAAAATTGAAAAAAATTCAAAAATTAGGGATTTTTAAATTTGTAATTTTTTTGGAGGTTTCCCTCATTTACGGGGAACGAGGGAAATTTTTTCAATTTTTGAGGGTAATGTCTTTGACTAGATACGATTTGTGATCTTTTGACGTATGATTGAAAGAAATCGGTTCGGTGAGAGCTGAGAAAAAGTGGTAACAGACACAGAAAAAAACACATCATAGTAAAATTAATACCTTCTCAGCTTCGCATTGAAGCTAAATAATTTTTATTAATACGTTTATATAATTATAAACTATATTTATGTTCTACTCAATTAATAATAGTACTATAATTATACTAAACAATTTTATATTTTAAATAATTAGATTACAAAAAAAGTATGTTTATAATAATACCTTCTCAACTTCGCATCCAAGCTAAAAATAGGAGAAAAGGAAAAAAAATTTCCTTTTTTCATTTTTATTATTTTAAACTGTTATTATGTGATGAAGAAAAAAAGTTAAAAATGTGAGACTCAATTAGATGGTTAAGGGTGGATGGGGTTGATAGTAATGAAGGGGAAATATTCGAAACAGAAAAGGAGAGTTGGCTAGCTAGAGAAGTAATTCACGATTTTTTAGCAGATTGAGCAAATGAATAACTAGACATGTAATCGAGGAAAGAACCATTAGGACCAAACGTTATTGTTATTTAAAGTGGGAGGTAATGTATGGACAGGAAGAGAGCTGTTTTTATTATGATTGTCATAGTTTTTAGATTTATTTTTTTTAGAGGAAATGTCTATCAAACTCGGAAAGGAGTCCAAAAGAACAGGAGCACTAGTATTATTAGTAATACAAACATTTTCTGAAACACAATTAGAAAAAGTTTTAGACTTATTAACAATATTATTTTTTTAAATAAAAGTTGCGTTATTGTAAGAAATATTTTTGGTAGCCATAACTTTTTTAATTTCTTTTTGATGCGCCCATTCTGGACATAATCGATAGATCCGTTGCTTCGTGTGGACCTTTACAATGAAGGCATACAGGGGATGAGTTGTCTTGTTTAGGACAATTAAAAAATGTAAAAAAAAAATATAGTGTCAAGTATACCTTATTTATTTAAAATTTAAATTTAAAAATACTATTTGTTTAATCCTTTTACTTTTGAGTCTGCCTTTTTTTTCTGACATAACTTGGCCACCTTTGGAAAATACACGTTCACTAGGAACAGAAGTACCTTGTATACAAAAACGCATTTTCATTAATTCAAACAAATTTGGATAAACGTTTTTGTTTTCGTTCCACCATTTTAATGGATCATTTGTCTTTTGTAATAAAGGTTTTTGAAGATATTTATCAATTTCAATAATCATCAAGGCTTTGGGATCTCGAGATTGAACTATGTCAGTTACTTCCAAATAAAAGTCGTTTCAAATTGAATTCTCTTTGCTTGGACTATTATTATTTGAGCAGTTCGCTGCCTAAGGTCACTTAGATCGTTTTTCGGGCGACACTGGAAACGGGTAGATAAACTATTCATAAGTACCCCTACCAAATTTCATAAAAAAATATCAATTATTGAGGTCGTGGTGAACAAATGAATATAGGCGCGTAAATGAAAGCGCTGCGCCAATTCACAGTTTCATTCCCGTGTAACAGCTGATTAGCATAGTGCGTTAGTATACAGAGGCTTTTATAAATAACTATTGTTTAATATTATCCACTTGAAGAATAACAGCTATGGATGTATCAACATCAACAACTTCAACTTCCATGGCTAGTGACAATCCGGGGTTAAAAAGAAAGTTAAAAAATGGAAAATGGGCCCGTAACAAAAGAAAAGATAAACGTAACAGCGGCAAAGCGTATAAAAATATAGCTGGAAATTATGTATCTCGTAAACAGTTTAGAAAGATAGAACATTGTTGTCGGGCCCAATGTTTTTCAAATTTTAATAGAGATCCCCAAAAAGAGTTTTTTAGAAATTTTTATGTTTCACAAGATAAAGAAAAGCAGGATACTTATTTAATGAGTTGTGCACATCGTGAAGGAGTTAAACGTCATAAACTGGCTCCCGTAACAAAAAACCGAGAGTTTTCGTGGAAGTACAGTTTAAAATTACATGGAAAAGATATAAGTGTGTGTAAAGAGTTCCTTATTAGTTTATATCAAATCAGCGATGGCAGAATGAAGACCGTATTAAGGTTTTGCAAACAAGGCGTTTCCCAAGCTACAGAAAATCGTGGCAAACAGCCGAATCCTAAAAAAATACCTGATGAAGTTTGGGCCTTAGTTAAAGAGCATTGGTTCCTTATACCTCATAAAAAGTCACATTACGGAGGTAAAAAAACAGAAAGAAAGTTTTTTACAAACCCAAACATAACGGTAAAAGTTTTGCATTCCTCGTTTTTGAGTTATTACCAAGAAAAAATAGGAAAATCTGCTACTCTAAAATATAAAGCTTATCACAAATATTTTCGTAAGAATTCAGATTATTCAGTGCGTGCGCGCAAAACTGACGTTTGCGACTTTTGCACCGAGTGTAACATAAAATAGGAAGCAAATCCAAATGACCCTTGTGCCGAAAAATATCATAGTCATGTAAATAGTTTCAAAAAAAATGCTGCTTTAAGAAATAATCTTGTGAAAGTAACTGCAAAAAATGACAACTTTAAGACATCCGTGATTGAGTTTGATTATGCTCAAAATTTACCTCTCCCAAAACAACTAAATGTGAATTCGGCATATTATAAACGCCAACTAAACATGTACGTTTTTAATACTCATCATTTCAACGACGAATCAAGTAAATTTTTTTTGTTTTCTTGAATCTGAGGGCAAACAAAACGCAAACTCCGTTTGTAGTTTTATGTACAGCTTTGTAAATGAAAAAATAATTAAAAGTCCTGAAACAAAAAATATTATCTTTTTATCAGATTCGTGTGGAGGTCAAAATAAAAATAAAACTCAAGGAATAACCATAACGCACATTTTACCAATTCGCGGTCACAGTTACTGTCAGTGTGACAGAAACTTTGGCTGTTACGGTACTGTGTTGAAAAGGCATGAAGTAATTGAAACAGTCGAAGATTATTTAAATTTAATGCAAACTTCTAGAACGAGGCCCAGTCCATTCGAAGCTAAGATATCTTCTTCTTTACTTGAAGATTGGGAGTCGGCTTTGGAACCTCTTTTTTTAAAAGCGCCTGCATTGAAAGGCAGTACCTTTACTATTCAGAAGTATGTAAAATTAATATTCAAACCAAATAAAACTTTGGTAGCTTATCAGGACTTTGATGAACCTGGCCACACTTTTAAATATTTTAAAAGGAAAGTTTTGTTCCTCAAAAAGAAGAGTTAAATTTGCAAAAAACTCCCAAAATTGCTTTACCACAACCTAAAAAGAATGATGTTTTATCTTTTATGCGATTTCTCAAATCTGAGAACCGTAATTTTTATGATGGAGCTTTTGCTGAGTGCGAGGTAAATGAGAATGAATCAGAGTTTGAGTCCAATGATGATTTTTTATAAATATTTAATAATAAAATGTAATTTTGTAACTGATGTAATGTAACTAAAAAATGGCTTTTTTTTTCAACTCAATATTGTACTGATATTCAATAAAAAAATATGTTAAAAAAGTATTATTATAAGTATTTTAGTTAAAGTGAATAATAATTATAATTTTATGACTGATTATTTGAAAAAATCAATAACTTTTAGTCGTTCGCCTGAATAACGACCTAAGTGATTTAATATTTAAACGGTTATTTAACAATTAAAACATTAAAATTTTAGTTCTTTGATCATGAATTTTCATTGTATGATACTGCTACTTACATTTGAAAAACTTAGTTTTCTAATTCTCGCTCTTCTCCTTAAAATAATACACTTTTAAATCTTTAAACCGTGTTTTCTCAAAACTATGATTTGTCACTTAAGTCATTATTGCAGCGAACGGCTCATTTGTTGGTGAATTTGTGTTAGGTAATAAGTTATTTTGCTGAATATTTTTTTCATTTATTAAAACTTTTCCTTTTTTTTATTAAAGAACTTTTAGCATCTAATTCAGTATAATTCAGTAGGATTTTTAAATCCATATTTTTTGAACCGAGGATCCAATAATATAGCCTCAGCTAATAATATATTTTTTTAAATTTCACCAAATCTCTTATTGGTCTCTTCCGTTAAATTATTTATAAAATTTTTTATTGTTGGAATTGACTGATATTGTGTCATTAATTTATTACAATAATTAATTAATGCCTGGCTAAATAAAATTATTTTAGATATTGTTACTCATTACTCATTTCAAGAGTTATTTCCTCAAGATGTTTTAGTATGTGACAATATTTACTTATTATTTGCCAATCTTAAGTAGTTAAATTAACATCATAATTTAAATCAGCTAAAGATGATAATAATGGAATTTTTTATTCCAAAAACCGTGTTAAACATATGAAACGTGGAATTCCACCGAGTGACTACGTCTTGTATCAGTGTATAAACTGGAGAATAACCTAATTGTTCCTGCATTTGGTTTAATTTTTCAGTGGCAAATGTACTTCTTTTGAAATATTTCACAGTAGTTTTAACTTGAGATCTAGTTTCTTTTATTTGTTCAAGAGAAGATTGTACAATAAGATTTAGGGTATGAGCAAAGCATGAGATATGTCTCCACTGACATAAATGAATTGCTGAAGTAATGTTTGCAGCATTGTAAGTAGTACAAGCCGCTACTTAATTTTGCAAACCCCATTGCCTAACTGTACTTTATAAGAAATCTTTTATGTTTTCGCTTGTGTGTCTCATTTTAAAAGCAGCACACGAAAATAAATATAACTTTAAAATGCAATTTTTGATTAATGAAATGTATAGTAATTGACATATAATTCTCAAATTTTACAGATGTCCATGCATTTATTGCATGCATTGTTTGGACAACATACTGTGCATTCAATTCTAGGTCGATTGGACCTCTTATGCACTTTATTACAAAGAACAGGCAATAATGATGTCGAAATGGTTTTTCTACGTGGAAGAGAATATTCAGGGTTCAACATATGTATAAGTTTTTTAAATTCAACATCATCAACAATACTGAATGGGTAATATTCTTTAACTACCATTTTTATTACCTGTTCAATTAATTGTCTTTTAGATGCAGTTACTGGTTTGCTCAAATAATTAGAAATATGGGATTGTTGTGGACGATTTGATAATGATGACTCATGATAAGAAATGGGAGATCTTTCTCTATTAGCTGAAGAAATTAATGGTGTACCTGGATTGGATGATGTTGATGCTGATATGATGTCACAAGTAAGAGGGTCATCTGGATTATTTTCTTCCAGATCAAAATTAGGCCTTTGACGTTTGGACAAATCAATTGTCTGATGTTTTGATTTAATGTGTCTTAACAAATTTGTTGTTGACGATTGATTAAATTTAAGAATTATTTTTTATAAACCATATTTAGCTTTGTCATTGTCAGCTATTATAAAATAATCCCAAATTACACTAGTTTTACGAATCATTTTGAAACAAAAATCCAATTTTATATTGAAAAATATAAAGCACTTCGAACAAATTACTCTGTTCACTGATGTGAATGATGATTATTATCATAATCATAATCATAGTATTAAGCAACTTTAACTTGCATTAACATGTTTGAACTTGCCATCATGTACTAAAGTATAGTAACCCAAAACAATGTTGTATACGTATTTCAACAGGAACCTTGTTTAGGGATACTTTAACGATTTTTTTATGTTTTTTGAAACAAAAAATAAATAATATAATTTTTTGAAACACTAATATATATGTATTTTATAAATATATTTTATATAATTGTGTGTAATATAATATCTAATGAAATAATTGTTATAAACATTCCTGCAAAACAATAAAAATATTTACTGTTTTCATTGCCACATATTATTATACCACTTTTTTGACTAGGAATATTTTTAACGGGATTTAAAAAACAATGCATAATAAAAAAATGTTATATCTGACCCCCCAAAATACCAACTGTTACTATTTACTATCAAAAAAAATAATGATCATTAACATCGTTGTATAACTATTTGATCTTTTATTGTCTAAACATTATCATAATAAAACATTAATCTCTTAATTAAGTTCAATATGAATAATTATTGTTTGAATCACTGAATTGATTCAAACAATCGATTCATTTAAATGATCTGATTCGAAAGAGTTGATTCATTTGATCGAATCAAATTTCCTATTACTACAACGAATGTATAAGCCGGACTGATTCTATCATATTACTTAAGATTTAACTGTTGTCCACTCATTTTATATCTTAATGTTTGACGAATTATGTTATTTTGAATTGCATTTATTTCCTGAGGAAACATTAAATGTCTTTGTAAGGCTTGCATGGTATCCCTATTTATATATACCAGCAGACATTAGATGCTCAGGTGAATTTGATTTCTGGACTTAGATTTTGCGGACTTTTAATGTCGATTAAGGGAGGGATTAATCCAAACCAATCCCTATCTAAAAAATAGGCTGAAGGTAAAATTTTTTTACATATTATTACAATACCAAATGTTTGCAAAATATGAGATTTTGGTGTTATAAAGTATGAGACATTGTGAAATATTACAGATAATTCACGAAAGCAAGTTTCTTTCTTTGCTAATTCAACTTGTACTGGTTTATATTTCATGAGATATATAATTTCTCCACTTTGTATTGCCATGCATCCAAGACTTTTTCCAAGCCAATTCAGAAATCTATCAGAAGCTAAAGATAATTTTTGAATTAATATTTTTCTCTCAAGCATGCATTGTTTTATAATGATATCTATGTGTAATTCAGACAGTATTTTAAAAATAGGATGTTCAACCCATACAAATTTGGTATTTACATATGCAAGTAAATCTATATTATGAGTGGATTTTGTTTTTTCTTTATTTAATCAATATAATTTTCATTGAGTAATATATAAAGTTGGAGATGTACTGTTTGTATAACCAAAAGATCACAAATAAATGTATATTTAATAAATTTTGAAGCAAACGCTATTCTTTCAGTTTCAAATAAGGAAGTTTGAGTTTCTGCAGAATTTTCGAAAATATCATGGACGTTGGTCCATCATATAATACGTCATATTCAAAATGACAATTATGCGAAATAAGATCCTATATGACTTTTCCTTTAAAATAATAAAATCCGTAGGATTCAGAAAGAAATAATCTAGTACCACTAGGTAAAATTAAATAATTTTCTTTAAAATTAGCAATTGCGAAACCATCGATTAATGTAATTTTATATTTTGTTTGTACTACAGCCTTGTCCCATGTTCCTCTAGCTGTTATAAACTTAGTTCCTTTGCAGTTACCTTTATGATCTATTAACCCAGCTACTAAGTGAGATGTTTGTGTAGTATGATTAATTTTAAGATTATGTACAATCCCACTCGATGGAACTTGGAATATTAATTTTTTATGCATTCGATCATATCGTGCACACCCTATTTCTAATATCTCAGAATAATACCCATCAGGAAGACCCTGTAAATCTCTAAAGTAAAACATTTAAGAATTAAGTAATCCACTGAAATAAAACATGATCTATAATTTAGATTATGTATTTCAGCCCTTTGCAATAATTTAAGTCTTTTGATTATTTGAGTTTTTGTCGGAATTGGTTTTTCACAATCATCTACTGAAAGACTGTTGAATGCTGTTATGTTTATATTGTTAGTAGAACAATCATAGGCAATGATCGCATTAGTAGTAATGATTAATGTTGAGAATTTGATTGAAGTTTGTATGATCATGCTTATTCCTTAATTTCATATAAATTGGAATAATTACATTTTCTATGTATTAAAAAAATGACGTATATAATTTAGCTACGATGCGAAGCTGAGAAGGTATTAATTTTACTATGATGTGTTTTTATTTTTTATTTATTTATTTTTGTGTCTGTATACGCTCAATCTCCACTCTCGCTGGACCGATTTTGATGAAAAATATGTCAAAAGATCACAAATTGTATCAAGTCGAAGACATTACCCTCAAATTTGAAAAAAATTATCTCATTCCCGTAAACAGGGGAAATCCCCCAAAAAATCGCTAATTTTCAAAATTTTTTCAACTTGTTTACTTAAAACTGCCATAAATTTCTTAAAAATGAACAAATCAATATAATTATTTTTTATAGATGCTTGATGTCTTTACCTATCATTTGGTATATTTTTTTTTATAAATCTGATCTTTTACCTGCTTACAGAGAGGATTTCAAAATGGTAACTTTTTCAACTTAATTTTTGTGTTAAAATTCTGGATTTTGTATTTTTTTTTATTTTTAAATACCTGACAAGGGGTGTACAGATTTTCATAAATATTATATAAATAAAAAAATTGATATAGCATAGAAAGTTAAACTAATTTAATTTTTTTTTTTCTTTTTGAAATCGAGAAAAATAACTGAAATTTGAACTAGCTTAAATAGCCAATTTTTTCAGCGACGTACGGTTGCCGAGTCGGTAAAACTTGTATTTTACGCGCTTGGGGTACAAGGTTTCAACCCGCGTATAGCAATTAATTTTTTGCATTTTTTCTTAATTCTTTTTAAGTTAGAATAAATTTTCTACTACTTTGTTTTTTATCTCATTTAGATTCAATAACTTCAATAAAGATCAAGGATCCCATCACTGTAGTCGCCACTTTCGAGAAGAAATTTCTTATTCATATTAAAATTATTTTACTATATTTTAAGTGTTAGCTTCGATGCAAATCTGAAAAGATATTTTTTTGTGACTATCATTTATTTTCTCTGCTCTAACTTGACCTACATTTTTCAACGATACGTCAAATGATTACAATTAGTTAAAGTGAAGATATTACCCTCAAAAATTGAAAAATAATTCTAATCTATCAAATAAACAGTTACTTATACCACGTTCTCCATATAAACAATTAAAATCATTAATTTCTAATGTTTTCAAAGTATTTATTAACGAATCAAGTTTAATACGATAGGTTTCAACTACAAAATTAAATCATTTTACTTTGTAATTTAATATTTTTTTACTCTATTTGTGTGTGCTACTACTAGACTATAATATTCCAAATTTTTTGGTAACATGTTGCTATATAAATCATTTCTAAAAAAAATGATTGTTAGTTTCTCCTGAATTAACAATGGATTTTTACAATTATAATCAAATTTTATAATAAGCTCAATTGAGTTATTCTTTTTAACAACTTTGTTTTGATTGGTTCATAGTTAAAGAAAATCATTAAAATTTATTAAGTTCTGAATATTTCAATTGCAGAATCTTTTTAAACACCAAAAGTTACTAGGAAATGATTACTATTACTTCTATTTAAGTTATCTATTACGATAAAATGCAAACAAATATTGAGCTACTCTGATAAATTTACTATAAATAGTAATTATTAAACTTCCTAACTGTATATTAATCTTAACGATACATTTTTTTTAATTCTCATAAAATTTTCTATTTAATGATGTCAATTTCAAACTTGCCAATTGAGCTAAAAGTTATGGTAAAATAAATAAATTTTTTTTTTATTATAAAAATTCATAATAATCAACTTTAAACGATTAAAAATATAGGTTAAATATGCCAATTTCCTTATTTTAAACATATTAATAATCAAAATCAGTATTAATTTAAAACAATTTTTTTGTTCTTAATTATTTTTTTTTATATGTTATTACTTATTTTTTAATAATAATTAATATTAAAACTTAGAAGTTGTTGATATTATTAAACAACACACTGGGTACAGTAATATTATGTAAGATAACAGTTTAATGTATTTTTACTTATGTTAGTATAGTACAAGATCAAAGGGACACATTCCTTTTATGATTATGTTGTTTTACTCAATGCAGCCTATTGTATACATGTTTACAGTTTAGTCGTAGTTTCACCGTCTATCGAGTAAAGTGACCCGTTGCCGTTGTACATCTCTTATATTATATGTTTTGACATTTTATATTAAATACTANGTCTTATATTATATGTTTTCACATTTTATATTAAATACTATTATATTACGAATAATTTCTAAATCTTTTAATTACATAACTTATTCCATTCAACAGAAGTAATAGAAAAAGTCTAATTGCACATTTGATAACAATAGAAAAGTATATTTTTGTTTCTGTTGAAAGTTCCTTGTAGTCCAGTGTATAAAACTTATAATTTTGTTATAAGTAATAAACATTTACAGTAAATTTCTTTTTAGATAAATATAAATTATAATTCGACTTATCAATACGTATGGCTATTATTATAATTATTATGTCTGTGTTCAGTAAGAAAAACATTTTTTAGCTTCGATGCGAAGCTGAGAAGGTATTGGTTTTACTAAGATGTGTTTTTTTTTTTTTTTTTTTTCTGTTTTTTTGTTACCACTTTTTCTCAGCTCTCACCGAACGGATTTCTTTCAACGATACGTCAAAAGATCACAAATCGTATCTAGCCGAAGACATTACCCTTAAAAATTGAAAAATTTTCCCTCATTCCCCGTAAATGAGGGAAATCTCCAAAAAAATTACAAATTTAAAAATCGCTAATTTTCGAAATTTTTTTTACTAAAAACTGCCGTAACTTTTTCAAAAATGAACATATCAATATAATTGTTTTTTTTATAGATGCATGATATCATTCCATTTCATTTGGTATATTTTTTTTGTAAATCTAACACTTAACCTGCCCACAGGGGGGGATTTAAAATGACAACTTTTTCACAAAAAATTAACTTTTTCAACTTAACTTTTGAAAACGTTCCGGAAGGTCTGACACTTATATATATATCTTAAATTAAAGCTAATGTAATGTACTTTAATTTGAAAAAAAAAAATTGACCTCTGGACTTGTCTTCATGGTGAAAACGGTTACCGAATGCTATTTTTGTGTGAAAATTCTAGATTTTATAATTTACATTTTTGACTTTAAAGTGCTTTAACTTTTTGAAAAATATATGGATCAATACAATTTTTTATGAGAAATAATATTTTTTAATAATCTCTTTTTCATTTGACATACTTTATCTTAATCAGGATATTAATAAGGAACTAGCAGAACATGTATCTTTTGGAATAATACACCAAATTTTTAAAATTAAACACTATCTAAAGATTTGCATCGAAGAGTTTTTATTGATAGTGATTTTAATCACTGTCACATATTATACTGGATCCAACTATGCCACGTCACCACTGTGCCGCGATCCCCATGTGATGGGTTTTTTTATATTAGTTTTAATGTGTTATTCCGTATATGACGGTGAAATGTGGTAAAAATTATTAAAATGATATAGATTTAACAATAATTTTTTTTTGTTCATTATGTGTATGTTAATATGTGCATTCATAATGAGGATAATATTTATTCCATATAATATATGGATTATATTATAATTATTATTAAATAAATGTTTATGCAAAGAAAAACAATTTTTTTTTTTTTGAAAAAAATTAAAGTCTTAAATAAATAAATGATATAAAAATGTTATTAATTTTATTAAATAAAAAGAATACATACCATATAATGATAAAAATTTTATAATAAATATTTTTAATATAAAATTTAAACAAAATTACTTATTTGAAATATAAGTAATTTTGTAATAATAAAAATATAAAAATTATAATGTAACAAGTAGAAATATAATTTATATATATATATTATTTAATAATAATTGTACTATTAATTTTATATTTGTGTTAGTATGTGTTTTATTATTACTATTTAAATATTCACCATTCATCTTCTATCATGTCATCTTTATTTTTAAATTGCATTTTTATATATTCTATTGTTTACTTGAAATCTTTTTTATCAAATTTATATGGGAACACTATATTTTTGTTCTTCATAAAAAGATGATAATTATTTTCTACATTAATATAATCACGGTTCATGTCAAAGTACCATGAATCATTTTCATCAATATTTTCTTTCTTTTGAGTATAATTAATTAATTGATTATATTTTTTATTTAATTTATTTAAATCTGCATATTTCAAATTTATGTTATAAGTTATTATGTGATATATTAAATTGTTCCAATAATTATCTATTACTTTACTGCGAACGTCAAGGATATTTTTTACAATTTAAAAAATTATTCCATTTTCTATGACATATCTAATTGTATTAATAGTGAATATTTCATTACATAATAGTTTCTCATTGATATTTCTTAATCGAATTGAGAAAAATATGCTATATCGTCTATTAAAAAATAAATGTGCGTGTCTTTAAAATAATATTCAATATCTTTATTAAATAAACCATTGTTGATTATTATTGTATATATGATAATTCTGGCAAAGTAAATTATTCTTATCAGTACACCCAGAACATAAATTTTGAATAGAACACATTTTGCTTGTTTTACCCCACGCCGTTTTTATTTTATTTTTACAAGTTGAATCCATTCTACAATTAATTTAGATGTATGTTAATTTCCATAATATAGAATATAATATTTAAAAAAATATGAAAATTATTTATTCATAATATATTTGAAAATAATGTTTTGTGTTTGTGGTGTTTTAAACTCATTAATTGCTTTTGTGTTTCTATCTATAGGCGTTGTTATGCCTTCTTTATTAATTTTATAACCAAGTAGCTCTATTTCGATATAAAAAAATTACATTTACTTGTTTCTAAAGAAAAATTATAAGTATTCATTATTTCAAAAACTTTTTTTAAATTATCCTAAGATTCGGCAAAGTTTTTTTCCAAAAGAAGTTAAATCATCTATATATATGATCAATGACTTATATAATAAAGAAAAAATTTCATTTAATGTTCTTTGAAAAATAGCATATATTATTGGATTTCATTTTTATTTTACATGGTGAATACTAGTGAATAAATGAATGTATCGTTTTAATAAGTTAATAACCTGTGTTCACAATTTTTAAAACTAGGTGACATGTCAATTTTCGTACCTTTTAAGTCTGTTATATACTATTTAAATTGATCAAAATCCTTATCCATGATAATGTTGACCCGGTTGTTATCTAGCAACTGTACCAAAATCAAAAATGGTGAGGCAGGGTCCAGGGGGTGTTCGCGCTTAAACTACTGTCGGGGGATGTGTCAAGCTGGCATCCACTGGTGATCTTCGGTTCGCTGAGGTTACTGCTATCACCGATGGGATGGTGGAGGATTGGATGGATGTGCGGAACTGTTTCCGTGACGATATGCCGCCAACTCGATCAGAGTTTACCCGATGGGTCAACTTGAACTAGTGCATGGATCCCGAAGAATCGCTAATAAACTGTTTTCCTTGTGGCCAATTTCGGACTATGAAAGCGTTTCGGAATTCGGTGTCCAGTGTTAGGGCTGATACAGGGAACCTGGACGACGGATGTTTGTTTGCCCTCGAAAGGGTTGATGTTTACGACCCACTAAAAGGTGTCGATGAGCCCAACCAGAGAGCTGAACTCATCGACAAATGTATTTCGAGTCGCCAAGGAGAAGCCGCAGCTGAATGCCTTATTGGCGTGGTCCGCCTGGTTGCCTCAGATCTCTTATCCCGCTTCAAAGATAGGTTATGAGAACTATAGGGCGCGGTCTTCGACAAGCCGTCGACTATATGGTGTACATGGAACGCAGAGACAGGGAATCGTATAAGATGGAAAAATCGTCGTCTCCCGATTCTGCTGCCGTGGAAGACGAAGACAGTTGTTGGAGAATTCTCCCTCACTGCGACATCCCGGCAAGAGGAGGGCGCCTCTGGGTAAGAAGTTGAGAGCGACGTTTGCCATCACCAGAACTGTAGAGGTCGAGAGTAGTCTGATGAAGGAGGTCCCTAGCACCCACCTGGAATATCTATCCAACAAATCTCCCTCTCCTACCAGGCCCTTACCGATTTGATGGAAATCGTCAAAAGAAACTGGGACACAAGCCGACGAGGACCCATCGGTTGTCAAATCGAAAGAAGCTAGAATACCAACGAAGAGGAAGAAGAAGGGGCTTGCTGTTGTAAGCCCTTCCACCAATTGGTCATTGTGCCTACTCAGACGCAGTCCGGCGAGGGGGTAGTGAACCGAGCAAACTGCGCAGGGGATGCGGGAGTTGCTACCGCTAAACCACTGTGGATCAAAGTCATAAGACGAAAAGTCGGAATTAAGAAGAGGAGGATGTGGCTATCAAGCCCAAACCTCCACCACCCATACAAGACCCGAACGTAGCGAAGCTGCTGTCAAAAGCGCCTCGCGCAGAAGTGGTGGTGATCGGCCCCCTAAGGAAAGTTAAAAGTCGATTAAAACGGGAGGAAAAAAAAAGGGTCCGAGTCGCAAATTTATTTACCGAAGAAATGTTAACTGACGAGCAGGGTAATCGTTCAAAGTCCGACAAGAATCCAAGCTTAAACGAGTTACCCTTTTTTTTTTTTTTTTACACAACCGGCAGCGATATATGAAACCCTAGACGCTACAGAGCGCGCATCAAATGCCGCGCTCCTATTGGTCGACTTTTATCACACGATAGAATGTTATCAACATGAGATTTTTATCACACATTAGATATACACCTTAATTGTATATAATAATTAACTACTTAATTGTGAATATTTAAAAAAGTAATACTTAATTGTAAATACTTCACTACGTAATTGTATATGATACCATACTACTTTCCAACAGTAACTCTTTTACTAAGTTAAGAAAATATTGTTGACAGTCAGCGAGACAATTGCGTATTTCAGATTTAAAGTACTTAATATTTGTTTAACACTTATGCTTCCAAGGATTTTATAAGTTAAACAACCTCTTTTCAGGGTTTTAAATTGTCTTTTTTGTATTATTATGACCCGCCTCAGCAACTTCTAATATATATTCATTCTCAATGACCTATCTTGGTTTTGACACCCACCCACCAAAAGAAGTTTTAAGTATTTAGGCATTTATAAACTATAAAATAGAAAAAAATTGTGTATAACTCAGAGATTGATAAAATCTGCTATAATACTGGAAATTCTGTATCACCAATTACTGATAAAAAAATAAAAAAAAATTTGAACCTAATCTATATCAAAGTAATAAATGCAAAAAGTAATAAATATTTGACATAAAAAATATCATGTTAGAAATTAAAATTATTACATTATAAATAACTACTTAAGATGTTCTTCCGTGGTAGGTTGCGTTCATTTGATTTTTTTTAATATTGTCGTTAAGATTATGAATCCTTTTTTTAATTTTACATTTTCCAACTACAGGAGGTCTTCCAGATGAAACCTTTCTTGAACCTCTAGTTAACCCTTGTCTCCTTCTAGAAATAGCAGTCGGTTGGACTTTTATTTGGCCTCTTTTTTTATTAATCAACATAAGATTTTTATTAATGTTTACAATAAATGATGTAAGTTGTTGAGGATTTTTTATCAATTTTAATTTGGTTGCAAATTTTTCACGAATTTCTAGTGGTACATGTATTAAATAGTCTTCTAGTCTATTAAATTCATTTTTGATGTTCTTTGATACAGTATTATTCCTATCGGTTTCATCACTTAAGTTAGGAACATCTGTTAAGTTTGAACTCTCTTCTATGGGTGCACTATTTTTTTCTTTCAGGTCATTAATTGGAATAGGATGATCAGTATTAGTGGATATTGATTTACTTTCTTTAAGAGCACAAAACCAGTCACTAGAAGGACATTTTTCTCCCAGAGCCAACTTCCCAAGTAGATGTCGCTCCTCAGATGTTACAGGTGGTGCATTAGGAAAGGCTAAATTATAATTTTTATGTAGCCATGCCTGATGTTTACAAAAAGCTCCTACAACTCCAACAAAACAATTACAAACTCCAATACTTATGTTGACTGTGTACTTAACATCATCTTTTGTTGAACTAGGTATTATGAATAATCCGTTACCTAGATTTTGAATATCTTTCAAAGTTATATTAGACATTTTTTTGTACAATTCAATATATTTTCTTTGGATTTCATCTTTACGAACATGTGCATGATCTAATAATCTAGTGATATAGTACTCTTCCCATACTTTTGAAACTGACTCAACTAAAGCTGTAACATTATAAGCTTTAGTTCTACATAAAACTATTTCTTTTAAAACCCTTATTGATGCTTCAGCATAATTGTTAGTGTTATTACCACGAGTTAAAATATCTAAACGATAAAATTTAACCCATTCTGTTTTTCGTTTGTAAAAAATTTCAAAACGTTTTACAAATTTTGGAAAATCATTTGACAGTTTTTTAATATTAAATACAGCTTCCTCCAAGTTCTTCTCACTGTCTGCATACATGACCCGTTAATAATGTTATAAAGTTATACCAACTAAATTTTAAATCAACTACTATTTGTTTACTACTTATCTGTATTGTGTGTAAGTCAATATAGTGCTGAATATTCAACACTTAGCAAATATACAAAGAAAATAATAGGGCATAAATGTAAGTCAAAATGTATATCAGGCTATTTTTTATTATAGGTTCTAGTTATTCATATTTTTTGATATTATTTAAGTTTAAATGGGTCTAGCCCAATTACATAAAAAAAGAATATATTGTTAAGCAATAAAGAAATGTCTTTAAAAAATCCAACTCACAAATGTAGTGCTATAGGATATTATGTAGAATTGAAATTTGTGCCCCTCTTAGAACTGCACCCCAGGTCTATGCCCTCTTGCCCTGCCCTGATACTGATGATTAATAAATGTCAGGTTTAGACTAATTAGATGTGTAGTATTTATTGTTTATACTTTTTTAAAATATTCCATCATAAACTGCCTTTTGTCCTGGGAAATTTGATTTTTTGAGTCAGTTAACCAACGCCATTCTTTCTGGGCTACATGGAAGTGACATAATAACTGTTTGCTAGTTGGCCAAACTTCATGTAATGCCAGTTTTTCAGCAGCAGAATCATCAGTCATAAAAATATCCGGTGCCTGAAATTATAAACAACAGTCAATTAGTATAATAATAATTATTAATAATTGTTTATAATAAATAAATAAATATTAAACTCACATTGAAGCTTCCAAAACATTTGGGGTGAATTAACTTTAAAAATTTAAAAGCTGATTTATAGCTTTCAGTGGATTGTCCTGGATGTAATAATAGAGCAATAGGTACTGCTTCAGCTTTAGTGACAGTCAATAAAATGGTGATAGTAGTTTCCAATGTATCGCAGCTGCTACTGCTATCACAAAATATAATTTCTTTTGAAGAATTTAACATTTGGGCTCTTTTCATTATTGGAGTAGCAACAAGAATAACCCAATTAGATGTTTCCTCCATTATATTTACTGAAATTCCTAATAAATAATAATAAATGTTTTATGAATTCATAAATATTTATATTTAATGCTCTATTATATATTGGCCATTATGGTATAAATATAATAAGTAATATTTTCATTGTTTGGACATTTTCAAAAAAATGTGACTTCCACCACTATGATTTTAAGGGCCTCGAATAATGCTCACCATAAATAATGTGAGCATTATGTTACATAATTGAAATGCCTATTAATTACTATCAATACACCTTTTAAATTATACAATTCAATATTTTCTTTCAATTTAATTAATGGTGCATCTATGGAACCAAAATTTAAGTTCCTCCAAACATTATGTAGATGGTACACTGTATTTTTTATAGGATTAATAGATCCATTTGCCAATAACTTTAAAGGGCTATGATTTTTCATTATAACATTTTCATGATGTCTGCTAGCTTCACTTGGCCCCATTCCATCATAAAAATAATGCATGAATATTTGCTCAGTCTAAAATGAATAGAATACACATGAATTATCTACTACCTTTAAGTAATGGAAAAATTCATGAGAAATACATTTATTTCTAGTTAAAGATTAAAAAAAATAAGGTTATTTATTTATAATTATAAAAAAAGTTATCACTAATTTTAACTTTCTTTACTGATATTTATATCAGTATAAAATACTGAAAAATTATATTTTCTGTTAGGTATAATCAAGTTGTAATTTATCAAAAAATGTTTGGGTATGTATAGATAAGTGTTAATAATTTGTTTTTGTGGCATGAAACAAGAATAACCTAAGGCCTATTAAAATCATTGTACAATTTTCTCAATGATATAAAACAACAAGTCCATTATAATGTTACATTTTTAAAAATTAAAACCTTTTATTCATTTAACAGTATTTTTTGGAAATAAAAATATCAAAATAAAGTATTGGATTAGTTATGTTCTAGTTAAGATAATATGACCCATATTATATCATTACCTTCTGCATTCATTTTGGACTATATTTATTTTTTACATTAAACCTACAAAATTTAGCAAAAAGCCATACCTTTTATTTTTATTAAATTTCAACAATTGAAAATATTATTTACTTTTGATTCAAACCACTAAATTGATATAATGTTTAATTGATTTAAAACACAATTTTTATATTAATTTTAGGAAATTTATATAATATTTATATAATGAATAACGTTGTTACAATATTTTATTCCTGACAAAATAAGAATCAAAACAATGGAAAATTATTGGTAATAAGTAATAAAATATTTTATGAATACTTTTAGATTTAACATATGTGTATAATATTTTAATATGCAAGCTAAATTTACTATGTTACTAATTTACTATTATGATTAAATATTTTTTTAATTTTGTACTGTATGCTTACTTCTGGATTAATACGTAAATATTTCAATGAACCACTTGTATTGATTGTATGATTATGTTCATTGCTTAGAGTAATTTGTCCACATAAAGGAGGATTTTGCTTTAGATAATCATCATTTTTTCTCGTATTTCTGTTATTTTTTTTAATTAAAATATCAATTTTAGCCTCACACAATGTATTACGTGGAGTTAATTCGTCTAAATTTTTCTTGTATACCTTATTTCTTTGGCTGTGTTGGCACAACCAATATTTATGATACACGACTCTATTAAATACTACAATTAGTATGCTTAAAAATTACGCTATACATTAATATATTTCACTCACCTATCGGGATTTTTTAATTGCCCCTGAACAATCCAATTCGTAGCAGTTATTTCTTTAAATATGCAAAAAAAAATGTCAACGTCCTCTTCATTGTTTAAATTGCATCGTATCACTGATACATTATTTTTTTTACTTTCTACTAATTTGCAATGCAAATCCTTATTAATATTATTGATTCCATCAATTATACAATTAATCATTTTTGCATTGAAATTATAACGTTTAATTTAGAAGTAATTTAGAAGTATACATCTAAAGTTTGATAAAAACAGATTGTGTTAAAATAGATTGTATAAATCTATTAAAAGTCGACCAATAGGAGCGCGGCATTTGATGCGCGCTCTGTAGCGTCTAGGGTTTCATATATCGCCAACCGGCATTATTATAATTCACACCACCACGTTGCGAATCAGCCCGAAATTAATCAAGAGCTAATTCGCAATGTGGTGTGGCCTCCTCCCGTTAACCGGATTCCACAGTGGGAATCGTTAGGGAGTGTTGGCAAAATACTCACAAACACAGACACAAAAGCAAGAACAAGAACCTAAGGCACCGGCCTAAATCAACACCTCAGGTCCTCCTGTGCCGGGCGGCGTGGCTGCCTCTGTCTCGGGCGTTCCGCTTCCTCCTTCTTTAAAAAGACGGATTCGGCGAACGCCTGGACGAGCTTCCACACTTCCGGACTCCTCAACATCAGGTCCACCACCGCTTTTGCACCCTGAGCAAGGCTTCACGGTTTTTGGATGAAAACTCAAGAGTATCCGCCCAAACCGGGGACCCGTACAGGAGGACCGAGTATACGACGCTGATTAAAAGTCTGCATGACAAGGCCCAGATAAGTCATGGAGTTCTTAAGCGGGATCTCTACCCCCAGTACGGCGAGCCGTGGAGGAGTGAACCTGTACCTGCCCGTGAACAAAACCGCTTCGGTCTTGTCCAGGGCGAGGCTCAATCCATTCCCCTCCTGCTGAATCCAGGCAGTGACTGCGCTGAGACGAGTTACCCTAGAAAAAGTAAAAAAAAACATATCTGCAAGTTAAAAGCGACTCTTTTAGACCAGCCAAGAACGGTAATAAGCAAAAACTTACCCGGAGAATATAGCTATTTCCGACATAAGAACCTGGCAAGTTGAAGATGCAACTTTGGCCCAGTATGTCCGGAAACTCCGGAGTGACTATTCAATTTATCGACGCTTACATCAAGAATACCACTTGCAAGTTGGTGTTTTATAAATACCAAAACGGACGGAAAGATTATCGACGTTCCGTCAGACATGTCAGACCATCTGCTATGAAGATATATTTCTGCCGGACATCCAGGGAGGAAAGAAACTTACCGGAGCATTGGTAATCATTTCTTCTGGACCTGTATGAGAGAGTCGGTACGTCAATATGTCGCAAGTGTCACGTTTGTGCTTGTATTAAACCACTGAACCGGGAGCAATACGAGCCGATGCAACCAAAACAGCCCCACCAGCCATGGGTGGTTGTTAGTATTGATCTAATGGGGCCGTACCCAAGATCTCAACGCGGTAAGACTTGCTTACTAGTAGCGATAGACTGTTACAGTAGATGGGTGGAGGCACTGCTAAGACGATCACCGATACTCTAGAAAGATTTTTCTCATTTCGGCTACGCTAGAGTACTTCTCTCAGACAATGGAACACAGTTCGTCTCCAAAACAATGGAGAAAGCATTGTAGACACAGAAGGATGGACAACGCCAATTTACCATCCAAGAGTAAACACACTAGAACGCTGAAACCAAGATTTGAAAAAAGGTCTTCGTACAGTTTTGGTTGACTAACCACATAGTCACTGGGACAGCTGTATTCCGAATATACTTTTTTCAATAAGAAATCGTTGGAACAGACTTACAGGGAGCACTCCCTCTGAGCTGTCCAAGGCAAAATAGCCACAAGTCCCCAGCCAGGCCCCCCGTCATAGTAGTGCGAAGCGGAGTAGGTCTCATCCCGACGGAAACATGGGCCAGGATCCATAACCCGATCTTTGGGTCATGTTCCTAGGAAATGACCAGATAGATCCGCCTTTCTACAGCCGGATATCATGGAGAGAATGGAGGTGGAGGCAATCCTCCATGCTTAACCCATCTTGCTGTCGGATTTCGCGTTCAACAATGTCATTTTTCCCTTCAATTTCTATGTCATAGAAATCATCTTTATAGGGAATATTATTTCTCAAGTAATATGCTTTAGTGTCATTTTTTAAAATTTGAACTGCACCTTGGTCGGCCTTGATCACAAATAGTTGCAACCACTATGAGACCAGTTTTGTGAACTGCTACTATAACCTATTAAAATCAATTAGTATTTTATTTATGAAAAAAGCTTTATAATCCTATAAAAAAAAAATATTCCTCTTTTAATTGACGTACTAATTCATATTGATTGGTGGTGCCTTGACAAAAAGTATAGCTAACAGGCTGTTTAAATTTCTTTTTTATTTCTCGTATCATAAAAACTAGTACATGATTACCAATTTTTTGATTTCTGTGAGTTCCTGAATCAACAAAACCTTCAATTATATCAACTGATGAATTATATTGAAGACCTCTACTTAAACACATCTCATCAAATAATATTGAGCAATACCTATGAAATACATAATACATCAATATAGAAGAAAATTATTTAAGTCTATATATAAACACAATCTAAGTACCGTTCAATGGGTTTCAGTTTTTGTACGTTTTTTTTAAGTACATCCATGACCAATGAACAAATACCAAGCCGAATTGACTCAGCATTTTTTCATCCAAACTGAACCTGTGACCTCTGCCTGACTTATTGGTTTCTCGTATTTACAGACGCATAAACATTGAAGCTGTTGCACTCATGTTGTGTGAATATTTGTTGAGTAAAAATTTATCAGTAAATTTTTCAAATGTCTTTATTTTATCTTTAAATAATTGATTTTTTACTCCATCACGACGTGATTTTTTTAAGAGTTGATTAGTGATGCGGTTTATACAGTTGTATTACATTGTATAGTAATTATTCAAATAATTAAATATTTAGATACCAAAAACTTATGAAGAATGAAAAAGTAACTACCCCAAGTAGCTGGGATTAAGGCGAGGAAGAAGAAGAAGAAGAAGATATGATATGCAATGGCCCACCTCACCACCCAAAAGAAATTATCCTGGATCCGCGCCTGGTTTAGCCCTGATAAATACAGGACTGAACTGAAAAAAATACTGTTGGAAAACTCAGATGACATGACAAATGTGTCTCTATTGTTCAAAACATGAAGATAAATGTAAAGGAAAATATTTTGAATGGGTATCATACAATAAATATTATTGAAGGATAGCAATTAAATGTATAACGGAAAAGTACAGACAAAACGATTATAGCAATAATGATTTTTATTGCATAGTATATGACGAAACCAGAGATGAAACAGGAACCAGCATTTCATCAACTGTAGAATATTCAGACATTGAATAATTTGATTTATTATTTACCAAAAACATTTGAAACAACTCTGATATGGGAGCTACACAGTCACCCGATTTTTCCTATCATATATATTGTCAAAACGAAAAGTTGAAAGCAAATATAAAAACCGTTTCAAACTCAATGTCGCGCGAAATATGTCTCTACCAGTACCATTAGTAGCAAATAGTCCCTCTATATATTCCATGCCCGATTTGAAAATACCACATAAATACAATAAACCGATAAATACTTTAATTTTAATAATGTCTGAGAAATCGATAGCTCTGTTATTTTTACATTTGTGTATTCAGTAATTTTTTCAATCATCGTATTATCAAATAAAATGGTCTAAAAATCAATTGGATTACTACTAATGATTATTTTTGCAGAGCCAACTATACCAAGAAGATGTGATATTATTTTTATTTTATTTTATATATAATTCAACGGACTGGGCCCTTTTTCAAATAGATATGTACAATTTATACAAAGACTACAATTTTTAAGTACAAAACAATAAAAAATCCACAATAAATTACAAAGTAATAAAAATTTTAGATATTTAATATTTTTAGAACTAAGTGTTAAATAATGAATTAGTGAAATGAATGTCCTTATTGGCACAAGACATTATACGCCTACATTATATGGCTCATTCACTAAATAATTGGTGGAAGCATACGGGACAAAAAAGGGAGTATAAGTTCGGATGAAATACTGTGTAACCTTGAAATAAATTAGTGAAAGAAGTTCAGAGGACTCAACATTACCATTAATTAATCCTTCTAAGAACCTGATACCTGCGTATCACCATTCAGCCAGATAAGGTAGGCCTAGCTTTTGACTATCGGAGATAGTCATGAGGTGGACATGGAACTTTTAGTACGAAACTGGCAAAACGCAAAAATTTACACTGAACACGCTCAATCTGCAACGAACTATTTGCTACATGGGGGTTCCAAACAACATAACCATATTCCAGTATTGGTCGTACAAGAGCACAGTATTAATTTTTAATAGCAATGTTTAGCTGAAAGTCTATTGCCAGTCTAAATAATAAACCAAGTGCTTTAAACGCCTTACATCATATATAATTAATGTGTGGGTTAGGGTCAAGGTTAAAACTTAACGTTAATCCAAGGTACACGACAAAGTCAGTTTGACGTCGGATATTGTTTGTGTCAATGCTATAAGGAAACACTAATGGAGATTTTATCCTATGAAATGTGAAAACCTGATATTTGGAAATATTGTGTGTTAATCCTAATGCACTAAACTATTTAGAATAGAACTCAAAATCTGCTTGTAACTTTAGGCAATCGTCAATTGTAAATACTCGCATATATAACTTGAGGTCATCAGCAAAACAGAGAATGCGGCAGTGGCGTAGAACTTGAGTGACACTATTAATAAATAAGGAGAATAAAAGTGGAGATAGATGACCCCCTTGTGGAATACCATATGGGGCTAAAAATAGTTTAGACTTTATACCAAATACCTTAACCCATTGGTATCGGTCATGAAGATAGGATTTAAACCAAGATAGGAGAGGTTCACCTAAAACACTAATAAGAGTATTATGATTTACTGAATCAAAAGTTTTTTAAAATCGGTATATATTCATCCACCTGAGAACGATTCTGAAATGAGTCAAAAATATAATTACAGAATAAGAGATTATTTTTGGTGGTTGAACGACCTGGGCGAAAGCCATGCTGTTCTTCCATCTCACACTATTTATAGAAGGTTGGATGGCTTTTAAGACTAATGATTCAAATATTTTTGATAAATGTTATTGGATAGAGAGAGCCGGTAATTAGAAACTATAGACGGAGAGCCTGATTTATGAACCGGTGTAACTGAGCTAAATATAAATAACGTCGGAAAAATACCCTCATCAAGCGATCGTCTAAATAGTATCCACAGCGGATACGCCAAAGCTGACCTTAGCTCAAATAAGAATGACCCGGCGAGGCCATCAGGTCCAATGGACCAGTTGCCACGAAGACTTGAAAGGCTTTGGAAAATTTCATCAATGGAAAAAGTAACATTATTTGGAAGGTCATAAGTAAAGATACCCAATTTTTCAATGTCAACCTCATTATGATCTGTAGAATAAACAGAAGAAAAATAATTTGATAACAAATTAGCTGTCTCCTGTTCATTAAAAGTACTATTACCATTTAAGGACATAACATTGGATATGGTTTTACTAGAACGTTTAACGTTAGAAGTCATGAAGATTATCATTAAGTAAAAGTTCAGTACGCATAACGTAGTCGCGATAGCATTTTTTGTAATCAAATTTATTTTTTGCAAGGAGAAACGAGAATTCTTTATAGTCCGACATATTTAAAGTAGACTTATATCTTGCATTTGCTTTTTTCTTGAGAATCAGTGTTCTCTTAAGTTTTTTATTAAACCATGGAGGATATGACGAATCTTTATGATAAAAAGGAACAAAATCAATGACGGCTTTGTGCAAAGCATTATAAAATAAATTTACAGCTGAATCAGCATCATGGAGGAGAAATGTAGAACTCGTTGAAATCGTTGACTGGCCTATTTATGTTGTTTTAATTTATATTTTGTATCAATGTATATAAATTTTCTTTTGTTACTTGTTTCTTACTAAAATTTATTAATGATGTTTATGATGACTGTTATATATATTTTGGGCTTTGCCTGTATAAAATATTATAAATAAATAAATAAAAAAAAAAAATCATTTTTTAACAATAATGTTACATATTATAATTCATCCATTGTTTTAAGCAAATTGCCTTGTATAAACTACACACGGTCGGGTTGTTCATGTGTCGGGTACAACACATTTTTGTAACACAACTTAAATTGTACAGCAGTGGGCAGTCCAAATCCTCGACGTTGACTATATGTTGTCCCGGTATGTACTTTTCCACAGCTCCCTTCACGTAAATGGTCTCGCACCGCAACAATTTCATGATTCTCAGCAACTCATTGTATTCAACGTCACTGCAACGAGTATCCATTCCATTTAGGCATTTTTTCAACCAAAAGTTTGTTTTAGCATTGCCCTCGATACTTTTTGGATGTTTAAAAATCCAATGAGCGAATGAAGTATAGTCTATGGCAATGATAGTCAGTTCCTTGACCAAAAACGATCGGTCGGCTATAACAATACATTGTATATCGACAATCATTGAGGTGAGATATTGGTTTTCGGTATCCATGAATTGTGCTCTGGACCAAATCCTAACCATTTAACGAAGCACTGGTCCCCTCGTGTTCGCAACACTCGTTCGACTAAATACATGTCCGCATAACTGGTCTTGTTCAGCTTTTCGGTGTAAAACAAACCACGTATTGGATTTCCCTGATAGTCTTCTAGATAGTATGTTGGCGGTACTGTTTGCCTAACCTTAACTACGGTAAACAGTTCGGTGCTCCAGTTTGGTAAGTAACCCTTATCAAACACTGATTTATGTACACTTATCCGCACCTTGTCTCCCACACGGAATTTTACCGGTAAATTATCCGGTNGATCTGCACCTTGTCGCCCACACGAAATTTTACCGGTAAATTATCCGGTATTTGACGCAACTTGAACCGAACCAGGTCTGGATTTTTCACCGCTTGCACCGGTGTCATTCCGATGGTTCTATGTTTACGCACGTTATTGTAGTCATGCAACAGCGCAGACAACCGATTCACCCATTTGTACGAGCCACGTGCACCAAAGTCACGCCACATTGCGTTTTTCAGCGTGCGGTTAAAACGTACCACTAGACACGCTTTCATCGTGGAATAAGTAGAGTAATGATTGATTGCGTATTGTGACATCAGTTTTTGAAATTGTTTCTTGTAAAATTCTTTACCGTTGTCCGTTTGCAAAAACTTAGGATGACGACCATGTTTCAGTATTCCGTTCATGGCTGCGGTAACTTCGTTGGCCGTTTTATTTTTCAACGAGTATTTTGAAAATCCATCGACGCACGTTAAAATATACTGATGTCGTCGATCAGGGTATGGGCGCATTTCCATGAGGTCAGCGTGCTATATATCATCGAGACCCTTGATATTAATTCGAACACGAGTGTATGTTCTACGGGCCTGCCGGTGGAGTTTCTTAGCAATGTTCTTATTCATAACGCCGCTGGTATCTGTTCAATGTAACCGGCTTCCTTCAGCTCTTCCAGGTGAAATTCCAGTGTTGCCAGCCGACCGGGCTGATATCAATAAACGTAAACGTTCCACAAGCTCGTTGGGGTCGTCCCAGTACACGTAATCTTTTTTCTTGTTGTTCAATCTCAATTGTAGACCCGCACCGATAATGGATGTGTCACTGATGTTGCTGCTTCTGCTGTTTTCAAACAACGATAAGGAATTGTGTTGCGTTACCACCATCACTGTTATCAAACAATAGTTTAATGGTATTTACATACTTTTGACCTCCTTTTTTCAATGTTCCGTCTTTATTTAAATGCACACCGGTTTTGCCGAGAATCGTTTTGTACGCATACAAATCCGATTCGGAGTAAACACCGGCGTTTTTCGAAAACAGTAAATCCACAAGACCTATTGTTTATGCCATAGTTAATATTGCTTCATCAACTGAAAATTTTAGTGCCCAAGTTCGTAAGATAGATAAACCTCAAAAAAAATACATTTAATACACATAATTTTCCTTATTTATTTAGCCAAATTATTTATTATTTACTTAGAAGTGGAAAATTCTTTTTTTTTCTTAGACATCGAAAAGAATTTGGTGATATACTCCTTAGAGTAATTGCTGAAGAAATGTCTTCTGGAGTCCAACGGTAAACTTTTTTTTAGGCTGAAGAATAAGTTGAATCTGAGTTGGTGTAAAGAATTGTGATAAAATATCACTACGGCGATTTTCATAGCGATGATCTTCCAAATTAATGAAATCATTGTAACATTTATTTTTATTCATAACAGCAGTATAATTTGCTTTTAAAATTAATAAAACGTTATTTTCATCCAACATTTTTAAATATTTGTTTTTATAATCAACATACTTTTTTTATAATCTAATTATTTAAAATATAAAATTTTTTAGTATAATTATAGTACTATTATTAATTGAGTAGAACATAAATATAGTTTATAATTATATAAACGTATTAATAAAAATTATTTAGCTTCAATGCGAAGCTGAGATGGTATTAATTTTACCATGATGTGTTTTTTTTTTTGTGTGTCCGTTACCTCTTTTTCTCAGCTCTCACCGAACGGATTTCTTTCAACGATACGTCAAAAGATCACAAATCGTATCTAGTCGAAGACGTTACCCTCAAAAAATTGAAAAAATTTCCCTCGTTCCCTGTAAATGGGGGAAACCTCCAAAAAAATTACAAATTTAAAAATCGCTAATTTTCGAAATTTTTTTTACTAAAAACTGCCGTAACTTTTTCAAAAATGAACATATAAATATAATTTTTTTTATATAGATGCATGATATCATTCCATTTCATTTGGTATATTTTTTTTGTAAATCTAACACTTAACTTGCCCACAGGGGGGGATTTAAAATGACAACTTTTTCACAAAAAATTAACTTTTTCAACTGAACTTTTGAAAGTGTTCTGGAAATACTGACACTTTTATATATATCTTAAATTAAAGCTTATGTAATATACTTTAATATTAAAAAAAAAAATTTGACCTCTGGACTTGTCTTCGTGGTGAAAATGGCTACCAAATGCTATTATTGTGTGAAAATTCTCAATTTTATTTTTTACATTTTTAACTTTATAATGCTAAAACTTATTGAAAAGTGTATGGATCAACATAATTTTTTTATGAAAAATAATATTTTTTTATAATCCCTTTTTCTTTCGACATACTTTATCTTAATCAGGATATTATTAAGGAACTAGAAGATCATGTAGCTTTTGGAATAAACCACCAATTTTTAAAAATTAAACACTATCTAAAGATTTACATCGAAGCGTTTTTTTTTTTTTGATAGTGATTTTAATCACTGTCAGATATCATTATACTTGATCCAACTATGCCACGTCACCACTGTGCTGGGTTTTTTTTTTTGGGTGTTTCTCCTAGGTCACCTACACAAACATGATCAGTTATTAAAAAGAGCTATTTTTAATATGAATTCTTTACATACTTCCATGGTTATCTATAGATAATGATGTATTTTTATCCAATAAGTAGCTACAAAACAAGTTGTTTTATTACAAGTATATTATAATACAGTAATAATAAAAATATTTAAGAAATGTTTACTCTTCGATAAAAATAAATCAGGCGACGGAGTTTCAATGAATTGATTTTTGTCCATTAATTGAATTTTAGTTTCTACTGAAACTAGTGAGCTTGGAGTATTATTGGTTGCACTAGAATTGCTTTTATCACAATAATCTAAAAATTAATTTTTAAACTAATGTTGAGAAAAAATTGAAAAGTTATTATAATGTAAATTTTAACACTATTAGTATTGATGCAAGCAAACATAGACATATACTATATATGTTTTATATAAATATAAAACACTCCTCATGTGGTCAGGGTGTACTAAAGCATACCCTATTCTAGTTGGTGTTTAATACTAGTAGGCATTTTTAATTGATTGATTAATTTTTTAAGATACTGCTTATAACAAAATGAAATTGAAGTTAGGTTAACAGACAGTACAAATTGATTTTCTTTTCTTTATTTTCATTCTTAGATTTTAAAAAACAAGTAATATTACTTTTTTTTTAAAAACCTAGAAAAGCACTTCTACAGTTTATAAACCATTACATTTACACACATAAATATAAATAAATGTACATAATAATACACATAAATATTGAAATAGAATTATTTATAATGTAATAAAATTTTGATAAAGATAGCATACTATGAAAGTTTGAAGGCAGTATTGTTAATTTTGGAACTTTTGGAGTTTTCATCTTAAACGTCTTGATTCTTGGAGATCCTACCAGAAAAAAATGCTATTTTAATGCTTATATGTTAGTTAACATAATATACAACACCCTACTAATATGTAAATATGTGTAATATGTAGATAGAATACAACTGAAATACTAAAGGGACAAGAAGATTATAAATAGCTTCTCTAATTGAATTTGACAAAAAAATAATTATTTTTAAAAAATTTTTAGAGATTTAAAGAAGTAGGTTAAAATAAATTTTTTTTTTAAATTTATTTATCTCTGATGGAATAACATCTAGTTATCTTATAATTACAATACACAAAAAACTTACCAGTAACATATTCATCACTTTAAATAAATATTTTTTTTGCTCTATATTTTCTTTGTGTTTTTTGATAACTATTTTCATCATTATCAGCCGCTTCAGAAAAATTGTACTGTATTATATTAGAGAGTTTTTTTTTGAGCATTTTCAAATAAATCTACATAATTATAATTAAACATGTTTTTATTTTATAGTTTTAAATATTTCTGTTAGTATGATGTTTTTTCAGTTTACTTATAAAGAAATTTTTTATTTTGAACTCTTATACCTCATAAGGGAGTTAACTTTAATTTTTCATACATATTTAAGTAGTTTGATTCTTATACAATGATCTAATAAAGAAAATTACTGGTTGATAAAAACTTTTAGATAAGCATTTAGAAGTTATAAACATTTTTAGATATAAACAGAGAAAAAACATATATTAAATTATCATCACCAGTATAGACAATAAATAAACATGTATGTTTACAAGTTTAGAATAAAAGAATAATAATTAACATATTAATAAGACAAGAACATAATATTACTTACCACTCATTCCAACAATCTTGTTATATTTGACTGTTTTCCAATTGGAAATTGGAGAAGACATATTTTTAACAGCGTTGTTGAATTTTTTTTCATTTGATGTTGGTCGAAGAAAACATATTATTTTTAATTTGTAGCCAGTTTTTTGGCAAAACTCTCAGCCCATCATCAAATTCAAACACTATATACTTTCTAAAAACCCAACGATGATTACTCATTAAAACAATAAAAATCATAATTTTTTAAAAAAATTATCAGCATAATCCCATAAAAGTAAAGTAGAATACATTTAATATACATACTTCATGTCGCTCATAAAACACATCAAATTTAAATGGGAAGTATAAAGTTAAATAACATGTGAATCGTTGTGAATGGGTAAAAACAAAACGGCTATTTGTCGATAACCGTCATGACGGCGGGCGTCACGTCGATTGGCGTGTATAAAGCAGTTATTCAGTATTACCAATCGTATTTTAAATCAACGACACGAATAAAGCATAAAGTAATATTTTTACTATATATTACTTTATTCATTATTTTTAATGCTATAAAAATAACATTAACTTCTACAAAACGATTATTATCTAGGTCAAAAAAACCATTTGTATCTCTGTCAACAAGACACAGAATATGATTGGTTTCTAATCTTTGTGAGGATAAAACGAGAGATGATGATATTGAAATGGAAAATGAATGTAGCATTGACATAGAAAAGATACAACAATACTTAGTTCTTGAATAGTTTGATAACGCTAATACTGAAAATAAAGTAAGAAAATATCAATTATATTGTAACGTGACAAAAGTATCTGGTTGTTTTTTTTTTTGTCTATTTGTATATATACATTTGTGTTGAGCCGAATGCGGACTGCGACGGCGTTTGTTGGTAAAATTATCATGATAAGGTGTGTGATTTGTTTATGCGCGTGCGACATAGTCAGCTGTGTACTACTTCAGACCGGTTCATGGACGGCATTTGTGTGTACATTCACCCCGCTCCTTTCCTATCTTGAACGTCATTTGCACTGCTCATCGCATACATTGTCGCCATATGATTTAAATTGTTTTTAATAATTCCGGCACTGGGTATTTAGTTATTTTTTGACCCCTACTCTAAAGGCTAGCCGTTTGGTCGCCAACGGACCGCCGGGTCAAACGTCGGACGGGTTGTCGGAAATTAGCCATCATCGGAACGGGTCGTCGCTAATTTTCGTCCACAGCGGTTTTTTTTTGTTGTGTGCGCTGCAACTGTTAATTATATATATATATTTTCGCGAGTGTCCGCTATGTTGTGATTATGTAAATATTTTGTTTAATGGCGTCGGCTAAACCTGCCTCCAGCTTCTTGAGCCCTTAGGGGCTGGTAACGTATACGTTTAGTAGTTAATGTTTTGAGCCAGTTTTTGTTATTAGTGCGCCGTGCCATAAGCACGTGTGGCGAATTTTTTTATATAGTTTTTTTTTGTAGGTGCCCCATTTTTTTTATTTTGGTCCCTCAACATGGCAGGCGTGTTCCAATACCACCTGTCATGTTATATATATTTTTTATATAGGTTATATGTCATATTTTATTGGGTGATGTATATATTATTGGTACAATGTGGTGACGTAGTGCATTTTATTCCGGGGTGTCCCAACGTCTTGCAAGCTAAGTCTAACTGCCAGAAACCAGTCGCTTACTTGGAACGTATACCTGTCGTGCTTAGCGGCAATGCTGCGATTAATAGCCGGCGGGTACCCGAAGACGTTCATCGTATTCTCTAATAATAATAAAAGTGTAGGTGTAACTATTTTTTTATTAATATCTGTTTTTTTTTTCTCTCTTTCTTTGTCCCCTTTAATTTGTAGACTCGGTTTTTTGCCTCGTGTTAACTTAATTTTTTTTGTTTTTTTTTTTTAATAAAGTCCCCTTAATTTAACTTAACCATCATCTGTTTCTTCTGTTTTGCGTGTTCCATCTTCAATGGACTCGTGTATTTTTTTTTTTTTTTCTCCTTTCAAAAATCAATTCCCCTAGTTTATAAGGTACGGGCAACGGCCTTGTATAAGGTCATCCCTGATCTATATGGTTATGTGACAACTGTCACGAGGTTTTGGTGTACATCTACTATCAACGACTCAACGGACATCAACTTTAATATTTATTATTTATATATTTTTTTCTAATTGTTTTAATATAAAAAAGTTAATTTTTTTTTAAAATCCTACTGTGGTCTGACAATATACTGTCTCGCCCAGTAGGTTGGCGACCCTTTACTTATAACTTTGTAAAACGCCATGAAAGTTACAAATTCTTCGTTGCGGCCAATTAATTTGATTTTTATATATTTGTAACCTTTCAATATCTTTTTTTTTTTTTGTTAAGCTGCTCAAGGTTTTAATTATTAATTGCAAACATGTATGAAAACATTTTGATAAAAATAGTAAATGTGTAAAATTTGTTAATAAAGTTTTTATACCGATTTTCATAAATCAAATTCTCTAAAAATCACAATTAGATTTTAAAAGTTAATTTTTTTCAAGAATATATGGTATTGCTTCTAATATTTACTGAATAAATGGTTATAATAAGTACTAAGCAAAGGCGTAAAGCATTTGAGTAAATGTATTTGAATAAAAGTATTCAAATACTTTCATTGGTATTGAATAGTATTTTTAAATACATTTAATAAAAAGTATCTGAGTAGTATTTTAAATACAATTATTTAGTATTTAATACTGTTTAATATTCAGTACTATTAATATACTTTTTTTTTTTTTAATTTGCTAACCGTAACACAGCAAGCAAATTAAACTCAGTCAAAATGAAAATTGAGAATAATTCTCTGTTATTTTATATGTTATAATATAATATAACATAATTATTGTGCTTATCTAAATGATATTATGTATACATCTATTTTTAATACATCAGTTGAACCTACAATAGCCTATGGCAGGTTCAAATGATTTACTCTATTGTCAATAAGACATACTTTACAGGTTTTTACACGTGTACTAATATTTATTTTTTTTTACTGATTAGTCTCCAATAATTAATTTTATTTACCTCTAACAAAAAATATCGAAAATAATAAATGAGTTCTCTTAATTTAAGAGTACTCAATATTTGACTCAAATTACCCTCTTGGTAATTATTTAGGTGGAACCTTTTGCTCTTAGTTAAAATAAAAACATAATTATTTTTTTTTAATTGTATTCTTAATATTTGAAATACTTTTGTAAAGTAATTGAGTATTACTCAAATACCTTTGTATGAAAAGTATTCAAATAGTATTTTAAATACATTTTTTTTTAAATATTTGAGTATTATTTAAAATACTTTTTAAAAGTATTTTTTACAACTATGGTACTAAGGCTGTAAATTTTGTTTTATAAGTGTTATTGTGGCTATTTATCCTGAATTATAAAAGTAGTTCACTTTAGAGTGATATAAATTATTTTAAGAGACTTAAAATACAATTTAATTTCTATTTTGTATCAACCAGATATTGAATGCTATTTAACCTATATATGCCATTAAATATAAATAATTCTGAAACAATGGACAGTAAAAGTTCTCTATTTTAAAATTTAAATTTAATAAAAACTTTATTTTTTGATTTATTAGAACTCAGAAAGCATTTTTACAAGTAATCAAGATATTGAAGACCAGAATGATCAGTTTGTAGAATTGTTTGAAAAGGGCCACAATTTTAAGCAAAAAATTTCCAAATGGGCTGTTGAAGAAAGAATTAATATGTCTTCACTTGATTGATTGTTAAAAATACTTAAACGCATGATTGTCATGAAGATTTAATATCATGTGCTAGAACACTACTTGAAACACCAAAGTTACTGTCACAAAAAATGTTCCTGGTGGAATTTATTGGCATTATAGGTTAAAAAATGGTATATTAGATTTTTTAAGAAAAGCAAAGTCATTCCACCTTTGTATGGTACAGAACGCCTTTAGAAGGATTTAGTTGACCAGTTGTTACAAAGATCATTGATTATATTATTTCGTGGGACAGCTGATCACCAGCATCTTGCTTTACTCACCCCCTTGTTCACTCATCACGGCAAATCGATGACCTCCGTGTCGGTTTTCATCCGTATACAGTTCATTGTCGTAAGTCAGTCAGTCAATTGTTTTTTGTGTCACTTTTTTTCTGTTGCAGGCGCCTTCACTTGAATGATAAATTTGTCCGGCCGTTGTACGCCATAGTTTTTTATTGCTTGTCTATTGCACCCTTGTGCTCAAAGTTTGAGCACGCCACTAGTGATTGGGCCCTGACCATCACTAAACATTATCATTGCTGTAGTCTGTTCTCATCTGCCATTACGTGCTTGGATTTACACTCTGACTCGTCATACTCAGATGTTCGACACCATTACCACAAGATCTCATACAGTCCACTCATCACTATCAACAACGTCATCTATACAGCTGAGTTTTATATTATTTTTAATGTTATTTATTGTTTGTTTTAATTGAGATTAACTATTTGTTTTATGCCGCTTCGCCGGCCACTAGTATTTAAGGGCCCCCCCTTACCCCTTAAATTTAAGATACTTTCCGAGTAATTTCTAATATATGTGATTATTTGTTATTTAATTATTGTCTACTTTCGTTTACTTATTGGATGTATAGTTAGCCGTCATCTCTTAGGTGACCCACTCCCGCATCAATAATAACGTTTTTTAAACAGGCTTAAGATAAAACGGCATTCTAGTGCGGTGCATAACTAGCCGTTCTACGGTCTATCTGCCTCATACAAAACAACCTTCAAAATAATACCATCATTCAACTAATGGTTCATCTAGATGGCCTACCTGTCAGTAAATCATCGACTAATCAATTATGGCCTATATTGGGTTCTTTTTTCAAAATCAACTATGTTTTCATAATTGGCTTCTATCATAGCTTAAATCTAAAACACATGAAGTTAATTCTTTTTTAGATGATTTTATAACAGAAGTGAATGAATTATCACAACATGGTATAAGGTGTGGGTTATATCTTACAACACACAATTATTTAAATGGCGGTAGACTTTTATTAAACAAAATTATAACACTAAAATAGACGTATAAACACTAAAAGAAAATATATGTATATACAGTAAGGAAAAATAAAATAATCGAAGTAAACATAATACACGATGACAACAGCGGCGGGGTGTAGCGGTCGTGTAGCGTATCGCGGACTAGACAGTCTGAACTGAACTAACTGAACTGACTGATTCTTCCGATATATATATAGCTCCGATAAGGCTCTCGCTAATTCTAGAATATTCTATACCCGCGTAGGTTATCTTATGGCGTTATCGAAGTTTCTCGAAGGTTTTTGATAACGAGAACATTCGAGAATATTCGTTGCGTATGTTTTGGTCGCTACATCACTCCCCTACCAGTGACGGAGTCAAGCGGAGCCTACTTGAAGACGGTCTGGAAAATGGACTCTTCTTCCGGAACGTGTCCTTTGATCCTCCCTGGGAATGGTAATGGGTGTATGTGTCTGGATCTTTTTCGGAATATTTTCCTTAGAGTATTCATCTGCCATGATGTATGCTGGTTTAAGTCTATCTATAGTAACTGTAACTTTCTTCTTATTAATATCAATAACAAAAGTTTTTTCGTTCCTACTTATGACTCGATAGGGACCATCATAGGGCATTTGAATTCCGTTTTTGGGCCCATCATGTCGAATGAATACGTACTCTGTGGTTGCTAGATCCTTGAAAACGAAATTTTTCTTCTCGCCATGTCGTGTACCATTGACTGGTCGGATCTGCTGAATGTGATGTCGAAGGTCTTTGATAAACTCAGCTGCGTCGTCGCACTTGGCGGTATTATTATTTGACGTGAGGAATTCACCAGGGAGTCTAAGTGGCTCTCCATAGACTAATTCTGCCGAGGTGGATTTAAGATCGTCACGCCAAGCTGCTCGGATACCCAATAAGACTGTCGGAAGAGTTTCTGTCCATCGATTATTCTGATGACATTTAATAGCGGCTTTAAGCTGCCGATGGGATCGTTCCACCATGCCATTTGCTGAAGGATGATAGGCCGTAGTTCTAAGATGGTTCGTACCAGTCAGGTAATTAAGTTGCTTGAAAAGGCATGACTCGAATTGTCTTCCTTGATCTGTTGTGATACGAAGAGGGGTACCAAATCTTGCAATCCAATGTGTATAGAAGGCTCGTGCTACAGTTTCCGCTTCTTGATTTTCCAATGGAACTACTTCAGGCCATCGAGTAAATCTATCGATGCACGTGAGGCAGTAACGAAATCCTTCGGAATAAGGCATAATTATTAAATCTAAATGAACATGCTCAAATCTTCGAGACGGTAGAGAAAATGACCCAAGGGGTGCTGTGACATGTCGCGTGATTTTGGCTCGTTGACATTCGACACATGCCCGTGCCCAATGTCTGCAATCTGCGTCAATTCCTGGCCACACAAACCGCTGTTTTACAAGCTTCACTGTGGCTTTAACTCCTGGATGTGCAAGGCGATGTATGGTATTGAAAACTGTTCGTCGAAAAGGCTTTGTAACAAAAGGTCTGGCGATTGAAGTTGATGTGTCGCAGAACACTAAGACATTCGTGCCTGGTAATTCCACTTGCTTAAGTCGCAATCCGGTGTTTTCTTGTGCATACTTTTTCAATTCGTCGTCTCCCTGTTGTGACATTGCTAAAGCAGTGTAGTCTAACGTGTCTGATAATGCGTCCACGCGTGATAGGGTATCAGCCACGATATTCTGTTTACCAGGAACGTACCTAATATCCGTGGTGAATTGTGAAATAAAGTCCAAGTGTCTGAATTGTCGTGGTGTGCACTTATCCGATTTCTGTTGAAATGCGAAAGTGATAGGTTTGTGATCGGTGTATATAACAAACTCGCGTCCTTCCACCATATGCCGAAAATGTTTGACAGCGAGATAGATCGCAAGAAGTTCTCGATCGTAAGCTCCGTATTTTGTCTCAGTCGCCGTGAGTTTCTTGGAAAAGAAGGCGAGGGGTTGCCACTCGTCATTGATGAACTGTTGGAGAGTTGCGCCAACCGCTGTGTTTGAAGCGTCGCTTACAATAGCCAGTCGAGCGTTGTCACATGGGTGCGCGAGAAGCGTGGCTGTGGCGAGTTCCTCCTTGCATTTCTCGAACGCTGAAATTGCTTCTGGTGTCCAATTAATAGGTGCTTTACCTTTTAGATTAGGTACTAAGAGATCACTTAGTGGTGATTGTGCATCTGAAGCTCTAGGTATAAAACGACGATAGAAGTTTAACATACCTAAGAACTGTCGTAGACCCTTAGCTGACGTTGGCCTCTTGTAGCTCAATATGTCAGCGACTCTATCAGGTAGAGGACGTGTTCCTTCTTTAGAAATCATGTAGCCCAAAAACTTTACTTCTGGTTGTCCAAAAACGCATTTTTTAGGATTGAGAACCAGAGAGTATTCGCGTAGTCGCTCAAAAATGATCTGTAAATGTTTGATGTGTTCTTCTTCAGAAACAGATGCCACGAGTATGTCGTCAATGTAACTGAAACAAAAATCAAGTCCACGGAGTACTTCGTCAATAAATCGTTGGAACGATTGTGCTGCGTTTCGAAGTCCAAAAGACATAAAGAGGAATTCGTAAAGTCCAAATGGTGTCACAATTGCAGTTTTAGGGACGTCTTCTTCAGCTACAGGGATTTGATTATACGCTCGAACCAAGTCGATAGTTGAAAAAATCGTTTTACCGTGGAGAAAGTGCGCGAAGTCCTGTATATGACGAACAGGGTACCGATCTGGGATAGTCCGGGCATTTAGAGCGCGGTAATCCCCACAAGGACGCCATGCATCTGTTTTGTTCTTTGGTACTAGATGTAATGGTGATGACCAAGGTCCTTGGGATGGTCGGATAATGCCTAGTTGGATCATAGCTTCAAACTCTTTTTTTGCTGCCTTAAGCTTATCAGGTGCTAAGCGTCGTGGTTTACAAGATACCGGGGGTCCTTGTGTCGTCGGGATAAAGTGTTTAGTGCTGTGTTTGATATCCTTCAGGGTCCCAAACGGTCGAGTGATCTCTGGAAATTCCCGTAGTAAACCGTCGTATTTCGTCTCTCCCACGACGACCTTAATAGATGGTATTGAGCACTTGACGGCGTGACCACGAGTGGTGAGTTGTGTAAGTCCGTCTAATAGACATTGATTGCGCACGTCTACCAAAAGATTGTAAAAACTTAAAAAGTCAACACCAATGATGGGCTTGGATACTTCCGCAATCACAAATCTCCAAGTGAAATCTCGACGAAGTCCGAAGTTTAGGCTGAGCGTGATAGTGCCGTAGGTGTTTATAGGCGTGCCATTGGCGGCTGATAGGACGTAATCGGTTTTTACGCGGTGGCCTGGAACAGCACTACGTGGATAAACACACAAGTCGGCGCCCGTATCGATGAGAAATTGAGTTTGGGAAGTTCGGTCTGTGATGAAAAGACGGCGTGGAAACTGACCGGGCTCACTGGCCGTCATCAGTGATGACCCGTCCCGTTTCCCGATTTATAGTTACAAGGTTCCTTGCATTTTTTCGATTGGGATCCATAACGCCAATGATACCAGCATATTCCGTCTGCGCCATGATGAGTGCGGCTTCGAGATCGTGACCTTGGACGGTAAGTATTTGGTCTTGAGTCCGGAGTACGCGAGGGGCGAGTATTTAACGCAGCCACTTCACTTCTCAACGCTGCAATCTCCTGATTAATATTTAGACTAAGTTGAGAAATCTTAAGATTCAACATGGCTTCAAAAGTGTCACTTCTCGACATTTCTGCTATTTGTGGTAGTAAAGGACCCGATGCGTCTGCGATGTTGTCCGCATGGACAGCGAGATCTTCAAGCTTACTATCTTTCACTATTGCCAACGCTACCTGTATACTTTTCGGTAAACGGCCCATCCAAAGTGTCTTCAATAACGTTTCCGGAACAGAAGAGTCGGCCAGACTTTGGAGATGGCGTAAAAATTGTGATGGTTTACGGTCTCCAATCTCAACGCGTTCTAAAAGTTGGCGTGTTTTCTCCTCTTGGGAGGCACTAAGACGTCTTATCAACTCTTGTTTAATTTTGGCGTACTTACTGTCTGAGGGCGGCGTCATAATTATGTCCTTGACTTCCACTGCGTATTTTGGCGGTAATGCTCCAACTACATACCCGAATTTTGTACTGTCAACAGTGACTCCCGCGCTGGCGAAACTTCCTTCGACCATAGCAAACCAAAGTTCGGGATCTGACGAAATGAAATCCGGTATCTTGACGGCTACTCGAGCAATTGTTTCGTCTGTCTGCGCCATCACGTCGAGGTCACCAATTTGTGGGTTATATCTTACAACACACAATTATTTAAATGGCGGTAGACTTTTATTAAACAAAATTATAACACTAAAATAGACGTATAAACACTAAAAGAAAATATATGTATATACAGTAAGGAAAAATAAAATAATCGAAGTAAACATAATACACGATGACAACAGCGGCGGGGTGTAGCGGTCGTGTAGCGTATCGCGGACTAGACAGTCTGAACTGAACTAACTGAACTGACTGATTCTTCCGATATATATATAGCTCCGATAAGGCTCTCGCTAATTCTAGAATATTCTATACCCGCGTAGGTTATCTTATGGCGNGAAAATAAAGTATTGCCCTTTGAATTAAAAATGTTATGTACTGATGCGCCTGCTAAAGCATTAATGTTACAAATCAAAGGACATTCAGGCTACAGTAGTTGCACTAAATGCAATGTATCTGGTCATCATTGTGAACGACGTGTTTGTTTCCCCGATGTTATTGGAGAAAAACGTACTGATCAACAATTTTTAGATGAAATTGATCAAAATTACCATTTAAGCATTAGTTCACTAACCAAAATTTCCAATTTTGGTTTAGTATCTCAAGTGCCTATTGATTATCAACATGCTGTATGTCTGGGTGTATGTAAAAAACTTCTTTCTAAAATTTTTGCTTATTGCATGTTGCCATGACCATACTATGCTCATCTACCTATTACATCAGTAAAAATAATATAAAGTATGTACAAAATTTGCTTCAATACTTTGTCTCTACTTTTAAAAATATACATGGTCCACATCGTGACTGTCATAATTTCCATAGTTTACTCCATATATGTGATGATGTTGTAAATTTTAGAGCATTAGATAATTTTAGCTGTTTCAAATTTGAAAACTATATGACAAAAATAAAAGGATTATTACATAAATATGACCAACCTTTACTACAAATTGCATGAAGAATGTTTACACTATGTAAATATTCATCATTACTATACTGATAAGTTTTTTTATGAAAAAAAAAACTAAATTTAGCAAACCTTACTCTGATGGTCCTTTATTAGAATTTTGTAGTAACCCCGTTTTCAACAAATAAAATTTGATGTTTTTATTTTAATTGCTAGCAATAGAAAAGATAACTGTTGTAGACTTGATGATAATTCAATAGTAATAATTGAAAACTGCATTCCATTCAAAGTTGAATTTTCATGTGGTTATTGGACGAGAATTTTTGAGTAAAAAAGATTTATATTAAACTCCATGTAAATCTTCATTTTTAAAAATTTATAAAATAAAAAATCTTTCCGAGATAAAATTCTGGAGAATTGACAAAATCATTACCAAATATTTCATTTATAAAATAAGTAATTCGGATTGGCTTGCAACATTTCCAATATTACACATTGAAAATATGGACTGCCCATTAATGTAGTATTCTACTTAATTTTTTCTTGTACATAACAGTTAAATTTATTATATGTATACATTGTTCAGTGTTTTAAAGTAAAACTTTACTTTGAGCAGATTATGTGTTTGTATGCATCTTATGATACAATGAAATAAATATAAAAATTATGAATTAAATTTATCCTTAAATCATGCAGATAGATATGGAATATAACCTGATTGAAGTGAAACCAGCACCTTATTAAAGTGCTTTTTGTCACCACTCTTTTGACAGCATTCCTCATTGCCGTTTCAAAGTCAGTAATTACAACAATACTCTCCCACTTTATCAAAGAGAATAGCAAATCACTTCTCAAAAATTACCATAATCTAATGTACGCTACTTCTGCTCTGCTATTCATCAGGGCATAAACAACAAGAATAGACTGAAAAAATAAATAACAGTGATAATTTACTAATGTGTTCCAAGAAATAATTGTTTGTAATTAAATAATAATTTTTTTTTTATATCACTATGTTGTCCATAATGATATGAATAGTAAGTAGCTGCTCTATATCACTTGAACTTTTGGGGAGCACTCCGAATGTCCCATCTACAGCTACCACATTAGATACCCTCAAATAAGGGGTTTAGTTTCTAAAAAAAGAAATATTAGCAAAGACTTGACCAACAAATATTTCTTCCTGTCTGTCGAGTTACATCAGAGGACCTTAGTAGAATGGACTGTTATCGTCCAGAACTGGTAAGAGCCTACCAGTCCACTCATAAGACTTGATAATCTTACCAGCATTAACAAGAGATGTTGGCACAGGAAGTTAGTTTTTCCTTCGAGTGTTTCTCATAATTCTTAGGGAGGACTCGGTATTTTTTCTTGTGCTACATTAGGATATCTAAGTAATAAAAAACGGTAGAACAGTGGGGTCGCAACATAGTTGGGACAAGTATAGATGATTTAGTATAGATTTAATAAAGTATAGATTTAATTAAAGTATTTCAAAAGTGTTTTGCTTATTTTGGATTACCAAATGAGATTGTGTCAGATAATGGTCCTCCTTTTAATTCATGGGAACTAGAAGAGTTTGGTAAAGAACATAGTATTAAAATAAGTAAGAGTCCTCCGTACCATAGTCAATCAAATGGGTTGGCTGAGAGAGGGGTGCAAACAGTCAAGTCATACTTAAATAAATATTTGTTAGGAAATAAGGTGAGCAGATTAACTATTAAAGAAAAAATAATAAGGTTTATTTCGGCATATAATGCAATGCCGTCAGTCAACAGTAACAGGTAAATCACTTAAAGACAATATTTTAGCTTATAAAATAAAAACGCCAGTTAGTTCATTAAATCCTAAGAGTGAAGGTGTTAAAAATAAAAAAAGGGTGAGCTTTGAGTTAAGTAAAAACAAGTATTATGTAAGTGAATACAAACCAGTCAAGCAATTTAAAGGCGGAGAGAAGGTATATTATAGAAACCATTTTAAGGAAGCAATTAAATGGTTGCCTGCGTTGGTTAAAAAGAGGATCAGCAAATATGTGTATTTGATAGAGTTAAGGGGCAATGTAAGAACAGCTCATCAAAATCAATTAAGATATCCTAAATTGAAAGATAAAGAGTTAATAAATGTTAAGTTACCTGAAAATATAAATTTGCCTAGTAAGATAAAAAAAAAAAATAGAAAAAGGAAGGAAACAGAAGTAAGGCGTTCAGAGAGAACTAGGAAAGTACCAAAAATAATGAATTTATAGATTATTAAAGTTCCTTATGTTTAAATGAATATTGTAATTTGTTTAGTTATAATTGTAGTGATAATCTGTAAATTAATAATTACCAGAAAGTAGATATAGATTAGTTTGTTATCATGTTTATATTATTATGTTATTATTTTGTTAAAACATTATGTAGTTTTGAGTTAATTATTTATTTAAATATTAGTGGATTAATTCCTTGTTCTAGAGTTATATTGTATAGTGTATTATCATATTTTTATATATATTGTAATTTTTACAAAAGGGGGCAAGGTGTGATGTACCAGTGGTCACACTGATCACTCACCTGTACAGGGGTATAGGTGATATTGTTATTGTAAATGTTTTAATTCATATTAAACGGTTATGGAATAAATATGTGCCAGATATCTGCTTTTACCCTACGTCTACACATAACACCACTGAATTTAGATCTACAATAATATTTGAAATTAAAGAAAGATTCAAACTTGACTGCAGTGAAACGAATTCTGTTTCTGTCCGACAAATTGCTTCTTTTCTAGATCCTCGTTATAAAGAATTAGAGTTTGAACCAATTGCTACGAGAGAAAAAATTCGTAAGGCTGTAAAGAGTTTACTAGAAAAATTTAACAGTAGCATACAAAACATTGAATTCAATTTGGAACAAAATCCACTAGCTCAAAGCAGCTAGTGGATTTTCATAGCAGAAAGTGGATAGAAAATCTTCAATTTTTATATGGAAATACAATAATTAAAAACAGTTTCTAATTGTTAACAAAACAATCAGCACGTATGTTTCGGTCACGCACTCGTGAAACCTGTGTGTCATAGGCGGACATTGGGGGGGGGGCTTAGCCCCCCCTGAAATTTTAGAAGCCCCCTTAAAAAATCTTTCTGAATTATCCACAATTCTGTTTACAAAATATTAAAGTTTATTGTTTTTTTTTTAGAAAAAAATGTCTGATGTGGAATTGTGGTTACATTTTACTATCTGTTAAATTTAATAGTAGTTTACTAGTAATATTTGTTTAATAATGATATTGTGTTTAGTACTGAATAAAATAATACCTAATTTATAATAATGTGATGGTCATAAAATATACTATAAATTATAAATGTTATTTTCGCTGTTCTGTCGTATGTGGTAACACAAAGAGCCAAAAACTACAGTCATGGGATCGGGAAACCCAGCGTTAAGCCGATACGCGTGTATAGATTAAAGTTTATATATTGTAAGACTTGTTAGATCGATCTAAGGACCGATCTAAATAATGAAACCAGCATTTTTATTCATAACAGTTTATTACAGAAAAAACATGAATTCTTAAAAACGTTCTAACTACTACTCTTTTTTAAAACAATAACAGCCTATTACCAATGATAATATATAATGCTAAACAGTGTAGCCACCTTACAATATATGTATATTTATAACACGTGACCTCTAGTATATTATGGAGTTATTAATAGTTATTATTTCACGATATCAGTGATACAGTGTTTGTATTTACACACCTAGCTATTCATTTGTAAGATTCCAGTCCTTTTCAACGCGTTTTGATATTCATTAATAATAATTACCAGTAGTTTTTTTTCATTTTTTATTTGTTTTTCGCTACAATGGCAAAAATGTTTGACATATTTAATTTAAAAAAAAATAAAAACAACGATCAAACAAATGTCGAAAGTCCAAAAACTCAAATATCTGAAACAAATCTGGAACAAAATGATCTTGGAAACTTAATAAGTGGTCCAATTCGTCCAGTTTTAAAAGTAAGTACTTATTTTAATACTTTAATG
>NW_026099572.1:17092077-17137102 GCF_025091365.1 Daktulosphaira vitifoliae | reverse complement strand
CGGACTTATGGACGTTGGTAAGTGTTTTTAATAGATTTTTTTTTAATTAAGTGGGTCACAATAGTGGCATCAAATTACATTGTGTATAATACAACTATATTATACAAATGGATACATACGGAAATGTCTCCACAGCGCAAGAAAAAAATATAACTGTCAGCTATGATATTTGGACACAAATAAATACTGACATTGAAAATTTAAAAAAAATAATATCAGAACTTCAAGAAAGTAACGAAAAATTAAAATGTCAATTAAGTTAAATTAAAGGGAATGTGGAAAATTAACACAAGTTCACCAAAAAAAATCCTTAAAGTAACAAAAGAAGTGGCGAGAACTTCTACTAAAATCTACAAACCTCCACCTATTACAGCATGTGGGGTCAATGATATTAAAAAATTCATTGATAATCTAGCAATCGAAGAGGCTTCTGGTCATGAGCAACAACTTAAAACCCTAGCCAACGGTGATATAAAGATTTTAACGGGAGACGAACATCAATTTCGTCGTACTGTTAAAATTTTAGAAGAGCAAAAAATTGAATACCATAGGTACCAACTTAAATCTGAAAAAATATTTAGGGTAGTAATCCGGGGATTACACCCTGAAACTGACATGTGTGATATAAAGCTCGATCTTTCAGACCAAGGACAATCATGTATCAAATATACAAATTAAAAAAAAAGTTGACTCTAAAAATAAAAATAGTGACTGGACATTTATTCGTCTAACATTATTTTTTGTTGATCTAGAGCCTCAAGATAATAATAAAGACATATACCAGTTAAAAAAGCTTAGTCACCAAATTATTAAAGTGGAGCCACCAAAGAAAACAAAAGGAGTTCCACAGTGCAAGAACTGCCAATTATTTGGACACACTTTAAATTATTGTCACAAATCTCCTAATTGTGTAAAATGCGGAGAAAAAAAAACACAGGTAAATTGATTGCACAAAATCCAAAAAGACCAAATCAAAATGTGCCAACTGTGGAGAAAATCATACCGCAAATTGGAAAGGCTGCGCTGCGTATAAAAAAACAGTTGAAATTTTTCACCCCAAAAAAACTACAGCAGTTCAAAGGCTACAAAGTAAACCAGCGAAATCTGTTACAACCAGCATATCATACGCTGAAATGGCTGGTTCATCAGTCCAAAACTTAAAGATACCCCAAACTTTCGAACAAAAAAATCATGTGAAAAATGAGGAAGTACCCTTTGTGGAAGTTATAAATNACTGAAGAATAAGGAAGTACCCTTTGTGGAAGTTATAAATTCCTTAGCTAGTATTACTCAAACATTAGCAATGATAACTGAAAGATTAGACAGGTTAGAAAAAAACCAACCTAAACCTAAAAACAAACGTAAAAATAATAAAAAATGACCCGTACCATACGGTTTATTGCGTGGAACGCTAATGGGCTAGTACAGCGAAAACTTGAATTAGAAAACCTTCTACATCATGAAAATATAGATATTGCTCTTATCTCTGAAATTCACTTTACATCCTGGACTTTTTTTAAAATAAAAAATTATATTACATATACCACCATTCATCCAACCAACAGAGCACGTGGAGGTACAGCTATAATTATTAAAGAGTCTATTAAGCACTATGAGCTAGATAAGTTCTCGGAAAATCATTTACAAGCAACAAGTGTACGAATAAACGACGGGGCCAATGACCTCACTGTCACAGCCATATACTGTCCACCACAAGGAGGTGCTAATGAAGTTAATCTTTTCGAATTTTTTCAGACTCTAGGCGNATTTTTGAATTTTTTCAGACTCTAGGCGATAGGTTTATTGTCGGAGGAGACTGGAACGCTAAACATAAACATTGGGGCTCGAGATTAAACTCCCCTAAAGGTAATTCTTTGTTTAAAGTAATNACCTAAAGGTAATTCTTTGTTAAAGTAATAAATAGCTTAAACGTGATAACTGTCTCTGCAAGAGAGCCAACTTATTGGCCTTCTGACGTTAACAAAATTCCTGATCTACTAGACTTTTACGTGATGAAAGGTATTTCCTCTAATTATGTAAAAGTTGAAGGACTCGATGAGTTAACATCGGATCATACACCCGTACTACTCACTCAAAGCACAAACGTTATTATGAAACAAAAAAAAAGTATTTTTAACGACTAAGAAAACTAACTGGGATTTATAAAGAACGTCACTTGAAAATTCACTTTCGCTTTTCGTTAAACTTCAAACATCCAGTGACATTGACTTGGCAGTTCATAATTTTACCAATAATATAATTAACTCAGTGAAAACTGCAACACCTAAGGCTGCAGTAGAAAGAATACGAGAGATCACCTACCCAATAGAAATCAGAGAGTTGGTACAACAAAAGAGAAAAGCTAGGAGAACGTGGCATAGAACGAGACATCCTACTGACAAAAAAAAGTGTAACCACATCAGTCGGTTACTCCACAACAAAATAAAAGAAATAAAAAACGAAACTTTTAAAACTTACTTGAGCGAACTTTCTGCAACCCAAGATACTGACTACTCTCTGTGGAAAGCTACTAAACGACTAAAAAGGCCTTTAACACACGTGCCACCTATTCGCAAAGAAGACGGCNACCACTTATTCGCAAAGAAGACGGCACGTGGGCACGAAATGAATATGAAAAAGCTGAAGTATATGCATGTTACTTAGAGACTGTATTTAAACCTAATAATATAGTCTCAGAACTTGACGGACTCTATAGTTTACAATTAGATAGAAATCGNCCTATAGTTTACAATTAGATAGAAACCGGGAGAAAATAAAATATTTTTCATCATTAGAAGTGGCGCAAGAAATTGATAACAACATCAATGTAAAAAAAGCACCAGGTTACGATGAAATCAGCCCGAGAATGATAAAAGAATTGCCTAAGAAGGCGATTATTTATCTTACATACATCTTCAATGCAATTTTACGAACTGAATACGTTCCAAAACTATGGAAAAAAGCTCAGGTCATAATGTTACTAAAACCAGGTAAACCACCAGATCAGGTAACATCTTACCGGCCAATATCACTCTTACCTTGTTTATCTAAGCTTTTTGAAAAAGTTCTTCTTAAAAGGATAAAACCTTTGATTGAAGAAAAGCAACTTTTACCTGACCACCAATTTGGTTTNGGAAAAGCAACTTTTACCTGACCACCAATTTGTTTTCCGCAATAAGTACTCTACAATTGATCAAGTTCACCGAGTTACCAATGTTATTAACCAGGCTCTAGAAGAGAAAAAGTACTGTTGTGCAGATTTCTTAGACGTTTGATAAATTTTGGCATGAAGGACTATTTATAAAATTAAGAGAACAACTACCATACACTTGGTGCGCGTTATTAGAATCTTACTTGACTGAACGAGAGTTTCGGGTAATGCATGAGCAAGCTGTTACAGATTGGAAAACTATAACAGCAGGAGTACCACAAGGTAGTGTTTTAGGACCTATTTTGTATTNTACAATGTAGTGTTTTAGGACCTATTTAGTATTTACTTTATACTGTAAATATTCTATTCCATCAACCAATGATACGACAACTGCCATGTTCGCTGATAATACGACTATTGCGTACGAGGCAGCTAGACCGTAGGACGGCTAGTTGTGCACCGAACTAGAATGCCGTTTTACCTTAAGCCTGTTTAATAAAACGTTAATAATGATGCGGGAGTGGGTCACCTAGGAGATGACGGCTAACTATACATCCAATAAGTAAACGAGAGTAGACAATAATTAAATAACAAATAATCACATATATTAGAAATTCCTCAAAGAGTATCTTAAATTTAAGGGGTAACGGGGGGGCCCTTAAAATACTAGTGGCCGGCGAAGCGGCATAAAACATATAGTTAATCTCAATTAAAACAAACAATAAATAACATTAAAAATAATATAAAATTCAGCTGTATAGATGACGTTGTTGATGATGATGAGTGGACTGTATGAGATCTTGTGGTAATCGTGTCGAACATCTGAGTATGACGAGTCAGAGTGTAAATCCAGGTACGTAATGGCAGATGAGAACAGACCGCGAAGAGGCGACTACGGCAATGAAGATATTTAGTGATGGTCAGGGCCCAATCACTAGTGGCGTGCAAGGGCACGTAAACTTTGAGCACAAGGGTGCAATAAACAAGAAATAAAAAAACTATGCCGTACAATGGCCGAATAATTTATTATTCAAGCGAAGGGGCTTGCAACAGAAAAAAAGTCACACGTAAAACAAAACGACTGACTGACTTATGACAATGTACTGTACATGGATGAAAAACGACACGGAGGTCATCGATTTGCTGTGATGGGTGGGCAAGGGGGTGAGTAAAGCAAGATGCTGGTGATCAGCTGTCCCACGAAATAATATAATCAATGATCTTTATAACAACTGGTCAACTAGATCCTTCTAAAGGCGTTCTGTACCATACATACTCCCCGCTTTGAAAGACGAAGGCTTTCAAAATAACTTGAATGAATATGAACTTAGCTTGAGATGTAGTCTTAATAGCATGAAATAACAATGTGAACAAAATATGATCAAATAAATAATATGAATATTAATAATATAAATAATATAATGAAAAATATGATCAAATAAACAATAATTTAACGTAGTCTTATAAACACTTATCAAAATACGCGACTTTGTAAGCGAACGGTCAACTAGATCCTTCTAAAGGCGTTCTGTACCATACAACGACTGTATTAGCAACCAGTTATAGTCAACAGACTGCAACTGGTAAATTACAAAACTCGATCAATAATATCTTCTTATGGACAAGACGTCAATTATACGCTTCGTAATACCAATAATATTCCTATCAAAATGAATTATCAAATTATCCCACAAAAAGATTCGGCTAAATACCTAGGAATGCACTTAGACTCACGTTTTAATTGGAAACACCATGTACGCCAGAAAAGTTTGCAAATAAATCTAAAAATTAAATTTTAAATTTATACAGCGGAACCTTAATTATGTTTTAATTTAAATCCATATGAGTGGTGGAAATCAAGGGAAATCAAATACTCAAATCTTATAGCATTAGCCAAGGAATATCTCGCTATTTCTGCCACATCAATGAGCTCTGAGAGATGCTTTTCCACTGCTGGAAATATAGTAACCTCAAAAAGGACTTGTTTGTTGGCAAAAAATGTAAATATGCTGACATTTTTGTACCAAAATAGAAAATTATTAGTTTAATAATATTGTATGTAATTATTATTGATTATTGAGCATAATTAGTTTTTTAATTAACTTAAGTAAAATGATATAAAAAAAATTATTTTCTTCCTAAGAAAAAAATATAAAACTAAGTAAGTTGAGGCGTAATACAAATTTACGGTTATACGTGAATATAATAATTCACGGATACACGTGAATACAACAATTTATGGATACACGTGATTAATATCATAAATTCACGGAAAATTTTAAGCAACGTCACATCAATTTCAGACTTATTCACTCATTATCTTTTCTAAAGCGATTATACCAAAAACCATTTGCCTGATTATTTCTATTTGCTGTCCTGAAGAATTTCTATGACTTGTTGTCTTTTGATATAAAATAAAGTAAGTAATACATTTATATATATTTTTCATTTAAAATGTTTTCTACTGACTTTGGTTACTAGTTATGTTTAGAGTTGTTAAAAACTTTATTAATTTTTTATTTTAGAATGGAGCAATTAAAGAAACAGTTGAACGATCAGAGTACATTAAAAAGATATTCAAAAAATATATACAGCAATTTTAGTATACGCTATAATAATTGTAGCACGTTGTACTATGTATGGTATGTAGTAGGCTGTTTATAAAAGTAGTAGGGACACTGTCGGTTTACCGAAGAGCGTATCCTGGATTCATATAATCTCGATTCAACAAGCCTGAACATGTTAAAACCTGTCTGAACACATTCAAATCCCCGTTTACCCTGTTTTAACCATGTCTGCCTGTGTTTACAACTGTTTGTAACATATCTACCGGTAACAATTAGACTAATTATTACTATTGGTTTAAGTTAGTTAATAATTTCACCGTGGTGTATTTATAGCGTTATAATCGTTATAAGATTTTCTATATAAACAGACGTTGCTTTAACTTGTTGATAATGTGTTAAGTCGATATTTGTATGCTTTAAGAATGGCTGGCTCTCTCGCTACAATTGCTAAATTCTATAATAAACAAACATTTGTTAAACCCCAACCTCACAGTGAATTAATCGATTGCACTGATTACGTTTTAAATTTCAATCCTCGTAAATTCGTTCAGATAGGATTGGATCCAAAAGATCGATTTAACGTAACTATTCGTTTACTATCGTCAACCCGTTACATACTTATAACGATAGATTTCCTACAACGGATTTATACGTTGATGGGTAATATTCTGTCGCTAATTTNACGAATTTTTTTTTTTCTTCTTTTAGGTAGATATTTTTCTCTATATATCAATCATGAAATATTTTTCATGTTTATCTCTTATACCTTATAAGGATATCAACTTTAAATTTTGAAATGGGATCATACTAATTAACTAGCATATTTAATATATGTTTACATAAAGAAAATGATTGGTCAATAATACCTTCTGACCAGTATTTTGGAAGTTATTAGTATGTTATAGTGATGACTGGAGGTGTGACGTGGATGTTATTATTTTAATCACTAGTCATTTCTCAGTCACTCTTATTCTTCTGTATAAGTATAAAAATGTCAATAACTTCCAAAATACTGATCAAAAAGTTGTTATTGACCAGTCATTTTTTAAATTAAATCATTAATTAATTCTAATTAATTTAATATATTAAATAAGCCAGTTAATTATGTATGTTGCCATTTAAAATAGTTGACATCCTTATAAGGTATAAATATAAAAAATACTTCATAATTGATAGATTAAGAAAACAATATATTTAAAAGATATAAAAAAAATTCTCAGTATTATTTTCATTTTAAATTAATTGTTTTAAAATGAATCACTTACTTTCAGTTTTATTAACTTTTTTAATAATTAACAATTATTATATTATATATATACTTGATTTAGTTCCTTATTTAAATTAACAAACGAATTAGTATCTTCAGCTACAGCTTTATAATAGTCTAATTCACTACCACTAAATGTAGGATGATTTAAAAGATATGCCTCATACATGTTCATAGCACTAATCTCCTGTTCCATATTATTAATTAAATTTAAAAATAATTTATAATGTAAATTTATAAACTTATATAAAATATATAAATTTATGTATAAACAATTTTCTAAAATTCTGAATAGAGTAAAATATATTTATCATGATAATTTAATGCAAATCTAAATATTTTATATTAAGATGGCATCAAGATAGACAACATTATGACAAATAAAGATTATAGCTTAGCATTTTTCTTTCTAATATTGAGATTTAACAATTCTTCCCTTATTTTGTATGCTAAAAATAAAGATATTTCATAGACTTTCATTGAATGTATACTGGTTTTAAATTACAATTCATGTGTAAAGCTCATTAGTCTTACATTGGTGTGATTCAATTTTATCAAACAAAATTACATGTACAGGGTAATTCTTTTAACGCTAGCCACTCAATTTCTCTTAAAATAATAATTTTTTTAGCTTTTGTTAGTTGCATATGTTTTTTCATTTGGTATTCTGATCAAAATGAGTATATCCACAAAGTTACTAAAATGTATTACTATCAGTTAAAAGCACATTTTTATGACTAAAATGTTTTTTCACAAGATCACTTATTCAACAAAATTGTATATAAATAGTTATAAAAATTATCAAGTAAATTTACATACATTTTTAGTAATAGATTATAAATATACAAAACCAAGAACCATTATTATAAAGTTTATTTTAATAACTTTCATTTTTCACTGTTTTATGACGTACTATTTTATAACATATAATGTAAGACGCGAAATCATAGATAATGAAAACAAAACAAGCGTACCTAAGTTTTTCTCGTCGCGGTACAATACGCCGATAGTTCTTATCGGTACACAAAATATTAATGATACTATATTTACCCGACTACTGTTTTATTTGTTAAATCCCCTAAACTTTAAATAGTGATATCTCGCTTAGAATTTATTAAAATTGATTTTTTTTTTTATTATAAACAAGATCAATAAAAAAAAAACTGGGTTGCTATTTGAAAAACTAAAGTTGATATTTATTTAAGGGTTGAGGGATGAATATTGAATCTTCATTTTTCTTGTCAAGTAGCTCATCAAAGATTTATAACAAATAAAATAATTACATATACGATAATACTAATATTTTTAAAGAAACTTCGTGAAGCATAGTTAGTCAATCACCCTGTACTTAAACCGATGCATATACTGTTTGTGTTGTTACTATTATAATAATAAAATACCATAAAAACATTTCTTTCTGGTGTTTTTACTGGGGACGAAGTTATACCGCACGTGTCGTACTCACTCCCTACTATTACATACGTCTTAATTCTTCAACTGTATATTGGATACGCGATACTGAGTATGGTACTTTAATTATCAAATAAATTGTATAAGTACATTGGAGATTAGACCTTAATAATATGATATATTTGATGGTATTTTAGTTGCCTATTTAAAAGTTCAAGGAGTAAGACAATATAAGTTGCCTACAGATGGGATCTCGGCGTACTTGTCTTTTTTTCTTTTAACTTGAATTATATATTTATTTATTTTGAAAAATATGTATTTATTATTACATGGTTTTTAAAAAACTTATTTAGAGCATTAGTTATTATTTCATTAGCATAATTATTTAAAGGATAATTCCATATATATAGAATATTAAATTTGATTGATTTCAAATAGATAGTTTTTTTTATTGATGAAGTGAGGCGTGGTTATTAAATTAATTGGTTGAATAATTATATTATATTACAATGTCTAAAATAAGAAGTGAATGGTTAGAGCACCTGAAACGAAAACGGATTAAGAAGCGCGATGGAGCAGTCGAGCGTTTACAAGCTATTTATGAATTCTTAGAAGCCGCATCAGTTAATAATCAAGTGATACCTAAGTTTATAGTAGCTGCGCTAGAGACGCCAGTAGTCAGTACACGGCGTTTACCACTGAGTGCAATTCTTTATTGGACATTTTGTGTGAAAAATTGTCTAGAAAAATTGGATGACGGTGGTGGTTCTGTACAGTCGGGCACTAACAATAATCCAATAACTAATGGAAATGTTGTTCAACAAGAAACCGTTATTTTTGAAGACTATAATCGTATGCCTAAAATTCCGTTACCATCCTTCTAAGGTGATCTTCACAAATGGCCGACGTTTAAAAATAGATTTCTGAATTTAATTGGCAATAAATCAAAAATTAACGTTAATGAAAAATTTTATTATTTAATGGGATGTTTATCGGGTGACGCTTTAGAAGCGGTTAAAGGTATCAGCGACTATGATGACAATTTTGAATTAGCCTGGACTATGCTAGAAGAGAGATTTGATAGGCCACGTTAATTGGCTAGTGGTTTAGTTGAGAAATTGTTGTGCGCACCTGTAACAAAAATTGAAGACATTAATTCATTACGGGCATTTTTATTATTTTTCGAAGATTCAATGACATTGTGAAATTGTATGGTGGAAAAGGTTATACTAAACCTAAAACCTGACAACGAAGGTTTCGACATCGACCAGAGAATGTCCAATCTGTGACGGAAATCATTTAAGCGTTACATGTACTAAAATGGAGTCGCTTTCCCCATAGAAAGGAAGCAAACTAGTAAAACAAAAAAAAATATGTTTTATATGTTTTGGAAGGCACTGAAGCCGCCAATGTATATCTAAAGAAGTATGTGCCATTTGTAACCGGAAACACCATACATTGCTACACCGAATAATTTAAGAACAAAGGGATACCTCTCAGCAGCAGGTATCATAATTTAGTGCTGGAACCAGAGGCATTGTGTTATTAAAGTACAGCCTGGATATATGTAACAGATTGCTGGGTAGTCAAAAGAGAAATACGTACATTAATCGATTCGGGTTCACAAATTAATGCTATCACATCAGATTGTATGTTGAAATTGAGACTCCATTGTAAAAAGTGGACATTGCCATTGACAGGCATAGCAAATCAGATAGCCACCAACATTAGTGGTTTTATACAATGCTCAATTTGTCCAAGAGGATCATCGATTCCGATTATCAATTTAGAAGCATGGGTTTTAGACATAATTACTACAAATCAGCCCGTGTATTAATTATCAAATAAAATAAAAAAATGGGGTTATCCATGTTACAATTAGCTGATCCGTATTTTGATATCCCCTATTGATATGTTATTAGGAGCCGATACATTTTCAAAAATTATGACTGGTGACCGTCGAGATTTAGGAGCAGATTTGCCAACAGCGTTCGGGTCGATTTTTGGTTGGTATAGAGCAGAGACAAACCTATTCTAATGTGACATCATTGACTGTTACTATTCCATCGTTAGAGCAATTAGTTGAAAAGTTTTGGGAAATTGAAATCAGTGATGGTCAGTTTTCAGTACCATTATCTTTTCGTGTTCAAGATAAATCACATTCGTTTACGGGATCTAAACAAGTAGCTCTTAAAAGATTCAAACATCTCAAAAGGAAACTTAAAACTAGTGATAAGCTGTTTGAATCGTATAAGACTTTTATGTCAGATTATGAGACTTTAGGATACATGAAACGATTTACTGAGTCAAGTATTTATTTTATACCTCATCATGCGGTATACACGGACGATACATCTGAAAGTTTATGATGCCTCGGCTAAAAACATAACAGGACGTTCTCTAAATGATTGTTTGTACAATAGTCTCAAGTTACAGCAGGATATCGTGGATGTTCTAATTCGCTTTCGTGTACACTAGATAGCTTTTACTAGCGATATTTATTTATTTCACGCCAACGGCATTTCAATATATACAATAAATTAAAGGTTAATGATAGTATTTACAACAACAAATATATATAAGATTATAAACATTACATGTTAGAGCACAATATAAATTAAGAAAATGAACAATATATGTTTGCATATATTAGTAAAATGTATCGACAAATTTTAATTAACGAATCATAATGTAAGTATCAACATATACTTTGGAGGCCGTTTCCTCTACATAAACTTTGTGAATACGAATTGTGTACTGTCGCATATGGGGTGGCCAGCGCTCCATATCATGTGCTTCGAGTAATAAAGCACATAGCGGAACATAACTGTGCAGCGTTTCCTGACGTTAGATCGGTTTTGGTTGAAAAAACATACATAGATGATATTTGTACAGGCGCAGATTCGAAAGACGAAGCTTTATGCTTATAGCGTGACTTGAGTTTATTTTGAAGGGAGCAGGTTTTCAGTTTAAAAAAATGGACAACTGACTCACCTGAAGTATTAGATAAAATACCTGTAGACGACAAGGCTAGTGGTATACAATGTTTCTATTTTCAAGAGAATGGCATTACCAAGGTTTTAGGAATGCGGTGGAACCCCATAAAGGATACTTTTGGTTATAGTATACTATCTTCAACAGCTAAGGTAAACGCGGAATGTTGTTTATCATAGCACGCCTATATGATCCCTTAGGTTTTCTAGCAACTCGTATATTCATGGCAAAAACCATAATGCAACATGTATGGCAAGCCAAAATTACCTGGGATGAAAGATTACCAACTGACATAGAATTAGATTGGCAAAGGTTTATGGAGTAGTTACCACTACTATCAATAATTGATATACCTCGCTTTCTGCAGACTAAAAAACAGTCCTGTTGTCAATTGATTGGTTTCTGTGATGCATCAGAGCGCGGATACTTTATATACGTGTAGAGGATTTATTATCGAATGTCCATATTTTTCTTTTTGGTACTAAAACTAAGACAGCTCCTATTAAAAAATCAACTAAATAACTACTAGATTTGTGTGCTGCACTTCTACTAGCACGCTGGATGTCACGAGTTCATTTTGTTTTGCAGTCACGATTATGTGTTCAACAAATGTTCGCCTAGTCAAATTCAGCCATCGTGTTGTCATGGTAGAATTCATCTCATGTTAATTATAAAATATTTGTGTCTAATCGAGTTCATCAAATCTAGCAGTTAATGCCAACCTGTCTATGGTCTTATGTATCTACCCAGCAGATTGTGCTTCCCGTGGTGTTTTATCGTCAATGTTGGCCAGTCTCAAGTTATACTGGCAAGTTTTTGTACTTGCCTGTAGAGCAATGGATTTGTTTGGATCCTCCTTCAGTGTAACCAGAATTAGCTGAAATAAGAGGTCTTGTTCTAACTTCAGTGAGTTCTGATCATGTAAAAAAAAAATGGTTTTCTCAGTTTTCATCTTTTTTTAAATTATTGCGTGTCGTTGCCAGGGTGCGCCGATTTATACTGTCTTAGAGGGGAACGTCCAACTGAGAACATTTTGTCAACTGAAGAAATAAAATAAACCTTGATAACTCTAGTAATTTATGTACAATATCTGTATTTTCATGATTTAAAATTAGAACTGCTAAAGGGACGTCGAATTTTATCGAAATTATACGCACGTCTTTTTCCGTTTATCGATTCTTTATATACAATAAGAGTAGGAGAGACGCTACGAAATGCAGGAGTTTCTGATGATCAAAAAAATCCTATTTTATTGCCGAAACAAGCGTATTTAACTCGACTGCTTTTCCGTCATTGGCACGATGTTGGTTGTCATGCAGAAACCCGTTTTATGATGTCAATGGTAGCACGACAGTTTTGGATGATATCAGCTCGTAATATTGCTTGTGGTGTATTAAAAGAGTATACAAAATGTTTAAGACATGCAGCAGTACATCCTCAACCAATTATGGGAGATCTACCTGCTGTAAGAGTTATACCACGTCGTCCATTCTCTAATGTAGGTATTGACTACGCAGGTGCCTTTATTATGAAGGAGCATCGTTTGCGAAAATCAAGGGAGTACAAGGTATTGTACTCCCTTGATTTTATTGCAATATTTGTTTGTATGTGTGTCAAAGCTGAGCATTTGGAAGTAGTAACAGACTTAACGATGGAAGCGTTTGTGGCAGTCTTAAATCGGTTTGTTAGTAGGTGGAAATTATCAGATAATATATATTCAGTTTATGTTACAAACTTTGTGGGGGAAACAAGTTATTACAGACATGGGTAAAGCGCAAGAGCACCAGCATCAATGGTCCATTGCAGTGCCATGTAAATGGATTTTTAATGCCCCTGCCCGTTCTCATATGGGTGGCCTCTGGGAGGCAGTAGAGAAATCTATGAAGACACATATGATTAAGAACATGAGTCCTAATGTGTTCACATTTGAAGAATTTGTTAGCGTTGTAATAAGGATTGAGTCAGTGTTAAACTCAAGGCCATTGACACCACTGAGCGACGACCCTGGGGATTTGGAGTGTTTGACACCGTGTTATTTTGTAATCGGATAACCTCTTTTAGCTATTCCTGAAAAACATGTACACGAAACCACCCGTCAAATTGTAAATAGATGGAAGTTATTACGCCAGACTCATCAAAGTTTCTGGAAACGATGGTCTAACGTGTACTTAAATTTATTGTAGACTCGCAATCGTTGAATCCGAAGTAGTCCTCGAATAAGATTGATCTCAACAAAATCATAAGTGACAAGGTGTTCACATAATCGAAGGGAGAATTAGTTGTGAATTCAACAGTTGGATTAGATTTTATATGATTTGATGGAGCTGAGGCTTATAAAAAGAACTGATCCACAAGAACCAGTAATAGCAAAAACAATAACAGATCATTGAATAAGGCATATAACTGTCACTCATATTTTTTGTGAGCTGTATAATAAATAGTTAATATATATATATATATATATATATATATATATATATATATGTGTGTGTGTGTGTGTTGTATTTTATGTAGGACATAATCAAATTTTATGATCTGGGTAAAAGATAAACAGAGGTAAACTGCTTGAGAAAAGAGCTCTTGTGTCAACAAATATTATTCTGAGATGTATTAATGGTAGATATTTGTTTAGGATCACTAAAATTAAACTTTTACTAGTGCTAGGTTCGTTTTTATTGGTTTTCAATTTATAACATTAATCTTTTTTAAGAAAATTTTTCTTGCAATTAGTGCAGAATTTTTATTATTATTTTTGTTGCTATCAAAATTGTTAGTGATATTATTGAAACTTAAAACATTTTGAGAATTATTAATATTATTACTATTGTTATTATTACGGAAAAAACAATTTAATGTATTATGATTGTTTTTATGATAAATTTTACAATAGTTATTAAATTTATTAGGATTATTTTAAGTAAAAGAATACTTAAATAAATTATTTTCAGTATTTATTCTTCGTTCCTTTTGTTTTGCTATTGCGATTGCATCACTTAATTTTTTCGGATTATTAGGCAACATGATTATTTTGAAGACTTCTTTTAAACGCGACTAAGGCTTGATGTTCACACATATTCCTAATATTTAATTTTTTTATCTTACAAGTTAATTTATAATATTTAAGTATAGGACTGATAAAGTTTAAATTCTAATCTTTCCTATTGATAATAGGATGGATATATTATTTTTTTCATTCTTATTTTGCCTAATTCAACGTGATACGCCTTAGATCGTTCAACGAACAAGTAGTCGACAGTTTTTAAGAAAAGATAGGTGGCGTAAGCCGTTTATTTTTAATACACGATTGTCACAAGAATAGTTTAATAGTTATATCACTGAACAGAGGTAATTACAATTAATGGTTCACGAAAAATATTGAACAAAAGCGACATTGAGGCGGATGAGTTGCTTGACGTAGATGTCGGCGGTCCGTTTCGTACCGTGTCACGAAGATTACTTACTGGGCGTATTATTACGGTGGGGTATTCGACGCTAGGCATTTGTTGGACTTTACAACACGACGATAACGCGTGTGTGTAAGGGACCGGTTTATAGTGAAGCGGTGGCTGAGAAGCATCTGACACGACCTTGGTGTGTCAAACGGGTGACAACGCCGTGGCCGTGTCAAACGCATAACTGATCTGGACGAATTTCTTCCCCATAATTATTAATAAGAAGGATTTTAAGTTCCGACCAATCTTTTATTTCTACAGAGTCCATTAACTCTCTAGTATTGCCTTTAATTTTCAGTTTAATGGCTAAAAACAGTTGTTTATGTTGTTCAGTTGTAGCCATAAGATAAGCATCATTTATAATATTTATGAAGTTATTTAAAGTATTAGGCCTACTTTCAAAAGGTCCATCTATTAATTGAATTAACTCATAAATGAAAAATTCTATTGTGTAGCCATTATTACAAATATATATTTTTTTAAGTTAATTTTTATAAGGTTTGTACCTTTGAAAAGAAAAAAATTCTTAAAGAAAATTTGATTGATAGTAGTATATTACAAGGTATAAAACTGATTCTATCTATCGCATAAATTAAATCGTAAAGTAAATCGCACTAACTACAATTATCGTATTAAGCATAAGATACACGAAAAATAAATATTTTATAATTTTCAGTTATTGATGTTCCCAGAACACTGTTCTCTTGAGGTTATTTTCAATAATCTGTCAATTCCTTGTTACGCAACGTTAGCCGCCGCTGGCTATAGTTGTTGCTGTGACGGTGGTCGCTTTAGCGTGATAATAATACGATGCACGGTTATAGGGGTGGTGATAAGTTTATCCCTAAGATGCGCGTTGTATCGAATATAATACCACAGAACAAACAGAATGGACACTGATAAAAATTTACATGGTCAATATAGGAAGGTGATTAGAATCAGTCCACCATTTTTAAGTAGGTAAATCAGTGTGACCACTTTTCAATACTAAAATTGTGTATACCTTTTTCAAAATGTAAAGTAACAATTTTAATTATGGTATTTATATTTTTGAACGTGTACAACACTACATAAATATTTAAATAATACAATAATACGATAATTCAAATTAATAATATAAAAACACCAAAAGTAATGATTTGTGTTCAATTGAATTATACTTTTTTTAAATATTTCATACAAAAATTTTTCATTAAATTTGAATAAATTATTTTATAAAATACATCATAGTAAAATTAATACCTTGTTAGCTTTGCATCAAAGCTAAAAACAAAAAAGAATCAATTAACATAATAATGAAGTTTTAAAATCAACATACACATTCATCACATAAATTATACAATAATTAAAGAATTAATAAATTAAAGTATAATAAAAACTCTTTCAAATAATCTAAAACATGTAAATGTATTTATTAATGTGTTAGTATATCAAGTATCCTATGTTTTATCGGTTATGATAAAATATTTTTGTTTAAAAATTTTAAAGAACTAAATATTCTTAGTCTAATATAAAGGTTTTTTAAAAACTCATAATCAAAGTTTGGACATGGATGCTTAAAAGGAATATTTCTTATTAAATTTCTCATTTCTTTTTTTACATTATTGTTTACAGCAATTATTGGAAATTCTTCTATAAAAATATTAAAAATTCACTAATATAATTTACAAACACATGGGGCGGAGTAATTAAGTTTCCATAAGTGGATAAATTTTCATAATGGTAAGCCTTAAAATATGTAAAAAAAAAAAAGATTCATTCAACTGATTTTGAGATTTAGAATAACTAATACATGTACCACAATTATGTTTTTCTAGTGATTTCTTAATTTGATAGCCACATACATAAGTAAGGACATTTATAGCAGGAAAACTTAAATCATAGTAATCAACCATACCAACTTTAAAATTTTCGAAATTATAAGAGTTTTCTCAGGATTAAATGCAATAAGACTATTTAATGGAGGAGCAACATCACTTAAATTAGTTAAAATTTCATCTAAGTCATTCAGACAATTTAAGCCCTCAAACTGTTTGAAAAAATTTTCTGCGTTAGAAAACATATTAGGTTTGAAATTAACATTACAAACCATATAATACTTTTGTAAAACAAATTATTTCTGTTGCAATTTTAGTAACTATTTTTTATAATTATTGAATAAATTTAAAATTTGTTAAGATACAAATATTATTTTTATTAATTTATAGTAAAAAAAACTAACCGAGGAAAATCCTTTGGTATTTTAAACATTTTACAATCATCATTTTTGGAAACTATTCTTGAGTTAATGCAGTTTTTTACAATGCAAAAATAAACCATTCTATTAATTATTATATAAAAGATGGAAAATTAATGATTAAAAGTAAAATTCTTATAATATATATTTTCACTCAACCGGTATTAGTTGTAATCATGACAACAATAATACCAATACCTACAATAAAATGGCTACTACTTTTTGTTTACAAATCGAAGTGTCCATAGCCTGATGATACATCGAAATTAAGCGTAGAATATCGCCAATTATTTTTATTTTAACTAAAAATTGTACGTAAAATGTTGTTTTATGACGATTGTAAAGATTGTTGGTAAAATCTTTTCCAATTTACCGCCAAGTTCCCATCAAAGCTTAAATTTTTTGGAATTTTAACTCCTTTATTTCTTAACCGAAAACACTTACAAGTTTTTTTTTTTTTTAAAAAAACAAAAAAATTATTTAAATTAGATACATTTTAACACGTAATTAACCGTTTAAGACTACGTCAATAATTCAGCACACACTAATTATTTAACACTGAATTATTCACACCTGACATCATGTAGTAGATTCTTTTATTCTTAACTTAAAATAAATAAATCCAAATCTTCTTAAAAAAATAACATTTTAATATATAAACACAGTTGTTACTCACAACGCAATCTGGTCACGTCGAATGCCGGTCAACAACTGATTACAACGAATTAGGAGAGACAGTGTACACCACAATAATTATATACTAAATTAAAGCTTATAAAATTTCCTATCTAAATTACTTTAGATATTATTTGATATAATTCACTTTTTATTCTATTTAACACTCAATGCCGTCCCACTTAGTTTTCTAAATAGTTTATAATATTTATTATTTTATAAATGTTAAATATGTTAATTTAGTATTATCAGACTGCGGACTGTTTTTTTAGTAACTTATAATAGGTATAGTTACAATGAGTAAATACAAAGGATTTCTCGACCACCTAGAAAAAAGCAATGATATATTAATTATATAGTTTTAGTTTAAAACTACTATTATAAATACATAGAGCATTCCATCTATATACTTATAACCTATACTTGTAATTAATAGTAGATTATGATAAAAATCGCATAATTTTATATCATGTATTATCTAAATTATTTCATTCGAGGAATGATGAATAAGGTCCTTAAAAGTAATGATCAATTTATTTACATTACAAAAATATAAATAATTATGTATAACAATGGACAGGAATTATCATATTATCATCGTTGAGTATTTCTTTTATGTTATTTTTTAATCTGTGTAAAATACTGTTATTAATTTTATTATTTACCACTTAATAGATTTTGTTCTATCTTTTGTCTCGTCACATAAGATACAATAAAAGTCATTTAGCCTATATGTTTCACTTATACAGTCAATAACGATCCAGCGACAACATGTAGTACGTGACACCCATTCGATACACTTGCCTCTATGTCTATCTTCATGACTGACAATATAGACAAATGTTTGTCATATCACCTGAATTTTCTAACAATAAGTGTTTTAAGTCATTCCTGTAAGTATCAGGGTCAACATTTTTTCTGAATTTAGACTTATTGAGTATAGTAATAGCATTATATATAATAAAAACACCACAGTTATAACCATCTACTTGTGTTGGTACGTTTTTATATGGGCATTGAATAAAATTTAAGTCAGGAAAGCCATTACCATTATAGATACCATGTTTTTTCATTGCATTTAACAATTTTTTGAATAGCATCAAATGATTTCGATCATTTTGTGGATCTTTTGTAGGGTACATCGGATCTATGATATAGCATACCTTTTTCTTCAAGTGTATTACTGCAATAATCCAATGGTGACATGCTGATATAATTGTATGCCACAGCATAAAGACTGTACAATTTTCTGTAAAGTTAAATTTTTCATTCAAGGTTTCATTTAACTCTGTTCTGCATAAAATTTCTAAGACTTCATTGCAATATAATACCGTTGACATTGTATGTTTATTCTTAGTATTAATGGCCAAACAGATGTTAATTATCTAATCGAAGACATTATCCATAAAAATTGAAAAAATATTCCTCGTTTCCTGTAAATGGAAATAAAAAATTACAATTTTTAAAGTTGGTAAATTTTGAAATTCTTTTTTTCTTAAAACTACCAAAACTTTTTCAAAAATGAACAAATTAATATTTTTTATTAAAATTTTAGTATTTTTTAATAGCCTGCCAACTCTACATCAACTAAGGATTGACCTAACACTTCTATCTCAGTATTATTAACTGAATTTAAATGTATCGGTTTCGACTCCAGACATATTTTATTTTTTAACTTTTGTATTAACACTTTTTTTGGAATAATAGTAACAGACGCGCCACTATCTATTTCAAAATTTAATAAAACCCCATTAATTTTAATATTTATCATTAAAGGCTCACAGCTCAGAGAACTTACATTTACATTTATAATATCAGCCACCGATTCAATAAAATTAATACATTTACCCTTTGTTTTTACTTTACAAATTTTTGAATTTGAGGTATGACCCATGGCCTCACATGCAAAACATTTCCACTCTTTTGCTGGACACGTACGATGATCATGGTTTCTCCCAAACCGAAAACACTTCCTGACCGTTACCTTGAGATGATTGATTCTGCAACTGATCCCTGACGTAATTTTGATTTGATGGACCACTTCGACTACTAAATTACTAGTTTTCCCTTGGAACTTATTTATATTTTTATTAAACGCCGTTGTATGACTATTTGTGTTTTTCTTAAATTTTCTATGCGATTTAGTAATCGCATTAATTTGCGAATAAGACTGGTTTATTTGGCTAGTTTGATTACCGACTAATTCGGAATTTAAGGCAATTTCACATGCTTTATCAAACTTTAAAGTCTTCTCGCCAAGGAATTTGCGTTGTATTGATTCATCCTTCAGACCAACAATAAGATGATCCCACAACGCGTCGTCTAAAAAGGTGTCGAATTTACAGAAGTTTGCTAAATTTTTCAAACTATCGATGAATTCTTGGATAGATTCACCTGCCCGTTGAACACGCTGATTAAATTTAAAACGTTCACTCACCACTAATCGACGGGGAGAAAAAATTCCTTCAAGGATAGTAATTAATTCATTGTAGACTTTATCACACGGTTCGTCCGGCAAACATGCTACTTTCAAATTATTATACGTTCTGGACCAATATATGCAATTAAATAATTTGCCTTATCTGCCTCTTTGACTTTTAACACGGTTAACTGTGCTTCTAACCGATCTAAATAATTTTTAAACGGCTCCCTCTCTGGCTCGAATGCCGAAATAAAATTTGCTGTACCCGACATTGGTATCTGTTTTAATTTGACATTTTAAAATACATCACATAAAAAAAAATCCACTCGTCACCACTAATATGTTCGGACTGAGGTGACACGAATAAGTTAACACATGGGTGTCTAGTATACAACTGATTTATTTAACAAACGTTACCACCGAGCAGCGATAACAGTTCCGGCAATAACCGGTTCAAATACATATCACAGTGGAGATACGCATGATCCTTGTGGAACTTCTGCGGTGATATTTCTAGCTGATGATATATGTTCTAGGCATTTGACTCTGATAGTACGTTGCGTCAGGAAGGATTCGACTATTTTGATGAGGTGGATTGGAATTTGCATTATTGACATTTTGTAAAGCAGACCGTCGTGCCAGACCCTGTCGAAGGCCTTCTCCACATCAAGGAACACTGCAGCTGTTTGTTTTCCGTTATTGAGGTTGATACTTATAGTGTCCATGAGCTTGATTAGTTGTTGTGTGGTGGTATTTTTCTGAATACGTCTTTCATAAAGTGTTGTAGGATTATTCGGTCGAAGATTTTAGACAATGTTGACAGGAGTGATATTGGACGGTAGCTTTCGGGTATCTTCGGATCTTTACCAGGTTTGGGTATCGAAATTGTGATGGCTTCTCTCCAAGCTGGTGGAAAGTAGCTAATGCGGAGGCAACTGTTGTATATTTTGGTTAGCGTGACAATTTTATTATCTGGTAAAAACTTCATGGCTGCATTTGTGATAGAGTCGTCGCCTGGAACTTTTTTGTTTTGATGTCGGTTGATTATGTGCTTGATGGAGTCTGGAGTTGTAAAAATGCCTGAGTTTTGGATCTTGGTGTTTCTAATCTTAGCGATTTCGCAAGAGACCTCTTCTATGTCTGTTCCAGGATTCGGTGCGAACTGTGATTCCAGGGAGTCTGCCAGTAGTTCCGCTTTCTCTTCGGGGGAGTAAATTAGGCCGTGAGGTCCTTGAAGTGGGTGAATCGCAGGTTTTTTGTTCAGCAGGTTTTAGTTGAGTTTCTAAATCGAATTGTTATCATGTTTTATTTGTTAAATGTGTTTGTCCCATTCGTCTTGCCGTTCTGTTTGAAGTATTGTTCGGATTCGCTTGATTTTACTATTAAGCTGCGTCTTAATGTGTGGGTTGCAGGTAATTTGCCATTCTCTTCTGAGGCGGTTTTTTTCCAATATTTCTTTAAGTATGTAGTCTGGCGTTTTGTTTATACCTTATTTTGTCTTCGGTGTGTAGGAGCTCTTGGATAGCCCGTTTTGAATTTTTTTTGTTAGTTGAAGTATTGCTGCGTCGATTTCTTTTTCATTTCTGGTAGGCGGGTTCAGTGTTTGGTCGTCATTAGTTAGAGTTTCGTTGAATTTCCTCCAGTTGATGTGTTTCTTGGATCTAGGTGGTAGTGACCTGATTGGGGAGTTGGAAATTTCGAGAAGTATTGGATTGTAGTCTGAGGAGAGTTCGTTAAGGTTAGTTACTTTTATCATTAGAGGAAGTTTGGCCAGTGATATATCGAGTACATCTGGTCTGTGGTGAGCAGTTCCGTGATAGTGTGTTGGAGTGTCTGGCGCATATACTACGTAGTCGTTTTGTTGCAGGTGGTTATAGAGTGCAACGCCAGCTTTGTTGTGTACTCTGCTGTGCCAAAGTGTGTATTTTGCATTTAAGTCGCCAGCTGCTAAGAACCATTCCGCGTTGTTGGTTATTGCGTCGAGATCTCCTGAATGTAGGTCGTCTTTTGGCGGTTTGTAGATTGCTGATACTATTATTTCTGTGTTGTTGGTCTTGATACGAACGCTCGTAGACTGTAGTGTTGTGTTTAGGTTCTCAGGCTGGTGGACTATTCTTCGGTGAACTAGAATTGCCGTTCCTCCGTGTGATGGACTTCCTTTTTTTGTTGGATGGTCATTTCTGTAGATTATATAGCTGGTAAGTTTGAGACGGTTTTTCGGTGACAAGTGAGTTTCGTTGAGTAGTATGTCAGTTTTGTGGCTTTTTGTGAAGTCTTGAAGCTCGTTGAGTTTATTTGTGATGCCGTTGCAATTCCAGTGGATGATGTTTAGGTTATTCATTGTTGATTGTAAGTATTTGTACGAAGGAGTTGATTGTTGTCAGTATTATTGTTTTAGGGTCATCGGCTGTGGCGAAAGCTTCTTGCAGGTTTTTGAGAAGTTGAATGATTTGTGTTGCATCTATTACTTTTTTCATGGCTGGCGATGTCGCTCTGGCGTAGCTTTTGTTTGCGGTTGTTGGTTCAGACGATTCGGAGGTTGTTTTTTGTTTTAAGGTGGGATATTCAGTTCTTGATGTTGTTTCAGTTGTCGGTGTTGGGTTGTTAGTTTCCTTCCTGCGTTCGGTTTCTAGGTAGTGTGGACATCCTCTGTAATTTGCGGTGTGATTGCCATTGCAGTTACAGCAAAGTGGTTGTTCTTTCTTTTCTCTTTTGGCATTCTTTCGCTAGGTGGGGTCCGGCACACTTTCCACATCTGGGGGCGTGTTTGCATTTGCTGGAACCGTGGCCGAATCGTTGAAAGGTGATACATTGAGCTGACCGCTTTGCTTGAATGTTTCTATTTTGACTCGTATGTAAAAAAGTGCGTCTAGGTAGTAGATTTCTTTCGCGTTGGTGGAGTTTGCAATTGAGACGAAGCAGATTGGCATTGTGGCTTTTTCGGTACCGAAACGTCTGACCGCAAAGCCCAGTCTTTGTAACTCTTCCGTCAACTCTGTGTTTTGTACATCTACTGGTATTCCTTTGATGACCACTTTGATAGTTTTCTCTTCTGGTATTTTGAATGTATGATATTCTATTTGATTTTCATGATTTTCATTTGATTACATGATTTTTTGTACGAGTTTGAATTGGCTAACTTCTGAACTGTTTATTTGGATATTGCCAACGGAAATGACCTTGGCGGACATATTTTCTGTGCGGTTGTCAGGATTTTGGTGGATGATTGGTGCAATTTTGCGCCATAATGATGACGCGACGATTATCGGTGGAATTCTTTTCGAAGGTACAGAGGTCGGTATTAGGTTTGTTGATTGCGAAGTGGTTGTTGTGTCGGATGCGAATGATTCACCCGATACGGACTCTTCGTCAGTCGGTTCGAGCGAAGTAGACGCGGAGCGCTGTTTGTCTCTCTTTGAAGCAGGCAGATTGCTGGCTTTCGAGGCAAGAATGCGTTTTTGCCCTTTACCTCCTCGACCCATAGTGATTACTATGGGTACCTGGAGTACCAGAGACGGGTCGGGCTACGTGTTGTGCTGTGGAGAGCTAGAAGAATAAGTATAGATATTCACTAACCTGGAGTATCCAGTATCACGGAATCTTCTGAATGCACTACACTGTGTAGCGTACGCGAGCGAAATTTTTCGTAATTTGTCCCGACAAGGGCTCTGAACAGGGCTAGTCAGAATTACTAGTCAGTATGACGATCTTGGTACTGGACGCGGTTGGGGTGGCCGGCGATCGAAACATCGCGACGGCGAAGATCGAGCTGGTCGACGGACCGGCGTGGTTCACCTAGGAATAAATCCTCTGGCTAGACACGACAGTAACCGGCGGGCTCAGAACGTTATCGACCGACGGAACACGTGGTTTCGCGGTTTGATGCACTTACGACGTAGTCGTACGCACTGTTTTTACTAGCGACGGCTAGTACACTTGCTCGGAGAGCGATGCACGGAAGCGAGCACGTGGTTCGCGGTGGGTAGAAATGCATATACGAACGGTACTCGTAAAGCACAGTGTACGCACTTCGGCACGACACGGCGGTGGCGGAAACACGTGGTTCGGGACGCGCACGGGATCGGATGCAGAGTACGTAGGTGGGGGTTGTAGCGCATTGACGGGTAACGGACGTGTTGACACGGCGGCGGTTTACAACGGACTGTTGACGGTGTCTTGCTTGCTTGCTGGGTTGACGGCTTGTGCCTATTTAGTTTGGGCTATGCCCTTCTTCTATTGTGTGATGTGAGGCTGGATGGTTTAATGGCTTTTACTTCTAGTTGTGATCTATTGTTTCTGGTTGTCTATGGATGTTATTCATTAGTCGGTTTTGATTTGTTGATGTTGTTATGTTGTTAGGGGATTGGTCTATTCTGTTTGATGGTGTTTTTTGCGTTTTGCCTTTGTATGACGGCCGGCGGCCTATGNATGATTGTTATGTTGTTAGGGGATTGGTCTATTCTGTTTGATGGTGTTTTTTGCGTTTTGCCTTTGTATGACGGCCGGCGGCCTATGTAGAGCACCAGGCGTTAGCCTATTCTCTCTTGTATGAGGTTTTTGCTTGAGCGTAGTTTTCTTTCTTATGCTAGGAATAAGTTATATTAATCAATTAGTTTTTGTAAATGGACATATTTGGAGTTTATGAAAAAATTATAATAATTATGATATTTTATGAAAGAAAATACTTAACGAGAACTGTGCAGTTGTTTCTAGTGTTTTTATTTGAGCGGAATTTCAGATGGTTTCGTTTGACGTAAGTTAGTGCATGCCTATGATCATGCGGAGTGTTGTGTTTTGTACTGCCTCTAGTTTTTTCCAGTTGTTGTTGCTTATGTGTGGGCTCCAAGCAGTTGACGCGTATAGTAATATCGGTTTTATATATATCGAGTAAATTTGTAATCTTGATTTTAGCAGAACAGTTGATTTGTGTTTTATTATTGGATATAGTGATGATTTGACTCCTTTTGCTTTTTGGATAATCTTTGTAACGTGTTCATTTTTAGTTGTGTGTCCAGTGTGACTCCTAGGTATTTTATAGTTCTTTTCCACTCTATAGCTTTGCTATTGATCGTTAGTTTTTTGGTTTTGTTGTTTGTACTGGCTCCGAATATTATGGCTTCGGTTTTTTCAACGTTTAGTTTTATTCTCCATTTTTCGATCCATGGTAATGCGAAGTTTATTTGGTATTGCAGTTGTATGATGGTGTAGTTTTTGTTATGGTTGGCGGAATAAAACATTGTATCGTCTGCGAACATTGCTGTTGATGCGTTTTTTGTTGTCGGTATGTCGTTTGTAAATAGTATGTATAGTAGTGGTGATATGCACGGGTGACATTGGAATGGCTTTCTCTAAACGCGTGTTGTTCTTCTCTTGGCTTGATGTAGGTTTTTAGCCTAGACAATATGATTTTTTCGAAGATTTTTGAGAGAGCCGGAAGTAATGATATCGATCTGTGATTTTCGGGTTTTGCGTGGCTTTTTCCGGTTTTCGGTATCATAGTTATGATGGCGTTTTTCCATTGTCATGGAAAGTGACCCGTTCTAATACTTGCCGTGAATATGTGTGCTAATTGTACGATAACGTTATTGTGTAGGTTTTTTAACGCTACATTTGAGATATTGTCGTATCATGGTGCTTTTCCGTTCACAAGTCTCTTTATTGTCTCCTTAATTTCTTTTGGCGTTACGTAGTCCGTGGGTTGTTGGTGGTCTAGTCCGGTTTCTTTTGTTGTGTTTTCGACTTCGGGCAAGTTTTCTCCTGGATTGTTTCTAAACTGGTTGGCCATTGTGTTTGCGAATAGTTCTGCCTTTTCGTTGGCGTCGAAAATGTTTTGCCCCGTTTCGGTGTGTAGCGGTGTGTTTGTCGGTTTCTTGTTGAGTAGTCTTTTGTTAATATTGTGGAGCGATTTGTTTTTAAAGTTTAAGTTGCTGGTAAATTTATCCCACTCGTTTTGTCTATGGTCTGTAAGAAGTTGTTTAACGTGTTTTATTTGTTTGTTATATAGTTTCTTTGTTTTGGGGTCTCTTGTGAGATGCCAGAGTTTCCGAAGTTGACTCTTGGTTTCGATTTCTAGAAGTATTTCGTCTGTCAGCGTGTGTAGGATCGGTCTAGGTTTTGTGTTATACGTGGCGTCAGCTAATTCTTTTTGTATTGTGTTTGTGATCCGATTGACTGCTGTATCGATATCTTCCGGTGTTTTTACGCGGTAGATCTTGTAATTTTGTAAGTTGTTGAATTTTTTTCAGTTGGTTCTTTTTTTTGGCTCACAGGAGTGTGGGTACAGCGAGATCGGCTAAAACAAACTTTTGGTTGAAAAAATACCTACATGGAATAGATATACGTTGCGGGGATGTGGAATACAATGGGTTGCCGAGAATAATGAAACTCTTGCGATGCGAAACCATTTACGTGAAGGGAGCTGTAAAAAAGCGAGTAGTTGAAAAGTACATACCGGGACAACGTATAGTCAACGTAGAGGATTTGGACTGTCCTCCTCTGTACAATTTATGTTGTGTTACAAAACCATGTTGTATCCGACACATGAACAACCCAAATATGTGCAGTTTATATAAGACTATATGTTTAAAACAATGGATGAATTATAACATGTAACGCTATTGTATTAAAAAATATATATATAAACACGAATACTTTATAATATTCATTTTTATTTCTACAATAAGTATATTTTTCATAAATAAATTATAAATTAAAGATTATATAATAAATTGACATATATTAAATACAATAATATATTTTATACAAAATAAATTGTTATGTATTTAAAGAATAATGTCCCTACGCTTTTGTATATACATTTTTATACCCAAACTCGTCGCCGACTATTGCACGCTTGTCATAGTTGTTGGACAATGCGAGTTTCCTCGTTTCTACCGTCAAAACATTGTGATGTTTTGAACATATGATTGAAATTTTCTTGTGGATTTGTTTTAGTTTATTTCGCAAACAATTTAAATAGTCAACCATATTTATTTCATGTTTCACTACACCCATATTAATACCCTTCAATCGCTTCACTTCTTCTTGCCGCAAAAAGTTTTTATAATTTTTGTAGGCAATCAGGTACGCATAGACTTTGGGCAAGAGTGCAACAATTTCCTCCATATGCATACCTTTACATTCGTCGGTAAATGTACCCGGTTGTTTTTTTACGTTTATCACTGTAACACATGGATGATCAGTGGGATAGTTTTTTTTACACAAACATTAATTTTTTTATTTAAAAAAAACTACCTGTTCCATATAAATTTGTAGCATCTAGGTATTGAAGATATTTATGTGGAATATTGGGATTGTAGTCAGAGATACCTGGATGATTTGCTCGAGCATATCGCTGATTGACCTATATTAAACATAATATATATATATATATAAATATTATTAAACATATTTTTATATTTTTAATAATCACACATACTTGTGTCAAACCTCCATGTATATCCAATTCAAACATTAATAACATATCTGGGTCTGTTATCAGTTCGATGTTGACATCAGTATATTTTAACATAGCATCAAATGATAGGGCTGGACATGAGTAATAATGAGTGGGATCCAGAGAATAATTTTTTAAACTCTCCGCGCGAAACTTTTCAAATATGTCAGCAAGTACCTAAAAAATAAATGTATTTATAATTGTTAATTACTAAAAAAATTAACAACATACCATAACGTCGACAAGTAAATACTTGTCACTATAATCACCAATAGTTTTGCATTCAAAGTGTTGCCACATTTTTTTTGCATGTTCATAGTCCTCTTCGAATACTGTAGTTTTCGTAATGGAACTGTAAAAATTTTCGTGGGTTGGCAACTGATTTTCGTCAAGTTTTTCCCAACTGTCTACGTATTCGTATGGGAAAACCGATTTCCGTGTGACCAACTCCAATGATTTAAAGACATTTAATGAAAGTGCAAAATCAGGTAAAGTCAAGGTGGTTGTAAGTTGATACAAACTCGCTTGCAAAAATCGATATGAATCTATAAATTCAAGTTGAAAATAATCGCTTATTGTCTTACTGAACGAAATATATTTTTCTTCGGATTGTGCTATAACAGTAATGTCTTTATCGTCGTAAGCCATTTCTGGTATTATCATGTGCGAGTCATAGTTTGAAAGACCATGCATGATAACTGGTATGAATGCGGAATATNAAAAGACAATGCATGATAATTGGTATGAAAGCGGAATATCGTCGTTGTAAATTATATTTGTGGCATAAAACAGCTCGAAATTTTGCCGTCCAATGATTATGATCCTTGACTTTTACTATTTTATCGGTAAACTCTATTAAACACGAGTCGCAATGTTTTGTGGTATTGAAACGATGTTGTTCCTCAGAAGTTAGAGGATTCATTTCGATGTTAATTTTCATGATATCTGATACTTGTTTTCCAATATCCACCAACGCTGATACAAAATGTTTAGCAGCATCAGGTCCTCGATACATTACTGGTTCCTCCGGTAATCCCTGACACATGTTTTGCGGTAATATTTTGGAGTTGCGTACTAAGTAAAAACAATAACTCATTGGTTTATGTTTTTGTACAATCATAGACTTGTCCGATATTTGTTCCATCGTTCGAACAAGTAAACTTTCCATATCAGCGTAGATAACTAACGGTATTGCTTCTTCTCGTCTTGTGTTTTTAAAACATAATATTGAAAGATCAGAGTTAGGCTGTGGTAGAACAATGCGAGCCTCCTTGAATTTTCCACACATTTTTACATGTTCTTTAAGTCCCTCTTTCCCACTCGCANGCACACATTTTTACATGTTATTTAAGACCCTCTTTCCCACACGGACGAGTTAATAACGGTTGCTCGTTAAATACGCTGAGACATCGTTTACAATGATATTCTTGTCGTTTACTTTTTGAGCGTTGTTTTGATACAAGCCTTGAAAATTTTGAGATGTAACAATAGTGGTTAGTTTCATTATTTTTCAAGTATAGTAAATCAATATGATCTGTAGCGGTTTTGGATTTAGTTACACGCAATGGAAAAACAATGTTTTTATTGTCCAACGCATACACATTTACCGATATTGTAGGATTTTTTCGTTCGAAGCGATTAATTTGTTCAATTGGTGTTGGAAAATCAATACCAAAAAAATCTATGTTCAAACGTTGTTCTAATTCAACATATGCAACATTCTAATCACTTCTTTTACCTCTTTTATTGTAATGACATAAGATTGACCATTTGAAACATTGTTGACCATCGTTTTTAATATTTACAACAGCCTTTTTGTTTTTTATACACGATGGTAATTCAATATGCGATGATCCCTTCAGTGGGTTCAATTTATGTACTCTCAACAAAATACCATCAATTGATATTAGCGACCATCCACTTTGCTTGATTTCCATTTCTTGTTTTTCAGTTTCCAACTTTAATGTTATTTTTTNAATTTTCATTTCTTGTTTTTCAGTTTCCAACTTTAATGTTATTTTTTCCATTACTGATGTAAAATCGGTTCCTAAGTCTACTGTTTTATTGCGCGACTTGAATGATACATCTTTGAACTCACCAGTTACAGTATGAAAGTACGTTGTATGTAGTAAAACATTGAATTTTACCATACCCTTTACAGTTAACATTTTTAATAAATTTATTATTTCGTGATTTATTTTAACCATGAAATCGACAATGTCATCAACAATTGTATTATTTTTCAAAAAAAAATTTCTTACACCACCTTTTAAGGCCGAATTAATTTTTTTGAATCCTGATCCTACTAAGCCCATACACTGTTTTTTTGTAACTTTTACCATATTTGAGTCCGAACTATGTGTTGGAAAACAGTTTTTTTTAGGTTTTCCTACAGTGCAATAAATTGTTGGTCTATGATTCAAATTATTGTTGCAATGTTTTTGAAGACTATCGATGTCCCCGAATATTGCACCACAACCACAAACTGTATCAGACATCATCATTTATACAACTAAATAATGAAAAAAGTATATAGAGTAACATTTCATAGTTTTTTAAATATCATTTATTATGTTATACTATGAAATTTTTTTTATTTGACGTAAAAAGTATATTTTTTAAGTTTATTTTATAATTTTAAAATTATAAAAATAGTTTTTTTATTCATTTTCCTGTAGCTATTATATTAANAATGCATACATAATAAGTTATGAGGATGACGTTATTGACTTAAGAAAAATAAGAAGTGATCAGCCTTTGTTTTTTTTGTTTTGAAATAATTGTCCTCACTTCACTTCTTATTTTTCTTAAGCCAATAACGTCATGGAAGTCAAAATCCTCCTGCTCGCAAAATTTCAAAAGGACATCAACTGCTTCCATTGCTTGGCTAGTCTGTATTTTTTCAAAACTCTCACTTTCATTATCACTCTCAGAAGAAGAATCAAGCTTTTGTGAGGTAGATAGTGTACTTGTACTGCCATAACGAGCTGCTATGTCAAAGTCACTTAAACGCTCAAATCCCTCTTCGTTATGATCTTTTTGTAGCCAATCAACAATATCGTCTTTATCAACGTTAGTGAAATCTGGAATAGATGTAGCAAGTTCAAGACAATCTTCTATATCTGTATCTTCGACATTTTCTTCGTCACCATAACCTTGATCTAAGATTTTCGCCCAAGAAAGTCGTAACGTACTTGCAGGTACATTTTCCCAAGCATTACATACTGCGAAAATGGCATCTTTTATGGTCCATGTTTTCAAAAGTTCTTTCATTGAATCATAACAATTTTCTTGTAAGAGATAACGGAGAAATATCTTTTTGTACTTTCGTTTCAAACAGGAAATCACGCCTTGATCCATTGGCTGTATTAAGGAAGTTACGTTAGGTGGTAGATAATAGACAAAAATTTGACCATCCATTGTTTTCAGGGTAGATTCTGAGGGGTGTGAAGGAGCGTTATCAAGCAGAAGAACAGCTCTTTTTGGTATACCTTTTTCATCTTGAAATTTTTTTACAGAAGGTACAAAAACGTTAAAATACCATTCACTAAAAATAACCTGGTTCATCCAAGCTTTTGGGTGGTGGTAATAATCACATGGAAAATATTTCATTTCGGTTCCTTTAAAAGATGTTGGTTTTTTAGCTTTTCCAATTACAGTTAATTTCATCTTATGTGTACCGGTTGCATTTGAACATGTCATAATAGTAAGTCGTTCTTTGCTAGATTTATGTCCAGGAGCTGATTTTTCAGATTGCGCGGCAAGTGTTTTTGAGGGTAACATTTTCCAGAATAGACCTGATTCATCTGCGTTGTACACTTGATCAGGGGACAGGTTCAATTTTGAAAGCATTGAATTGAATTCGTCATTAAACAATGTTGCAGCAGTCAAATCTCCACTGAGACATTCACCTTGAATGTCCAGCTGTCTTATACCATGACGAGTTTTGAATCTAAATAACCAACCTTGTGAAGCATTAAAACTTTCCTCTATTTTCAAATTTTCATGAAACCATTTTGCTTTTTCTTAAACTATTGGCCCAGAAATTGGAAGTCCTTCAATACGCTTCTGTTTAAACCATTCAAAAAGAGCAGATTCCATATCTGATAATGATGACTTTTTCATAGTTTTTCTCGTAGCTGATAATTCTGGACAAGATATGAACTTAAAAATTTCAGTTTTTTTGTTTGATTAAGTCACGAACTGTCTGTTGACCCACGCCAAACTCGTCTGCAAGTTTTTGTATACTTTCACCATGATCTACAGCTCGGTTAATAATCAACACTTTTTTCTCAAGAGAAAGAACGATACGTTTTTGTTTAACACTCATTATTAGATAAGGTAACGTCGCGAACGCTTATAGTAAACTGAAGGTGATATGATAAATACAATTTGTAATAATCTACAATATTGTTTATCTTGATATTGTTATCGCCATAATATGTACAATCCATAACTATTTTTAAATTTTCGGAAGAGTGAGCACGGTTAATCGCGAACACGGATAATCGAAGCACGGTTAATCGAGGTTCCACTGTATATGGTAGCATTCCACGGTTTTTTTTTTTAATATCATTTATTATGTTATATTATGAATAATTTTTATTTTTTGTAAAAAGTACATTTCTCTTTAAATAATAATTAAACTTTCAACAAATTAATTTTCTACAAGCAAAGTAGTACTAATGATATAATCAATTATATGTATAGACTATTATTTTAAAATTATAAAACTAGTTTTTTTTATTCATTTTCCTGTAGCTAATATATTAATACTAATGATTATACTGACATTATTTTCTCCACATAAATTAAATAGATTTATTTTTTACTATATAAAACAACAAAAAACTGAAACTAAAATATTTATTAAATAAACAAGAGGAAAAATAAAAACAGAAAATATTTTTTTGAAAAGGAGGATGAATGAGAGAGGAAAAAAAAAGTTTAAATAATTAACAAAATTAAATTTGCTAATAGTATAATGGATATGAGTGGTATTAGGTAAAGGGGAAAGAAAAAAAAAAAAGCTAAACATTTTTTTTTAAAGGAAGCAAAAGCTGATTCAGACTTGAAAAAGAAAAAAAAAATGTGTGTGTATATGTTAAGTATTTATGTGTATGAAATTTTTTTTTTTGAAATAAGAAAAATGAAATGTGAAGGGCAAAAAATAACTGATTTTTTTTAATTTTGATTGTAAACTATATTTATTTTATCAGAAATGGAGAAAAAATTTTTATTTGACAATCGCTATACGTTGCTGTAGTAATACTCAATCTATTAATTATACTTCTGTTGGCTTTAATTTATTTTGAGAAAAAAAAAACAATAATATATATAGTAATGTTTAACCACAAAATGTAACTAATCGTACTATGTTAATCGAAAATTAGATGTATTTTTCTATAAAATATAGTATACGCTAATTACGTAAACAAACAGTACAGATTACTATGGCAAACGAACTTAAAATTATAAAAATATTATTGGACTTATTGTTTTTGTTAACAATATTATTTATTTTTTTTTTTTAATTAAGCGTTCAGACACGGCGTTTTATTCGAATTTTTTCTTTTCTTAAATAATTATATATTGAAATATTAATTAATAATAAGCGAAATTCATAGAAATAAACGATCTGTGTCTGTTAGAAGCAAAGAAAGTTAGTTTAAATTACTGAGCTTATTGTATAGCGGAAATTTCGCCAGCGCGTAGGCCGTTTAAATAATAACAACAATGTGATGGTTGTTATTATACGTAACCTTCAACTCTACACTTATGATTACGTAACGTGATGGCTGCCTACAACTATAATACGCAACGCGTATATGTAGTGTGACAGTGGAATTCAACAATTACTCAAAATTTACTAAAGCGGTAGTATATTTCAAAAGCAATTTTTTTCAGTAAGCAGTAGTCAAATAAATCCTACCTGATTTTTTTTTTTGAACACTGCACCAGGTTGATAACCTCTGCGGGGAGCTAAAAGTTGACACAGTATTTAAAAGATTAATAATAATCGTAACACCGTTATGGAGTCGATTTATTTTATTTTAAGTTTATAATAATATTATAAAAACTGGTGAACAGTAAGGTGCGAATAAAACACAATAAGGCGCTGATGAAAAATCACACGGCACGTATGGCGGATGTAAGTCACAGATGAACTGGTTTACATAGTCGCCGACGAGTCTCGCGGTGCTACACCCCCTGACCAGTCCTAACTACCGACCGCCGGATAAGACAAACTTGTGTTATCGTCAACACTAATGAGTGCGACGGTGGACAGCTGATAATCACGACCGGATAACGTGCTAATTCACTGTAAATGAATAGTGCGCTATTACGGACCGTGTCAATGTCAATTTTGTCTAGGAAGGAGTCCCATTCGTCGTCACGGTGAGTAGACAGCATTAGACTGATCGTCTTGATTATGTTATTGAGGCGGCGTTTGATCGTTGGGCCCCTGTGTCTTTGCCATTCGCGTCGTAGTTGTTTTTTATGTTCTATTACTTTTAGAATTTCTGTCGGGAGGCCGTTTTTCCGAATGCAGTTGTTTCTGTTGTAGGTGTTGTTTACAATGGAGTTAGTAATGCTGTTGTTGAGGATGTCGATGGCGGCGTCATTTCGTTGGTGTTAGAAAATGAGGTGGGGGCGTCTGCTAAGAAGTTTTTGACGGACTCTGAATATTTGGGCCAGTTTACTTGACGTTGCGGTGTTGGAGGTGAGGACGTTATAGGTGAATCGGAAACTTGTAGAAGAATTGGGTTGTGGTCGGAGGATAAGTCGTTGATGTTGGTTATGTTGCTGGTTAGAAGTGGTAGTCTAGATAGTGCGATGTCTAGGACGTCTGGTCTATGGTGTGGTATGGCTGGGTAGAAAGTCGGCTTGTCCGGCGATAGAATGCAGTAATCGTGTTGCTGCACGTGGTTGAAGTTCTTTTCAACCACGTGCTATGTTACCTGCTGTGTTAGCTGTGTAACTGTGCCATAACGGATGTTTCGCGTTTAGGTCGCCTGCTGCTACGAACCAGCCTGTTGACGGGTAGGTTAGAATATCTAGGTCTGCTTGAAGTAATTGTTGTTGTGGGTTTTTGTATATAGCGGATATTCTGATTTTGTTGGTACCTGTTGATATTTCTATTGTTGTTGAGGTTAGTGTTGTAGGTAGTGTTCTTTGACGGTGGACAATTCTTTTGTGTGCTAGTATGGCGGTACCTCCGAGGAACCGCCTATTGTTTCGTCGTGGGTCGTCCGTCCGGTAAATGTGATAGTTTTTGATTTTTATTGTGTTATTCGGTCCTAGTTTGGTTTCGCCTATTAGAGCTATGTCGGTGTTTGTTTGCGTTAGTAGAGTGTAGAGTTCAGCAGTTTTTTGTAGGATCCCGTTGGCGTTCCATTGTAAGATGCGAAGGTGTTTGTTGTTATTCATAATGATTGACAAGGGTCGCCAGGAATGTTTTTATGGTTTTTGTGATTATCTTCTTCGGGTCGTCCGTCGTCGTTAATGCGGTAAGTAAATCGCCGAGTAACAGAATGATTTTTTTGATGTCCAGAGTGTTGTTTTTTGAGTTTGCAGTAATTTTGGCGTACGATGCACCGCCGGGTTGTTGCTGTGCTGGCTGCTTAATGTCGGTTGTGGTTGTTGGAATTACTGCCGAATTGTTGGTGTTGCTGATATGACTTTTAGTTGTTTTTTGTATCGGTGTAGTAATCGACACGATGTGTTCATAATAGGGGCAGCCACGTTAGTTGGCTGTGTGGTCGCCGCCACAGTTCACGCAGGTTGGTGTTGTTTCTTTTTGTTTGGAGAAGTCCTTGGATGGGGGGTTGTCAACGCACTTTACGCGCCGCGGTGGGTGCCCGCAATTTTGCGAGCCGAGGCCGAATCATTGATATGCATGACATTGTGAGGGGCCTGATTTTTTGAATGTTTCGACTTTTATTTTGATGTAGAATATATTATCGATTTCGAAGATTTTCGATGCCATGCTGTCTTTTTTGAGGATCACTAATACGATTGGAAGGGGTTTGTGCGTGGTGCCAAACCGTTTGACGTATTTGACTGCGAAGCCGCGATTTGTAATATCTTCTGTGATTTTCATGTCGGTGATGTCTGTAGGTACGCCTTTGAGTACCATTTTGAGTGTCCTGTCTTCAGGGAGTGAAAAAGTGTGAAACGGAATTTGGAGAGATTTGAGTTTTGCTTGAATTGTGCGGAATGTATTTGAGTCGGTTGTTTGTATTGTAATTTGCCCTTGAGTGGTTAGCTTGGCCGTAACGCAATTCGGTTTGAGTGAAGGAAGGGCCATTATGTCGGCCGCGTTTTTTCGCCAGTCGGTGCATGATACGGTTATTGGTGGTATGCGTTTGTCGGAGGTTGTGGTTTGAGTGTCAGGAGTAGTTGGAGGTTTAGGAGCTGACGGAGTAGATGACCGTGTGGAAGGTGCATCGGTTTCGGAGTCGGAATATGAGCTGTAGGACATGGAATCGGTGGTTGGGGATGAGGAAGATTTATTTAAATTATGATTTGACTTACCTTTTTTAGCGATAGCGTGGTCCGGTGTATCCAGTGGTAGAGATGAAGATTTAGGCCGCTTTTGGCCTTTCTTCGACCTAGTCATTGTGACTGGCACACTGACACTAGTACTGAAAAAATTTTTTATTTTTAAAAATTTTTAAATAACTAAACTTATTAACTAAACTAAACTACACTTAACTTAATTAAAACTGTTTTGATTCTTGGTAGCGTAAGAGGTGCGAACGGTACAAAGGTACAAAACGGAATGATGATGCGATGACGGTATGCCTTTGCCTTTGGCTTTGTGTGACGGCCTATTTAGAGCTCCAGGCGTTAGCCTTTAATCTCTTGTTTGATGTTTTTGCTTGAATATTTGTTCAGGGTGTTGCTACAAAATAGTTTGGTTAATTAATACATTCGGTTAATTTTTGTAGGTGGGGGTATTTTGAATTTGACATTTTATGAAAGAAAATATTTATCGTAAAATCTGTTGCTTCGGCTAGTGATAAAATTTTTGCAGAATTCCTGAGTGTTTCATTTGAGGTGAGGTAATGCGTTCCGGTAATCATGCGGATTGTCAAGTTTTGGACTGCTTCTAAGTTCTTCCAGTTTGATTTGCTCATTAGTTTGATTAGTCATAACGACTTGCACTTCGACACTAATACTAAGAAAATTAATTTTTTTTTTTTATTGAAAAATTTTTATAACTAAACTACACTTAACTTAACTTAATTAGAACTGTTTTGATTCTGAGTAGTGTAATAGGTGCGCACGACACTAATGTACAAAACGGAATGATGATGATGATGATGACTGACAGTGTTTTTGCATTTCCTTTACTGTAGGACGGCTTGAAGCCTATGTACTTGTGTCAGGCGGGTACCAATAACAAGTTGTATAAGATATTTAATTAATTTATACTTACTAATTCAGAGTATCCATGCGAGTGGTTGTGTTTTCCTTTGATTAGCTGACGTTGAAATGTTTCTTCCGAGCGTTTGTATGTGTGCGTATTTCGATTGGCTGTTTTTCAGGAAAAATCGCTCCGTTTCAAGTTTAATCTGGTCTCTTACTGTTGGAATATTGGCCGATTGACGGATTGTGTGGTTAGAAATGAATATTGGCGATTTTGTTATGTATCGAAGGCCTATAGTTTGAGTTGATTCAATTTTATTCCAATTTGTTTTCGATATATTTGATGCCCAAGCTGGACCGGCATACGTTATTAGTGGTTTAATATACATTTGGTAGATGTTTACTTTTGTTTTGAGAGGAAGTGGGCTATGTTTGTTCAGTACTGGAAATAGTGCTCCTCGACGGCGATTTGCTCTCTGTAGTGATTCTGATATATTCTGGTTGAAATTAAGTCCGTGGTCGAGGACTACTCCCAGGTACTTGGCTTGGTTGCTCCATGGAATAAAAGTATTGTCTATCTTGATCTTTTTGGACACGCTGTTGGGTCTTTTGTTGAATAGAACTGCTGTTGTTTTAGATGGGNATTGAATATAACTGCTGTTGTTTTAGTTGGGTTTACTTTTAATCTCCACGTTTTAAACCATTCTATTGTAGTGTTCAGGTGTTTTTGTAGTCTTATAATTGCACGGTTGTGATTGGAGTCTCCTGTATATAACATTGTGTCGTCCGCAAAAAGTGAAATTGCGACTTGGTCGCTTGACGGTATGTCGTTTGTATACACCAGGTATACCAGGTATGTAACTGCCCTGTGGTACTCATGCGGCGATCGGTCTTGCTGACGAAAGAATGTTATCTATTTTGACCTTAAACGTTCTGTTGGTAAAAAAAGATTTTATTATTTTGATTAAATTTATTGGTACGTTTGAGTTGTATAGTTTGTATAATAGTCCTTCGTGCCATACACGGTCAAAAGCTTTTTCCACATCTAGGAAGACGGCAGCGGTTTTCATGCGGCAGTTGGCGTTGTTACTGAGTTTGTCGACTAGTTTGACTAGCTGGTGAGTTGTCGAATGATGTTGCCTAAACACATACTGTTCGTCACGAATATTTTGTCCGATGGCTTCATTTAAGTGTTCTAGTAGAATTCTTTCGTAGATTTTTGATAGTGACGACAGTAGCGATATTGGTCTGTAGTTAACTGCTTTGCTGAGATCTTTGCCGGGTTTTGGTAATGTTATTATTGTTGCCGTTTTCCATGGAAGAGGGAAGTAATTATTGCGCAGACAGCTGTTGATGATTTTTGTTAATAACAATATAGCTTTTGTCGGCAAGTTTTTGAGTGCGGTGTTTGATATTTGGTCTTCTCCAGGCGCTTTCCTTGAGGGAATTCTTTTTATAATATCATGAATNTCTTGTGGAAATTCTTTTTATAATTTCGTGAATTTTGTACGGTGATGTGAAGATTGTTGCTTGTGGAGAAGACGACTCTATTGTTATTAACGATGATGTGACAGCAGGTAGGTTCTGACCTTCGTTATGTGAGAACTGGTCCTGGAAGACGTCTGCGAATAATTCCGCTTTTTCTTTTGCCGCGTACACCTGTCCGTCAGATCCGGTCAGTGGGTGTTGGGCCGGTATTTTATTAAGGAGACTTTTGTTCAGTTTATAGATATTACCTGACTGAGGGTACAGCGTGTCAAGAAATTTATCCCAAGTGTCCTGTTTGTGAACTGTCAGCATTGTTCTGATTTGTTTTATTTTTCTGTTTAATATTGTTTTTGTTGCTGGGTTTTTATATTTATGCCATTCTCGTCTGATGCGGTTTTTACTTTTTATTTCGTTTAAGATTTCTATCGGAAGGTTGTTATTGTAGATTGTATTGTTCTTTTTATACGAGCTGGCGTCTATTGTAGAATTTATTAAATTGTTGAAGTAGTGAATAGTGTTGTCGATTTCGGCCGGAGTGTTTGTATGATGATTTATTTTAATATTTTCTGTGATCGCGTCGTTAAATTTTATCCAGTTGATGCATTTGTTGTTTGTTGACGGATTTGAAGAAATAGTTGCGTCGGATATTGTAAAGAGGACGGGGTTATGGTCGGACGAGAGTTCATTTAGATTTGTTACGGTAGTTGAGAGGTGCGGTAACGTTGAATAATTATGTCCAGCACGTCTGGTCTATGTCCTGGAATTCTGGGATAGTGCGTTGGCGTGGCTGGTGCTGTGATATTGTAGTCTGCATTTGTCATATGATCGTATAATTTGTTGCCAGCCGGGTTGCAGCAGCGACTATTCCAGTGCGGGTGTTTTGCGTTTAAATCTCCTGCCGTTATAAACCAGTCGGATGACGTGAAGGTATTAAGGTCCCTCGCACTTATTTGCGCGTGTGGTTTTTTGTATACTGCCGAAACTGAAATTTTTCTGTTTGATAGTGACATTTCTATTGTTGATGAGTTGATTGTTGTGTCCAATTTATTTTCTCGGTGAATGATTCGGCGGTGTACAAAAATTGCAGTGCCTCCGTGGGCCTGACCGTTTTTGTTGCTGATGTTATCCGTTCTGTACACACGGTAATTCCGTATTTTTACGCGAATTTTCGGATTTAGTTTTGTTTCGCAAATAAGTGCTAGGTCGGGTTTGATTTTGATAAATAATGCTGACAGTTCGTTTATTTTGTGTTGGAGGTCGTTGGCGTTCTATATTATAATTTTCGTTTCGACGTCATTCATTTTGGTGCGATAGTATTTTAATAAATGAATTTATTATGGTAGGAATTTGTGTTTTCGGATCCTCTGAATTTAAGATTGTTGTCATTAGTTCAGATAGTAGTTGGATAAGCATATTGATATTATTGAGCAGAGTTGATTTTGTGTTCGATCCTGCTGCAGCTTTCGCATATGAGTTGGCGTTGTTGGTTGTCGGTAGATTTTGTGTATGGTTTGTAATTTGCGTGATTTGCGGTGATGCAGAGCGTGGTACTGTTTTTGGTGTTATGCTTGCTACGTGTGAGTAAAATGGGTATCCACGGTAGTTTGCTGTGTGTTGCCCACCACAGTTGCAGCAGTACGGTGGGTAGCTTTTTATTTTTGTACAATTTTTCGCGAGATGTTCTCCTCCACATTTTACGCACCGTGGAGGGTGACCGCAATTACTTGAGCCGTGGCCAAATCGTTGGCACGAAAAACATTGAGCCGGACCTGTTTTGATGAATGCTTCGACCGTAACTTGCATGTATAATAGATTGGTCAGTTTAAATATTTCCTTCGAGTCTGTGTTATGTTTTAGTATCACTAAGCAAATGGGCATTGGTTTCCCTGGTGGTCCAAAACGTTTTATCAGTGTGGGCGTAAATTTTAGATTTATCAATTCTTCTGTAATTTCTTCATTTGTTATGTCCGTTGGTAAGCCCTTGATGACTACTTTCAATGATCTCTCTTCGGGAAGAGAGAAAGTGTGGAATGTAATTGAATTTTCAGTGAAAATCTTTTGAATAAGACGAAATTGATCGACTTCTTTTGTTATTATATTGATTTTATTGTCAGAAGTTGTCTTGGCGGTGGTTTGTGTAGCTTTAAAACTTGGGTTTTTATATATGATAGGGGTGATCTTGCTCCAATCTGAAGAATTTGTAATTATAGGTGGAATTTTGTTGGTGTTTGTATTTTTGTTGGCTGCTTGATAGTCTGATTTTGTTGATGAGATGGCTAGGTGATCTGTTGCTGCGTCGGAGTCGTACGATGAGTACGACATTGAGTCGGAGTATGATGTGTTTGACGGCGGATTGGTGTTTGGTTTTCCTTTTTTGGCGATTGTTATTTTACCCTTGGTTTCCGTTGAGGAGGATGAGGGGGTGTTGGGCCTCTTACGGCCTTTTTTAGTTTTAGTCATGGGACTAGGTTTTTTTTAAAACTAATTCTTAAAAACTAAACTTAGATACTATCTTATAAAAACTAACTTAATCTAATTAAAATAAACTAACTAACCAGTGCTAGGCCTCTGATGTAGGGAAAGTGTGTGGGCGAATTATATAGTAAGGATTATGTCGACGTGATGTTTATGTGCGAAGTTTGTCAGTTCGTGAGTTTTTGTTTTAATCCCATTGCAGTTCCAGAAGAGAATCTTAAGACTGCTCATCTTGGTTTTGAGTGGTTGTCTCGAGGATTAGTAGAATTGAATTTAGCACAGCCGTTTTGGTTGGGCTGTCTGGTTCTAGTATTATAGTTTTTAAGAGTTCCTTGACAATGATAAGAATCTCTTTTATCTGGTTCTTGCTGATGGATAGTTGGTTGTTTGTTCGTTGTTTCTTCGGCGAAGGATTTTTTTTGGAGAATGTTTTACCTGGCTTGAGTTTGCTACTACTTGGTTTTGGGTTTCTGTGCTTATTGGACTTGGAGCATGGACAGTTGTTTTTACCGGTACGGTTTGGTTAGTTTTCTTCACCTCACTGTGACCACGGGTGGTGGTTGCGATTACTGCAGAGGAGTAGGAGGGGCATCCCCTAAAGTTGGCAGTATGATTGCCACCGCAGTTACAGCAATGAGCCGGTTCTTCTCTCGTCTTTTTGCATTCTTTGGTTGGATGGTTTTTGCCACATTTTACACACCTTGCTTCATGGCCGCAGCGAAGGGAAGAGTGTCCAAATCTTTGGCAGTTGAAACACTGCGGAGGTCTTGTTTGGATGTAGTTTTCAACCTTGATCTGGACGTAGAACAAGGTTGAAAGTTCGTAGCGTTGTTGTTCCTTTCCAGTGTCACCATGTGTATCGGGATCCTCTTTCCCTCTTTCGAAAATTTCCTCTCTAGTAGAGGCTTGAATCCTCTTGATGTCAGTTCCTTGGCAATTTCGTCATTGGTGACATCTAGTGGGATACCCTTGATGGCAATTTTTATTGGTCTATCTTCTGACTTCATGTATGTATGGTATTCAATCTTGTCGTTGTTCTTTGATAGGAAGAGTTGTACATTTCGAATGGATTGTTCATCGGGGCATTGGATGTTAATTTGGCCTGGAGTTGATGTTGTTTTTGCAATGACGTTTTCTAATCCTTGTGTTTTGAACATCTCCTTCGCAATAATGTGCCACGGAGTAGTATTGGTGTTAATGATTATAGGCGGTAATTTCGTGGGTTTCCCAGCGATTGGTCTTTGAGTGTCCATGCTTGAGTCCGAGGTGGTTGATGTTGTATCTGATAATGCCGATTCTCCTAAGATTGATTCCGCTTCTGAAGGTTCCGGGGAAGTAGGAGCGGAACGCTGCTTCCCTTTCTTTGACGACGGTGGGTTGCTAGCTGACGAGGCATACCCTTGTTTTTGTCCTTTACTACCGCGCCCCATAGCAGAGGTGCTAGGGTGCCGGGATTCCAGGTAGGCAAGGCGGGCTACCTGTTGCTGTGTTTAAAGTTGATGTATGACAAGTCGGTTGCTTGCTCTGCGCTACGGAACGTACGCGCCGAGATTTTTTCGTAATTCGTTCCTAGCAGTGAACTGCGCACACACAGACGGGACTCGAGAACGCACTGTTGCACTTCCGAAACGGCACGACGGTGGCGGTTCGCGACGCGTGCGGTTCGAAACGATGGAGTACGGAGGTGAGACGGGTTGCGGTTGGTGGCTATTCTGGCATACAGCAAATGTACCCGATGAACGTACAGCCAATGGTAGCTGGTGTTGAACGGCCAATGGTAGCTGATGTTGTACAGCCAATAGGAATTGGTGTAGTATCAGCCAATAGGAACTGGTGTACGAACAGCCGGTGATATCTGCTCTACGTATAGTCTATAGCAGTTGATGTGGCTCGACAGAGTGGCGGCTAGAGTCGACTTGAACGCGACGAGACGGCACTTGGCGAGTGTGGTACGGAGGTACGCGGTGACTGCGATAACGGATCGGTACGTAGGGACGTGTGTCACGGACGGCGGTCACTGACTGAGTGACAGTGTATTTTTTTTTTTTGCTTTTGCTGATGGGCGGCGTAAAGCCTATTTACTTGTGTCAGGCGGTTACCTATAACAAGTTATATAAAATTTATAATTAGTTTGTACTTACTTGTTTTTATTCTATCCATGTGATCGGTTGCGTTTTCCTTTTATGTAATACTGCTGTTGTTGGATGTGTTATCCTTCCAAGTTCGCGGATGTGTTCATGCGTTGAATGGCTGTTTTTTAGAAAGAATCGTACTGTTTCTTGTTTAATCTGGTCCTTTAATGTTGTTATTTTTGCCGATTGCCGTATAGTATGGTTAGAAACGAATACAGGTGATTTTGTAATGTATCGGAGACTGATGTTCTGTGTTGCTTCGATTCTCTTCCAGTTTGTACTTGAAACGTTTGGTGCCCATGCTGGTCCGGCATAAGTGATAATTGACTTGATGTACATCTTGTAAAAGTTGATTTTTGATTTCATCGGTAGCGGGCTATGTTTGTTCAGTACAGGGAAGAGTGCTCCTCTGCAGCGGTTGGCATTTTGTAATACTTCCGATACATGTTTGTCGAAGTTCAGGTTATGGTCGAGAGTGACACCGAGGTATTTTACTTGGTTATTCCATTGAATTTGGGTTCCGTTAATGTTGATTTTTCTTCGTATACTGTTTGGTATTTTATTGAATATGACCGCCGTTGTTTTCAGTGGGTTTACTTTAAGTTTCCAAGTTTTGAACCATTCTATTGTGACGTTTAGGTGTTTCTGTAGCATGATTATTGCCCGGTCGTGGTTGATGTCCGATGCGTATAACATTGTGTCGTCGGCGAATAGTGAGGTGGCGACTTGATCGCTTGACGGGATGTCGTTAGTATACACCAGGTATAGAAGAGGAGATAGGCAGCTACCTTGCGGTACACCAGCGGTGATCGGTCTCGCCGATGACATAATGTTATCTATTCTGACTCTGAAGGTTCTGTTGCTTATGAATGATTTAATTATATGGATTAACTTAATCGGTGTGTTAAGTTTGAGCAATTTGTGGAGTAGACCTTCGTGCCAGACACGGTCGAACGCTTTTTCGACGTCAAGAAATACGGCTGCAGTTTTCATTTTGTTGTTCGCATTACAACACAGTTTGTCCACTAATTTAACCAGTTGATGAGTTGTAGAGTGATGTTGTCTGAATGCATACTGTTCGTCGCGAATTTTTGGTCCTATGACTTCTTTTAAAAGTTCTAATATTATTCTTTCGTAGATTTTTGATATTGAGGACAGCAGCGATATCGGTCTATAGTTAGCTGCAACATTGGGGTTGTAAGGTTTCAGCCAAACAGAGGGCCTACTAATTACCCACTGCCCAGGGGGAACACTGGACAGTGACCTAGTAGCCGCGCAAAACAAGATAGTACTTACTGACGGAGCTACTAGGTTTTGATAAAAATAAAAAAAACAAATGTTAATAAAAATGAGGGAAAAGTATAGAGAAAAAAAAGAGGCCATGTATAATATAACAACATTTTTTAATTAAAAATTTAAAACTACTATTTTAAATATAAATATATTCATAGGAAATGACTATGAAAAGAAGAAAAAAAAAGAGGTGCTTGATACATAAAATTAAAAAAAAGGGGTTTTATTGATGTTGTACTTGTTGTTGATTGTTTTGAGAAGTGCCGGCCCACCACCGGCCATAGTTGTGTCTTACGCCATCGTGGACATCTCGACGTTTTATTTTATACAAAAAAAAAACGGAGGACAAAAAAAAATACAATAAACGGCCTGGTTGACTCCAAAGTAGACGGCAGGTCGACTCAACGTTTTAATTTATAAAAAAAAAACGGAGGACAAAAAAAAATACAAAAAACAAAAACGTGGTTTTCACAATAAAAACAGACAGCTTGTCGCCTCGGCAGTATAGATGTGAAAAAAAAAAATCTGTTGAAGCGACATTTGTGTAGTGGCCGGTGATCATGACGCCGGGTGGTGGTGGTACCAACTTTGACAAGTCCATTGGGGGGAAATACAACATATGGATATAGGTG
>NW_026099572.1:17082312-17091977 GCF_025091365.1 Daktulosphaira vitifoliae | reverse complement strand
ACAATAGGCGAATAATTAAGTGGCCCGATCGCCGTGTGCGTGAGCGAACGGGTCGATGATGATGGGGACAAATCGCGTGTCAGTGGCGCGAATGTGTTCGTCGCGAAGTGCCCCGGTTGTTGTGGGCGCGCGTCTACGTTGTAAACCGCGTCGTGCGTGTTCGCTCGAAGAAGCGATGGTGACGTGCGCGGAGTCTGACTGGCTAATCGCTGTAGGTTAAGCGCTTCGCGCTCCTCGATTTCAGTCAGGCGCTGCTGTAGGGCCGCGTCATTTTGAGTCGTGTTGCTGGGCCCAAAAGTTACGCGGCTCGGTTCGGACAGACGCGCGTAAGTAGAACGGTTGGTTTCCGTCGTTTCTCGCGTCATCTGTGCGGTGGCGAACGGATTACGTATAGTCTCGTTGTGTGTATCGCGGCTTACAATCGTTTGTGAAAGAGATCGTATTTCTTGCGTAATGCGAGACAGTGCTCTCTCCACTTCAGACATGCGCGCATCCATACGTGTATTAAGAGATATATCGCGTAAACTTTGTCTTACTGCGCCTATCTCCTCCGTTGCGTGGGATATTGAACGCACCGTATATAAGTCATCGGTATACGCTGCGTTCACACTACCGTTAGGACGGCCGGTTGCCAGAGACCATTCGTGTAGAGATTCCTCTTCAGGGTCCTCTCGCGCCAGGTTAACCGGTCGGTCCGCGTATGTGGTTGGGTCGACGGTCCGGCATAACGCGGGGACTTCGTCAACCTGAGACTCGCGTTCCGTCGCGAGCGTCTCGTAATGAAGCGGCGGGCGTTCGGGCAGAATCGCGTTCGATGGGTCTAGCCCCTCACTGCGTAAACTATTCTCCAAGACTGCCAGCATATTGCTTTTTGTCGTGGGGCCGTTTAACTGCCTATATNGATAGAAGTTGTATAATGATTGTGGAGGTCGGAAATAATAATACAAACGATTTTATGGGACCCGGTTATTAAATGTAACGATCGCTGTGGTATGATAACGCGTATGATCACCCTACCTGCCTAGCGGTTTTATCGAAACACTTAAATGATTGTGTTCGCGGCGTTGTGCGACTCAAGGTCGTCAGTGCGCGTGTATGTATAAATACGAAATCGCCAGAAATCCACTTTTACCGTGTTTAAAAATACACCGAAGGTGGAAATCTACTACTCGCGAGGTAGATAGTATTTATACGACCGGGTGGGAATTTCACTGCTGTCACCAGTGAAGTCGAAGTTAAAAATACCCGTAGTACAGGGAGGTAAGGAAAATTTCGCTGTCTCTTTTAAATAAAATTCCAAAATTTATGTAATTAATATAAAATGTCAGCAGTATTTTCTTACCTTATTCAAAAGTTATCCGGTTTTGATCCTATGCCGGGGAGCCAGTTGATAGAGTTGATAGAAGGTGGTGTTAAACCAAAAATAATGAGAAAAACTAGTTTTTCTAAGGGCGTCAAGCCGTTTATTAAGAAAAAAACAAGAATTATAACACCGAAAAAAAACAAAACAAAATCGAGTGCGAACCAAAAGTAATAATCGTAACGATACTAAAAATCCGTCGGCACAATAAATACAGATGACCGAAACTTGCGGTGGCGATTCAATCGAAGTGTTAGGTGTCACGAAGATGACTGACTCCACGTATTATTGCGGTGGGGTGTGCGACGCTAGGCATTTGTTGGACTTTACACCACGGCGATAACGCGTGTGTGTGACGGTCCGGTTTACAGTTAAGCGGTGGCTGAGAAGGAGCTGACACGACCGCGGGGTGTCAACGTGTGACAACGCCGTGGCCGTGTCAAAACTTAATAACTAAACTAAACTACACTTAACTTAATTAACACAGTTTTGATGCTTGGTAGCGTAAGAGGTGCAAACGGTACAAAGGTACAAAACGGAATGCGATGACGGTATGAGTCCTTCCACGTTGTTTTATAGATATTTTACCGGTCGGTTCTCACCGGTAATGGCGTTGTTGATTGGCGTAACGACGACCTACAACGTCCCGTTTTTGCGCATCCTCGCGCGGATCCCATGTCGTTTTACTTTAAACGATCGCCATTGTTCTATGTGACCAATGGTGTCCGATTCTCATAAACGCGTCACCTCATATATACACCGTGCCGAAAAGACACTGTCTCAGTCAGTCAGTGACCACCGTCCGTGACACACGTCCCTACGTACCGATCCGTTAATCGCATCCATCGCGTACCTCCGTATCACACTCGTCCAAGTGCCGTCTTGTCTCGTCCAAGTCGATCCTAGCCGCCACTCTGTCGAGCCACATCAACTGCTATAATCTATACAAGAGCAGAACCACCGTCTGTGCGTACACCAGTTCCTATTGGCTGTTCAACACCAGCTACCATTGGCCGTTCAACATCAGCTACCATTGGCTGTGTGTTCATCGGGTACATTTGCTGTATGCCACAATAGCCACCAACTACAACCCGTCTCAACTCCGTACGCCGCCGTCCGAACCGTACGCGTCGCGAACCGCCACCGGTGTGCCGTTTCGGAAGTGCAACAGTGCGTTCTCGAGTCCCGTTCGTGTGTGCGCAGTCACCGCGATTCAAGTGCGTCAAACCGCGAAACCACGCGTTCCGTCGGTCACCCGCCACCTCCGCATCGAGTTCGTCGGTCGATAACGTTCTGAGCCCGCCGGTTACTGTCGTGTCTAGCTAGAGGATTTATCCCCTGGTGAACCACGCCGGTCCGTCGACCAGCTCGATCGTCGCCGCCCCGACGTTCCGATCGCCGGCCACCAAAAACGTTCAGTGCAGTGTAGTACGAAAACGCCGAGATCTGTCAGAATCGCATTCTGACTAGTAATTCCGACTAGCCCTGTTCAGGGCCACCGTCGTGCCGTTTCGGAAGTGCAACAGTGCGTTCTCGAGTCCCGTTCGTGTGTGCGCAGTTCACTGCTAGGAACGAATTACGAAAAATCTCGGCGCGTACGTTCCGTAGCGCAGAGCAATCAACCGACTTGTCATACGAACTTTAAACGCAGCAACAGGTAGCCCGCCTTGCCTACCTGGAATCCTGGCACCCTAGCACCTCTGCTATGGGGCGCGGTAATAAAGGTCAAAAACGAGGTTGTGCCTCATCAGCTAGCAACCCACCATCGTCCAAGAAAGGGAAGCAGCGTTCCGCTCCTACTTCCCCCGAACCCTCAGAAGCGGAATCAATCTCCGGAGAATCCGTACTATCAGATACTACTTCAACCACCTCACACTCAAGGATGGTCACTCAACGACCAATCACTGGGAAAACCACGAAACTACCACCTATAGTTATTAACACCATGACTACCCCCTGGCATATTATTGTGAAGGAGATGTTCAAAACAGAAGGATTACAAAACGTCATTGCTAAAACTACATCAACTCCAGGCCAAATTAATATCCAATGCCCTGATGAACAATCCTTCCGAAATATACAACTCTGCCTATCAAAGAACAACGACAAGAATGAATACCATACATACATGAAGTCAGAAGATAGACCAATAAAAATTGCCATCAAGGGTCCCCACTAGATGTCACCAATGACGAAATTGCCAAGGAACTGACATCAAGAGGATTCAAGCCTCTACTAGAGAGGAAATTTTCGAAAGAGGGAAAGAGGATCCCGATACACATGGTGACACTGGAAAGGAACAACAACGCTACGAACTTTCAACCTTGTTCTACGTCCAGATCAAGGTTGAAAACTATATCCAAACAAGACCTCCGCAGTGTTTCAACTGCCAAAGATTTGGACATTCTTCCCTTCGCTGCGGCCACGAAGCAAGGTATGTAAAATGTGGCAAAAATCATCCTACCAAAGAGTGCAAAAAGACGAGGGAAGAACCGGCTCATTGCTGTAATTGTGGAGGCAACCACACTGCCAAATTTAGGGGATGCCCCTCTTACTCCTCAGCAGCAAGTACAACCAGCACTCGTGGGCACAGTGAGGCCAAGAAAAACAACCAGTCTTTACCGGCAAAAACATCACACCAGGTTTCATCTCCAATACCCGCAGAAACACAAAACCCAGTAGTACAAGTAGTAGCAAATTCAAGCCATCCAGTAAAGTACTCACCAAGAAAAACCTTCGCCGAAGTAACAAGTAACTCACAACCGAAATCCCACCATCAGGACCAGATCAAGGAGATTCTTATAATTATCAAGGAGCTACTAAAATCTATTATACAAGAACCAGACAGCCCAACCAAAACGGCTGTACTAAACTCAATCCTACGAATCCTCGAGACAACCACGCAAAACCAAGATGAGCAGTCTTAAGATTCTCTTCTGGAACTGCAATGGGATTAAAACAAAAACTATCGAACTCATAAACTTCGCACATAAACATCACGTCGACATAATCCTTTTAGGAGAAACAAAATCACGAGTTAACAATCCCATCAAAATCAACAACTATCACACATACAGACACGACAACCCAACAACTAAAAACAACTCAGCATGTGGAGGAACGGCAATCCTCATCAGAAAAAGAATCTCTCACCAGGAACAAATTATTACTACTCAACTTGACTCCAACTCGATCATAGTTCAGATGGGTGTTGAGCCCCTATGAATCACTTCAATGTAAAAAGACCAGGAGCCAAATTGAAAACAGAAGACCTAGACAAACTCACTGATAACAGCACAGCATTCCTGGTGGCAGGAGACTTCAACGCCAAACACCGAATTAGTCGAATAGTTCGACGATCAATCCGGCAGGTAGGAAAATCTTCAACCACATGTCCAAGAAGAACACGTACATGGTACTAGCCCACACACTTTCCCTACATCAGAGGCCATCTACCGGACATACTAGATATCGCACTACTCAACGTTCCGAACAAGAAATGCTCAATTGCCAACATCAATGACCTGTCCTCGGACCATAACCCGATACTCGTCACAATAGAAGAGGCCAATACGACAGTCTGCCCGCCGAAACCGGTAAAGAAGATCGATTGGAAAAAGTTTGAGGACAAAATCATTTCAAAACTCACCCCGACACAACAGAATATCAAGACAACTCACGACATAGAAGACCAAATAGAATCACTAACCAAGACCATACAAGAAACTCTAGAGGACTGTAAATACCTTCCCAAATCCAGCCAAAAACCAGAATCGCTTCCTCAAGATATTCTTCTAGAAATAAAGACCAAAAGGATACTGAGAAAAGAATGGCAACGTACACAAGACGCTGCGACAAAAAGATTGAACTATAATCAGATTCAATACGTGAAAGACCTACTCACAGCGCACAGAGAAGAAGAATGGGGTAAATTCACAGACACTCTAAACTTCAACGACAAATCCATTTACAAAATTAACAAACTACTTCATAACAAGTTACCAAACACACCTCTAAAAACAGCATCAGGAGAGTCAATCTATGACGAATCCGAAAAAGCTGAACTCTTCGCCGTTACCATGGCTAATCAATTTTCGAACAACCCAGGACCAAACATTCCAGAAGTAGAACTCGCCAAAATAGAAGAAGACACAGCCAAATCCATCCACTACATTTCACCGGATGTATAGCGTAAGATCATTCAGTCCCTTCCTGCAGCAAAAGCACCAGGCTGGGACTCCATCTCAAACACAGCTCTGAAACGTCTGCCTATAGAGATATTGAAGCGGGCGTCCCCCAAGGATCGTGCTTATCTTCACTGCTCTACATTGCTTACATCAACGACCTGCCATCAAGCGTGGACACAAAAACCTCCCTGTTTGTTGACAACACCATGTTCTACTCATCGAAGAGAGACCGCCACAGCGCGATCGCGGCGGTACAGCGACAACTAGACTCGGCTACTAAGTGGTTTCACAAATGGCGTCTCAAACTCAACATCCAGAAGACCAACGCGATACTGGTTGGCAAGAATAGTTCATCAAACGTCAAGAAAGTGAAGATCAACAATCAAGACATCCCTAGGATACTTAATACTAGGCAAAATACCTAGGAGTAACATTAGATAGGAAAATGAACCTAAGGAACCATGCGACAGCAACCATCCGAAAAGCTAAGAGCGTTCGCGCTAAACTCTACCCAATACTGAGTAAAACATCGAGAAGTGGAATTCAAGGCTAAATTTACCATCATGAAAATCTACTTAAGACTGGTTATTCTATATGCAGCAGCCGCATGGGGGGCTTTCATTTCCGAAGATATGTGGAACAGAATAGAAGCAGTTCAAAACGAAGTACTCAGACAGATCACGTCAACTAACACCAGCAGAGAGGAAGCAATGTGGTTCGCAAACGTTCTGTTCCACAAAACAACACACTCAAAATATGTTCATCTCCAAGAACTAGGAAGACCAGGCCAAGACAATCCTCAAATCCGATGCCCATTCAACTTCAAACAAAAAGGACTCATCCCCAAACAGCAAAAACAACAACAACAACATCACCAACAACAACATCAACAACAACATCATCATCATCAGCAAAACACCGACTAATGAACACCATCCAGACAACCAGGCAAGAACACAACACGAAGAAGAAAAAGAAGAAGTAAAATCCATAAACTGTCCAGCCATACTCCACACAATAGAAGAAGGGCAAAGCCCAAACTAAATAGGCACAAGCCGTCAACCCAGCAAAGCAAAGACACTGTCACTCCATTCCGTTTTGTACCTTAGTACCGTGCACACGCAAATAACTCAGTTTCAAAACCGCTAAAATTANCAAAGACACTGTCACTCCATTCCGTTTTGTACCTTAGTACCGTGCACACGCAAATAACTCAGTTTCAAAACCGCTAAAATTAACTAAAGTTAGTGTATAAGTTTTCATAAAAAAAAAAAAAAAAAATTTTAATTTAACTTAAACCTAAGTGACAAGTGCAGTGAACCGCCAGTACCGTCACGGGCTAGCCCGTTCCTCGCTGTCGCTCCAGCCGCTGGACAAACCAGGTAATAACGACCCAGGCTTCTAGCACTGGTTAGTTATTTTATTTTATTTTAGTCTTAGTTTTTATTAAAATTAAATTAAGTTAGTATTATAAGTTAGAGTTAAGTTTAACATAAGTATAGTTTTAACCCAGCGCCATGACCAGATCCAAAAAGGGCCGTAAAAGGCCAAACACCCCCTCATCCTCCTCCACCGAATCCAAGGGAATAACAATCACAAAAAAAGGAAAACTCAACAAAAATCCAACCTCAAACACTTCGTACACCGATTCAATGTCGTACGACTCTGACGCAACATCTGAACGACAAATCCCTTCTCCGACCGACCATTCAATTACAAATCCAGATTCTCAACCGGCAAACAAAAATACAAGCAAAATTCCACCCATTTTTATTCCAACATTTTCAGACTGGCGCAAAATCGCCCCCATACTCTTAAAAAATCCCAAAATTCGACAACTCCAATAATACAGCAAAAACTACATCGGACAACCAAATAAATATTACAACGACCACAATTGATCAATTCCGTCTAATCCAAAAAGTACTAAACGAAAATTCTATAAAATTCCACACATTCGCTCTCCCAGAAGACAGAAAACTTAAGGTTGTTATTAAAGGAATACCTACCGAAATTTCAAATGAAGAAATCACAGACGAACTACAAAATCAAAACTTCGAACCGACACTAGTCAAACGCTTCGGCCCCCCTGGCAAACCCATGCCGATCTGCCTAGTTATCCTAAAATATAACCTGAACGCCAAAGAAATTTTCCAAATGACTTCGCTATTTTTTATGAAAATCACAGTCGAAACCTACATAAAAACTGGCCCCTCACAATGCTTTTCATACCAACGCTTCGGCCACGGATCGAGAAACTGCGTACACCCACCACGCTGCGTGAAATGCAGCAAAGAACACGCAGCCAAAGACTACACCAAACTGAAAAACGATCAGCCATATTGCTGCAACTGCGGTGGGCAACACACGGCAAACTACCGTGGATGCCCATTCTACACACACGTAGCAAGCATAGCATCAAAAGCAGTACCACGCCCTGCACCACCGCAAAACTACACCAACATCTAACAGCGCGATTTCATATGCAAAAGCAGCAGGATCAAACACGAAACCAACTCCGCTCAACAACACAAACATGCTTATACAATTGCTAACAGAATTAATGACAACTATCTTAAATTCAGACGATCCAAAAACATAAATTCCAGCCATAATAAATTCATTTATTAAAATACTATCGCACCAAAATGAATGACGCCGAAACGAAAATTATAACATGGAACGCCAACGGTCTACAACACAAAATCAACGAACTCCATGCGCTCTTCATCAAAACCAAACCAGATATAGCTCTAATCTGTGAAACAAAACTTAATCCAAAAATTCGTGTTAAAATACTGAATAACTATCTATACCGAACGGACAATGTAAACGACAAGAACGGCAAAGCGCACGGAGGAACCGCGATTTTTGTACACCGCAGACTAATCCACCGAGAAATAAAATTGAACACCGAAATCACTTCAACTAGCATCGAAATTTCATTCACCAACAGAAAAGTCACAATCACCGCAGTATACAAAAAACCAAATACACAAATCAGTACAAGAGACCTGAATATCCTCACATCATCCGACTGGTTTATTGTCGCAGGAGACTTAAACGCAAAACACCCACACTGGAACAGCCGCTGTAGTAATCCGGCCGGCAACAAAATCTACAACCATATGATCAACTCGGACTATAATATCACCGCACCAACCACGCCAACGTTCTACCCGAGGATCCCCGATCACAGACCGGACGTTCTGGACATAATCATTAATCGCCTGCCGCACCTTACTACAGACATAACAAACCTGAACGAACTATCATCAGACCACAATCCTATTTACTTTTCAGTCTCTGACTCAACAATATCCTCTACCCCACCTACCAACAACACATGTATCAATTGGATAAAATTCAATCAAATTATATCGGAAAATATTCAAATAAACCAATCCACAAATTCGCCAGCAGAAATAGATAATACCATTCACTACTTCAACAACGTAATAAATTCCGTAATAGACACAAGTTCGTATAAAAAGAAAAACAACATCTACAAAGACGACTTACCAGTCGAGATTATAAAAGAAATCAAGAATAAAAACCAGATTAGACGTCTATGGCACAAATACAAAGACCCAGCGACGAGAAAAATACTGAACAGAAAAATCAAACTCATCAGAACAATGCTGACCGTACACAAACAAGATACATGGGACAAATTTTTTGATTCATTGGAACCTCAAACAGGTAATATTTATAAACTTAATAAACGTCTTTTAAATAAAATTCCAGCCCAACACCCGCTGAACGGACCAAACGGACAGGTATATAAATCAATAGAGAAAGCGGAACTATTCGCAGACGTATACGAAGACCAATTCTCACCGAACGCAGGTCAAGACCTACCTGACGTGACTTTATCCATCACAACAATAGAGTCAGCGGATCAGCCCTCAAACATTTTTATGTCGCCACACACAGTCCAGGAAACAATAAGAAGGATACCCGCAAGGAAAGCACCCGGTGAAGACAAAATAACAAACACCGCGCTCAAAAATCTACCAGCAAAAGCCATCCTATTATTAACAAAAATTTTCAACAGCTGCTTACGACACAGTTACTTTCCCCTCGCGTGGAAAACCGCCACAATAATTACAATACCG
>NW_026099572.1:17067924-17082212 GCF_025091365.1 Daktulosphaira vitifoliae | reverse complement strand
TTTCTAAATCAAATTTTCGCGTTGTTTTCAAATCTGCAATTAGACTTTATCTATCAGTTCTAATTTTTTATATTATTACTAGTTACATATAAAATAATAATTAAAAAAAAAAAAATTGTTTTTAAATTATTACTGATTTGATTTTTAATATGTTAAAAATAATCAGTCCAAATTTTCATTTATAACCTATTTTTTTGGTTCTTTAAAGTTGATGAAAAATTTTTGATAAAGATTTATGAAAGTTTATAGTAAAAAAAATTGAATATATTACCATAACTTTTAGCTCAATTACAAGTTTAAAATTGACATCTGGGCCAGTCATCAAAGGAAAAATTTCTTAAAAAATTCCCAGCCAAATTTTGTTTTATTAATAGTTGAATTAAAATATGTATAATGACATACTAATAGTCCTCATTGATTGAAATTTAGCTTTTTTTTTACAGCCTCGCAAAAGTTAAAAAATATGAGCTTTTTTAATTTTCTCAAAAAATATTTAACTTACAAAAAAAGTTTCGTACAAAAGTTGTTTAAAAGACAATTATAAACAAAAAAATTATCTTATATTTTTTCATTTAAACAAATATTTTTCGAGTTACATTACATTTAATATGAGTACTAAAATTTATATTCCATTTTTTTCATTTTACGGTTACTTTTTATCATGTTATACTTACATTAGACACAATGTTATAAATGCATATGTGTGTATGTGTGAGTTTATTTATTTATTGTATCATTAAAGTGTAGTGTATATTAATATACAAGCGATAGAGTAGGTAATTGATTTGACGCTATATTATTTAAACCCAACTAAACGCTAAATTGTACATTCCGAAACAACAATCATATTATGTCAATTGCCACCGGAATTTCTGGTAATATTTTTCTTTTTCTTTGCCTTAATCCCAACTACTTGGGGTCGGCCACCCTTATCCTAAGCTTCCACTTGACACGATCTCCCACATCTTCTACGCTCACATCAGCTGTCCTCAAATCGCATTCAATAGCATCCCTCCATCTCTTTTTTGGTCTTCCTCTATCTCTTCTTCCTTCAACATTCATTTCTATAACTGTTCTTACAGCTTTCGATTCTTCTTTCCTCATACCATGACTAAACAATCTAAGTCTATTTTCTGTCATCTTATCCACGATTGACGCAACACCTATACTTCCTCTTATATGCTCGTTCCTTATCCTATCTTCTCTAGTCACTCCACTCATCCAACTAAGCATTCTCATCTCTGCTACACTTATTCTCTGCTCTACTTTCTTATCAACCGCCCAACACTATGAACCATACATCATAGCTGGCCTCACAATTTCATACTAAATTTAAAAACTATAATTAGTATTTATTCATATATTATATTTTAAAATCAAAGAACTACTAATCAGGATATAATTAAAGAAATAAGAGTTGATGTTGCTTTTGGAATAATCCACCAATTTCTCTAAATGAAACACTATCTACAGATTTGCATCGAAGCGTTTCTTATGATAGTGATTTTAATCACTGTCAGATATCATCTATACTTGTCCCCTCTATGCCTCGTCCACACTATGCTACCGTTTTTTTTTTTTTGAACTTATAGTATTTATTGTAAGCTTTAATTTGACATATGTTTAAAAGTTCTACTTTTTATAAGTATTTTTTATGCTTTGAAAGCCCCCTGTATAAAGGAAAATTGTCCAATTTATTAAAAAAATATGTTAAATGAAAGAGATATATATAATGTATTTAGGAAAAAAATTTTTTTGTTGATACATACATTATTCAAAAAGTTATTGCAATTTAAAGTTGAAAATGTTAACACAAAAATAGCATTTTTAACACGCTTATATTAGTTTCACTTGTATGTTTGTCGTTTGTTGTTGTTTGTAAGTTTGTAACTCCACGCGGCGAGTGTTATTATGTTGCGTATCCCGTCGTGTATGACTTTGAGACTATACTGTTGTAACGCATTCGCCCCACCCCGCTCACCACTCGTAGACAACAATATTTTCCAACCCGTAGACGCGCGCTTATCATCAATTATATATATATATATAACAAATTTTTATTGTAATTGACACAGCCCCGCGTCGTTTTACGCCACGGTGCAAAGTCCAGCAAGTGCCGCACAGCCGACGACGTCCCGCCGTTAATGATACCGTAGTCTTCTTCTCGTTGTCAAAGTGACGTCAACAAACCGATCCGCACTCGCGCACTGTTGTCATCTACACTGCTAACTTTTTGACGCCCGAGGATCACGCCAAACATCGCGTCGTCAACGACAGCAAAAGTGCCGCAATATTATGCGAAGATCATTATATTCCTACCGCCACCGCTAATATTAATATATATATATATATATATATATATATATATATATATATTAATATTTATACGTATATACGTATATGTTAATATTCATTTGAATATTCCTACAGCCGACGCCTCTGCCGCCGTATATGCCTCGTGTATAATGTTCCCCCCGCCCACAAAATATGGCTGTACCTCATGCATGATACGTTTACTTACTTAAGTCCCTTTATATATATATATATATTCTAATTACTATTAAAACTTATATATTAATACGCTTTATTCTCATTAAGAGATATGTGGTGTATTCATTCCGATTACGGGGGATGATTCCCGTATCATTTTTCGTCACTAGCCGTTTCTCAGACTCTCTCCCCGGAATCGAACCCTGTATTCCCGTTACCCGTTACAACCATGATATTGATAGTAACTATTATCATAACATAAAACTAAAAAGTAAAAAATAAATATAGTTTAAAAAAACTAAAAAACACGCTTTTAAAGCACATTGAACTAAAAAGTTCAAAATAATTTTTAAAATAAGCTTAAAACAATATTGAACGAAAAGTACTAGAATTACTGTGATAAAAGCGTGGGTGTTTCGTGCCATATTTTTCGTATATTGAGCGCCCGACGCTGTTTTTTAGTTTTTTTAAACTATTTATTTTAACTACGGTAGCCGAATGCACGTAGAAGATAAAGTGTTGCGACAAATTTCTTTTTTTCATTTTATAGTACATAACATAAGCTTTAATTTGAAATATGTTTAAAGGATACAGTATTTTCGCAACATTTTCAAAAGTTATGTTGAAAAAGCTAGTTTTAGTAAAAAAGTTGCTATTTTAAATCCCTCCTGTGAGCAGGTTAAGTGTTAGATTATCAAAAAAATGATATAGAATGAAAGGAAAATATCTAAAGTTTCAATAAAAAAAAAAAAAAAATTAAGTTGTTTTGTAAATTTTTAAGAAAGTTATGGCAGTTTTAAGTAAAAAAATTGAAAAAATAATGAAATTTAACGATTTTTAATTTTTTTGGAAATTACCCCCATTTACGGGGAATGAGGGATTTTTTTCAATTTTTAAGGGTAATTTCTTCAACTAGATACGATTTTTGATCTTTTGACATATTGTTCATCAAAATCGGTCCAGTGAGAGCTGAGAAAAAGTAGTGAATATAAAACACAAAAAAAAAATAAAAAAAAATAACTGCATTATGGTAAAATTCTCAGCTTCGTATCAAACTAAAATCTATTGATATATTTTAGTTCAGTATAAATATGAATGTAATAAGTCTAGTTTTTAACTAATTATTTAACTATTTATTAACATTTTATAAATCTTAAAATTATTTAAAAAACTAATATCAGTATTTAATTTAATAAATAAACTCACACTCACATTAACAATTAGAAATAGATATCATGACATGTTATTTTATTTAGTAGGGTTTATTGTATATAATATTTTGGCCTATAATATTATTGAATATGTATATTTTAAAGTGGATTAAAATCTATCTTTTAAATTATTTATAGACATTTGTATGATAAACATAGAACTGTATCAAAAAATAATTCATATTATTGTAAATATGGTTCTAATGGAGTATGTAATGGTCATAATAGCAGAAGTTATAGTGAATCAGAATATAAGACACATATAGTTCAAGACCATGCATTTCATATTATTTCAGTCCTTCCTTATCATAAAACATCAAATTGCAAAAAACCATCTGATGAATGGAATTTTTATTCAGCTTCTCAAAGTCTATCTACAGTATTAAATGATCCAAAACAACCTAGATCAGTATGTTTTAATTGTTATAATATTTAAAAAATAAATAAGCAGTACAGTATAAGAAATTATTAAATACTTTTACTCTTCATAATTGGCATCAAAAATTTTTAACTAATAATCTATTTAATATTGCTTGTCTATTTAATTTTAATTTAATATGTATATCATTAATAATTAATCAAATTTAAATTATATTTAAATTTTAACAGAAAGATTTTTTTACCAAGATATGGGGAGATAAATTCACAGATTTAAATCCAGTTCCGCCTTCTCAACATCTACCTATAGTAAAACTTCAAAATTTTCAAGATTATCTTAAGCGTATATCCAAGGTCAGAATATTTATTTATTATAAATCTAAAAATCTAGAATAAAAATTACAGTATTTTTATATTTTAGAAACATAAAAAACACATAGAGCTTAGTAAAGAAGAAAAAAAGGAAGAATACCCAGCTGAAATTCGTCAACAGTTTCCAAATTTACGATTATCTAAATTAACTGGTATGCCATTAATAATATTATTTATAGGTTTACATTATCAAATAATTTTTTTTACAGATGGGGTCAGCTATAATTTATCTGAAGTTCCACTAGTTTTTTTAGAATCTAATTTTGATCTCAGTAATTGTGAAACATTTTTTACTGTGTTTCCTAATATTTTTCCTACATTAGATTATCTGACTAATATTCCAATGGCTAATATAAAACTATCGCATAAGTCTATTCAGGAAAAAGTAATTATTATTTAGTAGATTTTATTATGAGTATAACCAATATAAAATTTAATGATTAATTTTAACTGTGATTTTTTTTTATTTATAGCTAATTTATTACTTAGATACTGTTGAAGTAAAAATAGCACAACAAGTGAGATCCAAATCAGAGGCATTTTTTCACATAATGACCTCACATGATGCACTTAATGAAAAAATAAGCCAATCTATTCAATTAGCTGGGCAATCGAGGTATTCACATATTCATAGTGTAATGCTGCTCAATAGTGTTGGATAAAAACAAAGCTAACATTAGGGGTGGTGAACCTGATCCTACACCCAGGGTTCTTGTTAAAAGGGAGGTGGCTTAATGATTTAACGTTATAACTGAAAAAAATTTTAGGAATATTATTCTTATATTCTATCCATTCTATTGATTATTATTGTCAGTCGCCGTTAATAATCACTATTTATTTAGAATTAAGAAATAAATAGCATCAGATAATGACTGACGCAACAAGATTCATTGCGATTAACATTATTGATTATTTCTTTAATATAATACATAATTATACCTTATTTGGTTATATAGTCGTGTACAGTGTATATGTTCTAGTGTTATGTGTTATTACTTAGTCTTGTACAATATTGTTTTATGTTTTACACATTTATGTTTCACTGTTTTTCTCTACCCCAATTATGTTTCTACAATTAGGATTTAAAAGGTACATTCAAGTTTATTAAATATTGGTTATGTCAGTATCTTGATATATAATTGCCGTTGAATATAGCAAAACATAAACATTGTGTTATATTATCACTGGTTATAAGACATTGATAACCAGTACAAGAAAACATTTTAAAATTAAATTATATTAATTTATTATATAATTTGTACTAAATTATTTTCTTATTCAATAAAATATTTTTTCAACACAAATTTCAATTCAATCAACTACAATGTGCATAATATTTTAATATTTAGTATTTATTGGAACAATACAGTTTAGCTACCACATAATTTATTCAAATATTTTTTTTGAAACCTATAATATTACAGACTATTAAATTAAAATGAGAGAAAAAGCTTTTAGAAGAACAAAATAAAAAACAAAAAGAAAAAAAATGTTTGCTAAAAAAAAGAACAAAATAGCATGAAAAAATTCATACCCATTGATATCAAACCAAAAGCATTTTTTAAAAAATCTAAAGAAATTTTTGATTCTGAATTAATGATAGCGGTACCTACAAATATAAACTAACGTAAACATAAAAAAAAAAGAAATTCAAACACAACATGATGAACTCTAATTTGACGACGGCTTATATGTTCTTAATGAAAATAATGTTTATGATGTCAGTTATTTGGAAAATCCACCCAAGTGGCCATTAGAAATAAATATTAAATATCATATTATCAATTATTTTTGTATTACTATTGCAGCTAATCTTCATGAGATAAAATATTATTTAATTATTATAGATTGTACATCAATCAGAAAAATGTAATTTATTATTTATATAAGAAAACATTTCATTGATTGTATTACCGCTAATGATTCTAGGTCTTTTATAGCTCATGTTACAAACACTTAAAGGTAACAATTTTGAATTTATCAACTACAGGGGACAGGGATATGATAATCAAAACATGAAAGGACAAAATCAAGGAGTTCAGGCAAGATTATTAATTATAAACCCATAAGCATTTTATATTTCATGCAGTTGTCACTCTTTGAATTTAGTTATTGCTAATGTTGTATCGTCTTTTAAAGAATCAATTTTTTTATTTGGATTAAAACAACGTGTATATGTATTATTTTCGACTTCTATGACTCATTGAGAGATTCTCATAAGGCATATATCAGAATTTACTGTTAATAAAATATGTAAAACTCGATGGGAAAACAGCATAAGTGCCATTAAAGCAATGCGTTATGAAACAAATAACATAGTTATGCCTTAATTGACATTTTACATTGACCAAATACTGAAGTTGGTCTTCATCACAAAACACAATGTTTCACCGACAACCTATGTGAATTTGAATTTCTTATATCATTTATTGTTTAATATAATTTACTATTTCAAATCAATATAGCCAGTAATTCTTTGTGAGGAATCACTATGGACATAATCACAACAACTTCAATTGTTAAAGGTTAAATTATATTATTTCTTATAGAAATATTGGATATATTTGAGATGTTTCTTCTGTTAAAACTCTAAATGTGGAAACCAGTTTTAAAACCAAAACACATAGACTAATTAAAAGACAATTTAAATATGAAAGCTTTGATAAATATGAACCTACTCCAGAAGAGCGATTTAAAAGAGACTTTTTCTATCGTCTGATGGATACAAATATAATTTCAATACGGTTACTTAATAAGTATGGTATTATATAGTGTTCAGTAAGTAAGGAAATGGGTTTCTATTGTTCGTAACAATTGACTGTTTTCTTATTTACTAAACACTCTGTATATATTACTTATATAATATTTCTGATTTACCTGAACATGATACTTTACTAAAACATTGAATAGATTTATATAATACCTTTAAAAATGAAGATCTAAATGATATTAACGGAATAGATTTGTGTGTTGAGTAAGAGCATATTAAAATTGTATTACCTAAAGATGTATCTTCTCCTAAAGCTAAAAATTAAATAAAAAATCATAAACACTCAAATTCATTTATTTTTAAAATATTCAAATTTTTAAGAACTTAATTGCAGTATTAAAAAAAAACCAGCACAGGGGGGTGATGAGGCATAGTTAGATTAAGTATAATGATATATGACAGTGATTAAAATCACTATAAAAAAAAACGCTTCGATGCAAATCTTTAGATAGTGTTTAATTTAAAAAAATTCCAAAAGCTACATTATCGGCTATTTCCTTATTAATATCCTGATTAAAGTAAAGTATGTCGAATGAAAAAAGGATTATTAAAAAATATTATTTCTCCAAAATAATTTCAAAAGTTAAGTTGAAAAAGTAAATTTTTTGTGAAAAAGCTGTTATTTAAAATCCCCCCTGTGGGCAGGTAAAGGGTTAAATCTATAAAAAAAATATACCAAATGATAGGTAAAGACATCAAGCATCTACAAAAAAAAATTATATTGATTTGTTCATTTTTGAAAAAGTAATGGCAGGTTTAAGTAAAAAAATTTCGAAAATTAGCGTTTTTATAAATTTGTAATTTTTTTGGAGATTTCCCCTATTTATGGAGAACGAGGGAAATTTTTTCAATTTTTATGGGTAATGTCTTCGACTAGATAAGATTTGTGATCTTTTGACATATCGTTGAAAGAAATCGGTTGAATAACAGTCACAAAAAAAAAAAACACATAGTAAAACCAATACCGTCTCAACTTCGCATCTAAGCTAAAATATAATAATAATAATAATAATAATAAACTTATTGATTTATAAAATAGGGTTTTTCGTAGCTTCGTGGTTAAACTCTGGGTATTGTTGACGGCAGTTATGAACGACATAAAAATTGAAAATTATACAGTTTATATTTAAATAGTAATGATACTGTAAAATTGAAAATAGAAATATGTACAGTTTAGCCATTTATATAACATAAGGTTATATATTATCTTTACTAAGTATTGTTTTTGGTCTTTATTTCTAGTAAACTTGTCATTATACTCTTCTATCAATTTAACACCTCTTTCGGCGACATCATTTACTATTTTTAGTGAAAATAAAAGTTCTTTTGCTTTATTATACAGGAATATTTTACCATTCACTTGGATTATTCCACAAAAAATCAAAAGAGATTTAAAAACGTTCACACACTTTCCATGATTATTTCTTCTAGTGATTTTTTTTCTTTGAATGTCATTTCAAATTGATCAAAAAACAATAACATTTTTATACAATAAATAGTTTTAGCCATCCATCGGTCTAGATGATAAGCCCCTGGTTTACCAAATTTGATTTCATTTGGCGGTGTTCCTCCTAAGAAAATTAGTGCTATTTCTAGGAACTCTTTGTAGTCATCCCTCGGTAAACTGCAATCATATTTTTCAATATAATTTCATTAAAAAAGTCTTTTAAATTTAATGACAATAACCAAATTTCGAATATATTCTATATTTTCTTAAATTAAAAATTTTCCAGTTACATTTAAATCTTTTAAACAGAGAAATATCAGGGCCAGAAATCACAGTAAGTTTTGAATTTACAAAAACCGCTTGTAATATAATTTCAAATATATGATGGTGGCATGTAAAAAAAAAATATCTCGGTTCAATAGTTGTTCCAAAAGAACAGAAGATCCGTTTAATCGACCAGTATTTGACGACGTGGTATCAAATACAAAAACCTGAACTTTGTCAACTAAACACCATTATTGTAATGTAGTATAGACAATAGAAGAAATTTCTTTTCCAGTACCATACCGGAGGCTAGGAACTTAATAGTTTTTCAACATTAGGAGCTGGTAATTATATATAATTGGTAGACGATCAACTGTTTCGATATTTGTTAAGTTAGAAAATAATTTTAAATATCAGTGAAGAACAACTAAATTTAATTTTAGGTCTGAAAATTTAGACATTAAACTCATTGACAGTTGTTCTTGATCCCTTTTAATTATTGATCTATTAATTGAAAAATGGGAAAAATCTACCTACAATTTTTTGCGGCTGCCGTCAATAAATGTACAACATCACGATTTCTGATCTTGCACTTATTTAGAGTAGCTGATAATCTAGGTGTCATTGTACTTGATTTTGCATGTTTTGAACTTGGTGGATGAGAGTCAATTTGCATTTCATAAGCAATAGGGTTCAAACTTTCAAATCCATCTTCTAAATTAGGTGTAGATACAGTCTGTTTCAAGTTTGATGTATGTAGTGTACATTTCATTGTCAAACCTATTGCCTCATCTTCAGAACAAAGATAAGTTGACGATGGGCCTTTATCTAAAAAAATATTGTAGAAAAATATATTATTAATAGACAATAATTACATTGTTTTAAAATTTATTAAACAATTAAAACTAAAAAGAATAAAATCGTCCAAAGAGTATCTTATATCTCAATAATTAAAAATAAAACTATATTTTATTAAAAAATTTTAACTTTAATTTTATAGACTATTAATTGAGTTTTTAGCTTCGATGCGAAGCTGAGAAGGTATTGGTTTTACTAAGATGTGTTTTTTTTTTTTTTTTTTTTTTTTTTTTTTTTTTTTTTTTTTTTGTGTCTGTTACCACTTTTTCTCAGCTCTCATCGAACCGATTTCTTTCAATGATACGTCAAAAGATCACAAATCGTATCTAGTCGAAGACATTACCCTTAAAAATTGAAAAAAATTCCCTCGTTCCCCGTAAATGGGGGAAACCTCCAAAAAAATTACAAATTTAAAAATCGCTAATTTTCGAAATTTTTTCAATTTTTTTTACTTAAAAGTGCCATAACTTTTTCAAAAATAAACATATCAATATAATTCTTTTTTATATAGATGCATAATACCATTACCTTTCATTTGGTATATTTTTTTCATAAATTTAACCCTTAACCTGCCCACAAGGGGGGATTTAAAATGACAACTTTTTCACAAAAAATTAATTTTTTTAACTTAAATTTTGAAAATGTTCCGGAAGGTCTGACACTTTTATATATATCTTAAATTAAAGCTAATGTAATATGCTTTATCATGAAAAAAAAAAATTTCGGACTTTATCTTATCTTCATGGTGAAAATGGCTACCAAATGCTATTTTTGTGTGAACATTTTCGATTTTGTATTTTACATATTTAACTTTATAATGCTATAACTTAATGAAAAGTGTATAAATCAATACAATTTTTTCATGAGGAGTAGTATTTATATACATCTTTCATTTGACATACTGTTTTTTTAAATCAGACCATTTCCCTTAATACAGGGGGGATTCAAAACATAAAAATGCATATAGAAAGTAGAACTTTTTCAACGTAACTTTTGAAAGTGTTCCGGAAGGTCTGACACTTTTATATATATCTTAAATTAAAGCTAATGTAATATACTTTATAATGGTAAAAAAAAATTTCGGACTTTATTTTATCTTCATGGTGAAAACAGACATTAAACTTAATAAAAAAAATACGATTTTTGTAAAAAAATTCTTTTTTATATTTTTAACTTTATAATGCTATAACTTCTCGAAAGATGTATGGATCAATATAATTCTTTTTTTTGTAGATGCATGATGTCTTTACCTATCATTTGGTATATTTTTTTTATAAATCTGACTTTTTACCGACCTACAGGGGGAGATTCAAAATGACCATTTTTTCACAAAAATGTNTTTTTGAAAAAGTTATGGCACTTTTTACCTGCCTACAAGGGGGGATTCAAAATGACAACTTTTTCACAAAAAATTTACTTTTTCAACTTAAATTTTGAAAGTGTTCCGGAAAGTCTGACACTTTTCTATATATATTAAATTAAAGCTAATGTTATCTACTTTATTATGTAAAAAAAAAAATTTCGGACTTTATTTTGTCTTCACGGTGAAAATAGCTACCAAATGCTATTATTGTGTGAAAATTCTCGATTTTATTTTTTACATTTTTAACTTTATAATGCTATAACTTATTGAAAAGTGTATTGATCAATATAATTTTTTTATGGGAAATACTATTTTTAATAATCCCTTTTTCATTCGACATACTTTATCTTAATCAGGATATTAATAAGGAACTAGCAGTTTATGAAGCTTTTGGAATAATTCACCAATTTTTTAAAATTAAACACTATCTAAAGATTTGCATCGAAGCGTTTTTTTTTTATAGTGATTTTAATCACAATCAGATATCATTATACTTGATCCATCTATGCCACGTCATCACTGTACCGTGACCCCCTGTGCTGGGTTTTTTTTTTTTTTGTGTCTGTTATCACTTTTTCTCAGCTCTCACCGAACGGTTTTCTTTCAAAGATACGTCAAAAGATCACAAATCGTATCTAGTCGAAGACATTACCCTCAAAAATTGAAAAAACGAGAAAAAAGTTACATATCTGCCCCAAGATATGATATTAGTGGGTATTGAAAAACGTAGAGATATGATAAAAGAAAATGAAGAGAAACAAGAAAACTTCAACAGCAGTTAGACATTTTTCAGTTAACAAGTAAAAAACCCAGCACAGTGGTGACGTGGCATAATTGGATGAAGTATAATGATATCTGACAGTGATTAAAGTCACTATAAAAAAAAAAACGCTTCGATGCAAATCTTTAGATAGTGTTTAATTAAAAAATATTGTTGGATTATTCCAAAAGCTACATGAGCTGCTATTTCCTTATTAATATCCTGATTAAGATAAAGTATCCCGAATGAAAAAGGGATTATTAAAAAATATTATTTCTCATAAAAAATTATGTTGATCCATACACTTTTCAATAGGTTATAGCACTATAAAGTTAAAGATGTAAAAAATAAAATCGATAATTTTCACACAATAATAGCATTTGGTAGCTATTTTCACCGTGAAGACAAAATAAAGTCCAAAATTTTTTTTGTTCCATAATAAAGTACATTACATTAGCTTAAATTTAAGATATATATATAAGTATCAGACCTTCCGGAACACTTTCAAAAGTTAAGTTGAAAAAGTAAATTTTTTTGTCAAAAAGTTGTTATTTAAAATCCATCCTGTGGGCAGGTAAAGGTTAAATTTATTAAAAAAATATACCAAAAGATAGGTTAAGACATTAAGTATCTATAAAACAAATTATATTGATTTGTTCATTTTTAAAAAAGTTATGGCAGTCTTTAGTAAAAAAAGTTGAAAAAATTTCGAAAATAGTGATCTTTAAATTTGTAATTTTTTTTCTCAAAAATTGAAAAAATTTCCCATGTTCCCTATAAATAGAGTAAATCTCCAAAAAAAATTAAATTTATAAAAACGCTAATTTTCGAAATTTTTTCAAATTTTTTTACTTAAAACTTCCATTACTTTTTAAAAAATGAACAAATCAATATAATTTTTTTTTATAAGTGCTTGATGTCTTAACCTATCATTTGGTATATTTTTTTTTAAATATACCATATGTGGGTGCTTTATACCATATTTTTTGTATATTGAGCGCCTGACGCTTTTTTTCACAATAATACTAGTATTTTTCGTTCATTATTGTTTTAAGTTAATTTTAAAAATTATTTTTAACTTTTTAGTTCGATGTGCTTTAAAAGCGTGTTTTTTAGTTTTTTTAAACTATATTTATTTTTCACTTTTTAGTTTCATGTTATGATAGTAGTTAATATCAATATCATGGTTGTAACGGGTAACGGGAAATAAGGGTTCGATTCCGGAGAGGGAGTCTAAGAAACGGCTACCACATCCAAGGAAAGCAGCAGGCGCGTAACGTGGAGGTAGTGACGAAAAATAACGATACGAGAATCATCCTCCGTAATCGGAATGAATACACTACATATCTCTTAATGAGAATAAAGTGTATTAATATATAAGTTTTAATAGTAATTAGAATATATATACAGGGTGATTTTTTTATCATAACCCACTCAATTATTTGCAGAATAATAATAATTTAAACATTTTTTTTTTCATTATCTTTAGTTACACATTATTCTTGAATTTTTAACTATGTAATACTTTTTAAGTTCATTCCTTATGCCTTGGAGGGGGGTCAACTTTGTTTTTTTTAATGGTAACACATATTTTTAATTTAATAAAATGTTTGAGTTTTTAATTTAATAGTAAATGGCATTTTAATTTTTAATAAAACTTTTTTAGATTATTAGATATAAACATTTAAACTATATGTAACATTTAAGTATACATNAAAGTTCATTACTAAAAAAGTCGTAAGTCAAGTATTTACCTCGTAAAAGTTAAAAGTTCAAACATTTTTTAAAAAAGGTGTTTTTCAGTTTTTTGCGATTAAATCCGAAAGTATTAACTATAGAAAAAAATAACTTATTATAAAATGTTTTTAAAATTAAATTTACAATAATATTTGTTATAAGTGTTTTTCTCATAAAACGACTCATTCTATCACAAAATAACAAAAACTCGGTTTTATACTATAATAAATTTTATATTGACAAAATAATAGATTATTTTGGCTTATTTATGTCAACGAGGTAATCCTCTCATCAGTATTCTCATTGTGTAATGTTTAAAAAAAAAGTTGATTTTTATTTTTAATCTTATTGTATAGGTATCAAAACGTGTTTTATTTTATCAAGCTTTTTAGGTATCATTATTGATTTAGAATCTTAAATGTTTCACTATCTGTTTTTAAAAATTATCAAAATCATATAAAATTAATATATTTTCGTCACCTATTGTTATTATACCTGATTATACCTGTTGATAATTCTTCGATAATAGGTTTGATTGTAACCAATAAGTAAAATTATACTGTGGGTTATATCTTACAACACACAATTATTTAAATGGCGGTAGACTTTTATTAAACAAAATTATAACACTAAAATAG
>NW_026099572.1:17043406-17067824 GCF_025091365.1 Daktulosphaira vitifoliae | reverse complement strand
CATTTTTGAAAAGAACAACATTGAGACCAGATTAATTTTGAATTTTATTTTCAAAAACACATTTTAAAATTAATTTAAAAATATGATGTCTACAGGGTATATAAAGAATATTTTTATTTAACTCTTGTTTTAAAAGTATACAAGCACAATTAAAACGTCCAATATTAGAACAATCATTTTTACTTGTACTTCTTAAATAACCTGTTTGCTATTGGTTATTTAGTTATTTATAATTTAGTTATTTCATAGTCAATTGTATACAAAGCATCTGTGAGTGCTATATCGCAAGTATCACAAAAAAATTTGGCGATAAATTTTTGTTCTTTAGCAATTTGTGTCAAATTTCTTCGTTTTCTCGATTTATTCAATGATGTCCATTCTTCATACAAACCTACCTGAGTAATACTATGCTGATTTTTTTTACAAGAATATTTTTTTTAGTCTAAAATACTTCTATTTCTTTTATGACTAATGTGGCACTACTATGAATTTTTGAATTTACTTCTCTCAAATTATAAAATAAAACTTTCAATACTTGACCATTTGTTGGCAAATCAACGCAACAATTTAGTTTTCATAATTACCAATTAGAAATTAGAAAAACCCAACCCAACCCAACGAAAGTAACACAATGATGACGGTACTTTGCTTTTGCTTTGCTTAACTGACAGCGACTAGCGCCTGTGTACACGTGTCAGGCAGTGAACCTATGACCTATCAATTGATATTTATTGTTTGAAATTGTAGTGTTTTACCATCTTGGCAGCCTTTTTGGTTTGTGCAGTGTTTGCTGATGTGGTTCTTTCCGCATTTAACGCATCTCGGCGGGTGTCCACATTGTAGTGAAGAATGTCCAAATCTTTGGCATGAATAGCATTGTGCTGGCCCTGACGATTTATACGGTTCGATTTTTACTTTTAGGTAGAAAATTTCCGTTACATCGAAAATTTCTTTTACCAGATGTATAGGTATCCTTTTACCTTTTTTGAAGAAGGGCTTGATGTGTTCTGCTGCAAATCCGGATTCTTGTAATTCTTCTTTTAGTTCCTCGTCGGTAACGTCCAGCGGTAGTCCCTTGATGACGATTTTTAAGTGTTTGTCCTGGGGTAGTGCAAATGTGTGGAACGAAGCCTTGGTTTTATTTTCCGATAAGTACATTTGGACGGTTATGAATGTATACTCGTCCGGGCAGTTGATTTGTATTTGGGATGGTGTTGATGTTGATTTTGCTGTTACCTGATCTAAGCCTGGTATTTGGAACATGAGTTTAGCGATGGATCTCCATGTATGTCCGGTTAATAACTGTTCGAATATAGGCGGGATACGTTTATGATCGGTTACTTGCTTGTAGTTTGAAAGTTGTGAGTCTGTTGTGGTTGTTGTTTGGTTTGAGGTTGTTGACATGATTGATTCGGTGTCTGACATGATGGTGTTTGAGTCCTTTGTTTGTTCAGGTGGTGTCATTTTCTTAGCTGGTGGCTGGCCGCGTGAGTACGGTGACTCGTGTGGTGGCGGAGTCTTCCGTATTTTCCCTCCACGGGAATGACCCATTTCGTAGGGGCCGGCGAAGTTGTTAGCCTTAACAACCGTTCCTTTCACTGAGCCTTGAAGAAGGCTGGTTCGGACTGCTTAAGGTTTACTGACTATTAAACTTAAACACTAACTTATAAACTAACTTATTACTAACTTAATCTAGTTATAAAATAAACTAAATTAAATAACTAACCAGGTTATTATCTGGTTTCTCCTGCGGCCGAGTGGCAGCGACGAACGGGCTTGCCCGTATAACGGTGCAGGCGGTTCACTAACACTTGACACTAGCATTTAGGAATGGTTTAATAAAATATTTATTTACTTGAACTATTAAGCTTAAGTTAAGAAAACAGTTTTGATGCTAAGTAACGAATTACGTGTGTACGGTACTGAGATACAAAACGGAATAATTATGATGACGGCACTTTGCTTTTGCTTTACTTAACTGACAGCTACTAGGGCCTGTGTACACGTGTCAGGCAGTGAGCCTATGACGTGTCAATTGATATTTATTGTTTGAAATTGTAGTGTTTTACCATCTTGGCAGCCGTGGTTTCAGTTCGTATTTTTGGAAGATGTCGGTACAAGTTAGTTCTCTGATGTGTCAGTGTTGTGAGTATTGATTGTTGTATAGTAGGTTTTTTGCGTGGCGTCGGATGGTCTGTTGTAGACTGTTTAACTGAGCAGAGTTGAGAAGCGTGACGTTTGATACGAACCATGGTTGGCCGGTTATTGTGCGGATGGCTATGTGGTCGGCCGCTTCGATGCTGCCGACCACATATGATGATGACTCCATGCGGCGTCCGCGTATGTGAGGACTGATCTTATGTATAGTTGGTGTATAGTGAGTTTCGTACGAAGTGGGACGGGGCTTCTTTTGTTCAGTATTGGGTAAAGTATACTTCTTATTCTGGTCGCTTTTGTCTTAGTGTTCTGAATGTGTTTCTTGAAAGATAGGTAGCGGTCAAATGTGACACCCAGATATTTAGCTTCTTTGACCAGGGGATGTGAACTTTGTTTACTACGAGTTGTTTGCTGGGTGTAACACTGTGGTTAAAGATGAGCGCTATCGTCTTGTGTGTGTTTATCTTAAGTCTCCATTTCTTAAACCAAGTTGCTGCGGTGTCTAGTTGAGTTTGTACTTGATTGATGGCTCTGACTGGGTGGCTGCTGCTGGATGTTAGTAACGTGTCGTCGGCGAATAGAAAGAGACTGGCGTTGCTATTTATGGGGATGTCGTTGGTGTAGGCGGAATAGAGCGATGGTGAGAGGCAGGACCCCTGTGGGACGCCGGCTGTGATGTTTCGGTAAGTAGAAATTTCGCCTTCGACGCGGACTGCAAATTTTCTATTGGACAGGAATGATTTTATTATCCTTTGTATGTACTGTGGTGTGCCCATTTTATGTAATTTGTACAGGAGTCCTTGGTGCCACACACGATCGATCGCTTTTTCTATGTCGAGGAAGATTGCAACGGTCTACAAAATTGACTAGTTGTAGTGTGGTGGAGTGCTCGGGGCGGAATGCGTATTGCTCTTTTCTAACGGCTGGTAGGAGTGTTTTGTTGAGTTTATGTAAAATAATTTTTTCGAAGACTTTCGATAAAGATGAGAGTAGAGCGATCGGTCTGTAGTTTTCGGGTTTTTTATGGTCCTTGCCTGTTTTGGGAATGGTTATGACGATGGCTTCATTCCATTGTATGGGAAAGTAGCCTGAGCGAAGACAGCTGTTGAAAATTCTTGTGGTGAAAAGTATGGCTGATTTTGGTAGGAATTTCAGAGCGGAGTTGGTGATGCTGTCTTTGCCAGGTGCTTTCCGGTTGGGAAGGCGGCGGATGACGTGTTCGACGGTGCCCGGGGATGTATGACAGTCGGTGGACGGCTCGTCCAGCGGCATTGATGCGTATGAGATGACCTCCGGTAGGGCGGGCCCTGTGTTGGGCGAGAATTGTGATTCGTATGTGTCCGCGAAGAGTTCTGTTTTCTCTCGTGCTGAGTACATGAGGCACGTTGGTCCTTCCAGCGGGTGGACTGCTGGGCGTTTCTCGAGGAGCGCTTTATTTTATTATATTATAATAAATTATAATTATATAATTATATAATAATAATAATATAATTTAAATTATTTTTTTTTATTTTATTTTAATTATTTAACGCCAAACGGCAATTTACAGGAATAATATTATGGTAACCTAAATATATAACATAATATAACAAAAAGAAGAGAAAAAAAAAAATAATGTACATGCATATATGTAAAACATAGAGTAAGAAACTATGACAACAAAATAATGATGACAATAAATTAAGATTTATAAGATAAATATAATATATAATTAATATAAGACAGTTAAATTTTTATAAAAGTAAATGTAACCAAAAAACTAAGTATTATTGAGAGAGCGTAGCATTCTGTGTATTGGATTATTATTATTATAGGAGGTATGATGAGAGGGAACATGAAAGGGAATGTGATTTCTAGTGGGATAGGATGGATCACGAAAGGATATAGAAGACAAAAGGTCTGGTGCATCAATTAGACCATTAAGGAGAGCATCGATAAATGAACGGTCTGCATCAAATCGCCTGGATCTAAGAGTAGGAATATTAAGTGTGGAACGAATAATGGAATAATCATGAGGGGGTGGGTAATTTTGAGTAAATAAGTGTAAATAATTGAGTAAATATCATTAATGTTGAACAATCATTTGTCCTATTGTCCATTAATTCTACTTCCTTATTAATTGGAGCTGTGTATTTACCTTCGCAGTCTTCTTCTTCAGTTATTGATGCATATATTCTTTCAATTGAAACCATTCTCTTAAATTTTAAGTCACAGTTTGTTTTATTGTGTGGAGATTATAACATACCTAATGTTACTTGGTCTTTCGATAGTTTAAGACTTTCTGCCTCTGGCAGTTATAGTTTAATTTCTTCCTCTCTAATAGATTCTTTCTCTTATTTCAACTTTTTCCAGCTTAACTCCCATCTTAATAATCATGGTACAATTCTTGACCTTATATTTTCCAATTCTAATAATGTCACAGTAAACTTATCTTCAGAGACACTCGTATCTCCAGATCCTTACCACCCTCCTTTAGATATTAATTTTCCTTTTCAAACAACATCCTACACTGATAAAACACACACTTACAAAGATTTTAAATGCGCCGATTATACTAGCATATCTCAATTCTTTAATTCCTTCAACTGGGAGGCTACCTTCTCTCTTTACTCAATCAATGATGCTGCCTCTGTTTTTAATGATGCAATCATAAATTCCATTAATCTTTTTGTTCCTAATAAAATCTTTAAAACTCCCAAGTTCCCTCGTTGGGTAACACCCGCTCTAAAAAGACTTATTTTTCAAAAAAAACAAGCTCATTTTAATTTTAAGCGAACAAAAAATCCCAATGATTATTTAATTTTTTCAGAGTTTAGAGCTAAATGCAAGCGTATTTCCAAACTAAATTACCAGTCCTACATCAATTACACTCAAAAAATACTTGCTCTTAATCCTTCTAAATTTTGGAAATTTACCAAAGATCTTAATAAACACTCTTCAATTCCTTCATCTGTGCATCACAATGGTGTAACCTCTTCATCACCTACTGAATCCGCTAATCTATTTTCGAACCACTTTTCTTCTGTTTATAAAACCTCTCTTTCTTCTATTTCTGATCCGACTATTTATCCCACCTATCCTTATAATCTACCTGCAAATTGTCTTTTTTCTATCGATGATATCCAAACTCTGTTGGGTTCTCTAAAAAACAATGTTTCGAATGGTCCTGACGGTATCTCAGCACAATTATTATATAACTGCCGTCTTTCTCTAGTATACCCTATATTTTTGCTTTTCAGGCGTTCTCTAGATGAAGGTATTTTTCCTGGAGTATGGAAGACTTGTTCCATCACCCCTATATTGAAATCCGGTGATCCGTGTCTTGTCTCTAATTACCGGCCAATTTCCATCCTGCCTCATATTGCCAAATTATTTGAATCTCTGGTCTATTCCAGTATAAAGCGAAGTCTTAAACATATCATCATTGATGAACAACATGGCTTTTGTCCAGGTAAATCTACCGTATCCTGCAATTTGTCCTTTACAACTTTTATTTTAAACAGCTTCGAAAAAGATTATCAAGTTGAAGCTGTCTTTACGGACTTCAAAAAAGCTTTTGATACAATTGACCATCGTCTACTTGTATCTGAGCTCAAAATTCTTGGTATTGGTGACCCCTTGCTTTCCTGGTTAGAGTCCTACCTTGCATCAAGAAAACAATATGTTTTTGTCAATGGTGCTAGGTCCAACATTATTGAAGTTCCTTCGGGCGTCCCCCAAGGTGGACACCTCAGTCCTCTATTGTTTATTCTTTATGTAAACTCTATTAATAATTACCTTTCTAATTCCCGAGTCCTCTTATTTGCAGATGACATAAAAATTTTTACAAAAGTAGCTTCTCCCTCTGACTGTTTGTTATTGCAAGCAGATCTTAATTCTTTTGTTTGCTGGATTAATCGGGTTGGCCTCTCACTTAATATAAGTAAATGTTATATTATGACATTTACCAGGAAGCGCGCTCCTATTTTATACTCCTACTCACTAGATAGTACCATCTTAGAGCGTGTATTTCAAGTAACTAACCTAGGATTTCACCTGACTCCTTCGTTATCTTTTGACGTTCATATTAACTTTATAGTAAGCAAAGCCTTAAAAGTTTTAGGATTTTTAAAACGACATACTAACCTCTTTACTTCTCCACATTGTTTACGTTCCCTCTATTTTTCACTCGTTCGCTCTATTTTAGAATACGGAGTGGTTGTGTGGCATCCTTACTTAGCTAAAGATCAACTCCGTATTGAAAGAGTTCATTTATCGATGCTCTCCTTAATGGTCTAATTGATGCACCAGACCTTTTGTCTTCTATATCCTTTCGTGATCCATCCTATCCCACTAGAAATCACATTCCCTTTCATGTTCCCTCTCATCATACCTCCTATAATAATAATAATCCAATACACAGAATGCTACGCTCTCTCAATAATACTTAGTTTTTTGGTTACATTTACTTTTATAAAAATTTAACTGTCTTATATTAATTATATATTATATTTATCTTATAAATCTTAATTTATTGTCATCATTATTTTGTTGTCATAGTTTCTTACTCTATGTTTTACATATATGCATGTACATTATTTTTTTTTTTCTCTTCTTTTTGTTATATTATGTTATATATTTAGGTTACCATAATATTATTCCTGTAAATTGCCGTTTGGCGTTAAATAATTAAAATAAAATAAAAAAAAATAATTTAAATTATATTATTATTATTATATAATTATATAATTATAATTTATTATAATATAATAAAATAAAGCGCTCCTCGAGAAACGCCCAGCAGTCCACCCGCTGGAAGGACCAACGTGCCTCATGTACTCAGCACGAGAGAAAACAGAACTCTTCGCGGACACATACGAATCACAATTCTCGCCCAACACAGGGCCCGCCCTACCGGAGGTCATCTCATACGCATCAATGCCGCTGGACGAGCCGTCCACCGACTGTCATACATCCCCGGGCACCGTCGAACACGTCATCCGCCGCCTTCCCAACCGGAAAGCACCTGGCAAAGACAGCATCACCAACTCCGCTCTGAAATTCCTACCAAAATCAGCCATACTTTTCACCACAAGAATTTTCAACAGCTGTCTTCGCTCAGGCTACTTTCCCATACAATGGAATGAAGCCATCGTCATAACCATTCCCAAAACAGGCAAGGACCATAAAAAACCCGAAAACTACAGACCGATCGCTCTACTCTCATCTTTATCGAAAGTCTTCGAAAAAATTATTTTACATAAACTCAACAAAACACTCCTACCAGCCGTTAGAAAAGAGCAATACGCATTCCGCCCCGAGCACTCCACCACACTACAACTAGTCAATTTTGTAGACCGTTGCAATCTTCCTCGACATAGAAAAAGCGATCGATCGTGTGTGGCACCAAGGACTCCTGTACAAATTACATAAAATGGGCACACCACAGTACATACAAAGGATAATAAAATCATTCCTGTCCAATAGAAAATTTGCAGTCCGCGTCGAAGGCGAAATTTCTACTTACCGAAACATCACAGCCGGCGTCCCACAGGGGTCCTGCCTCTCACCATCGCTCTATTCCGCCTACACCAACGACATCCCCATAAATAGCAACGCCAGTCTCTTTCTATTCGCCGACGACACGTTACTAACATCCAGCAGCAGCCACCCAGTCAGAGCCATCAATCAAGTACAAACTCAACTAGACACCGCAGCAACTTGGTTTAAGAAATGGAGACTTAAGATAAACACACACAAGACGATAGCGCTCATCTTTAACCACAGTGTTACACCCAGCAAACAACTCGTAGTAAACAAAGTTCACATCCCCTGGTCAAAGAAGCTAAATATCTGGGTGTCACATTTGACCGCTACCTATCTTTCAAGAAACACATTCAGAACACTAAGACAAAAGCGACCAGAATAAGAAGTATACTTTACCCAATACTGAACAAAAGAAGCCCCGTCCCACTTCGTACGAAACTCACTATACACCAACTATACATAAGATCAGTCCTCACATACGCGGACGCCGCATGGAGTCATCATCATATGTGGTCGGCAGCATCGAAGCGGCCGACCACATAGCCATCCGCACAATAACCGGCCAACCATGGTTCGTATCAAACGTCACGCTTCTCAACTCTGCTCAGTTAAACAGTCTACAACAGACCATCCGACGCCACGCAAAAAACCTACTATACAACAATCAATACTCACAACACTGACACATCAGAGAACTAACTTGTACCGACATCTTCCAAAAATACGAACTGAAACCACGGCTGCCAAGATGGTAAAACACTACAATTTCAAACAATAAATATCAATTGACACGTCATAGGCTCACTGCCTGACACGTGTACACAGGCCCTAGTAGCTGTCAGTTAAGTAAAGCAAAAGCAAAGTGCCGTCATCATAATTATTCCGTTTTGTATCTCAGTACCGTACACACGTAATTCGTTACTTAGCATCAAAACTGTTTTCTTAACTTAAGCTTAATAGTTCAAGTAAATAAATATTTTATTAAACCATTCCTAAATGCTAGTGTCAAGTGTTAGTGAACCGCCTGCACCGTTATACGGGCAAGCCCGTTCGTCGCTGCCACTCGGCCGCAGGAGAAACCAGATAATAACCTGGTTAGTTATTTAATTTAGTTTATTTTATAACTAGATTAAGTTAGTAATAAGTTAGTTTATAAGTTAGTGTTTAAGTTTAATAGTCAGTAAACCTTAAGCAGTCCGAACCAGCCTTCTTCAAGGCTCAGTGAAAGGAACGGTTGTTAAGGCTAACAACTTCGCCGGCCCCTACGAAATGGGTCATTCCCGTGGAGGGAAAATACGGAAGACTCCGCCACCACACGAGTCACCGTACTCACGCGGCCAGCCACCAGCTAAGAAAATGACACCACCTGAACAAACAAAGGACTCAAACACCATCATGTCAGACACCGAATCAATCATGTCAACAACCTCAAACCAAACAACAACCACAACAGACTCACAACTTTCAAACTACAAGCAAGTAACCGATCATAAACGTATCCCGCCTATATTCGAACAGTTATTAACCGGACATACATGGAGATCCATCGCTAAACTCATGTTCCAAATACCAGGCTTAGATCAGGTAACAGCAAAATCAACATCAACACCATCCCAAATACAAATCAACTGCCCGGACGAGTATACATTCATAACCGTCCAAATGTACTTATCGGAAAATAAAACCAAGGCTTCGTTCCACACATTTGCACTACCCCAGGACAAACACTTAAAAATCGTCATCAAGGGACTACCGCTGGACGTTACCGACGAGGAACTAAAAGAAGAATTACAAGAATCCGGATTTGCAGCAGAACACATCAAGCCCTTCTTCAAAAAAGGTAAAAGGATACCTATACATCTGGTAAAAGAAATTTTCGATGTAACGGAAATTTTCTACCTAAAAGTAAAAATCGAACCGTATAAATCGTCAGGGCCAGCACAATGCTATTCATGCCAAAGATTTGGACATTCTTCACTACAATGTGGACACCCGCCGAGATGCGTTAAATGCGGAAAGAACCACATCAGCAAACACTGCACAAACCAAAAAGGCTGCCAAGATGGTAAAACACTACAATTTCAAACAATAAATATCAATTGATAGGTCATAGGTTCACTGCCTGACACGTGTACACAGGCGCTAGTCGCTGTCAGTTAAGCAAAGCAAAAGCAAAGTACCGTCATCATTGTGTTACTTTCGTTGGGTTGGGTTGGGTTTTTCTAATTTCTAATTGGTAATTATGAAAACTAAATTGTTGCGTTGATTTGCCAACAAATGGTCAAGTATTGAAAGTTTTATTTTATAATTTGAGAGAAGTAAATTCAAAAATTCATAGTAGTGCCACATTAGTCATAAAAGAAATAGAAGTATTTTAGACTAAAAAAAATATTCTTGTAAAAAAAATCAGCATAGTATTACTCAGGTAGGTTTGTATGAAGAATGGACATCATTGAATAAATCGAGAAAACGAAGAAATTTGACACAAATTGCTAAAGAACAAAAATTTATCGCCAAATTTTTTTGTGATACTTGCGATATAGCACTCACAGATGCTTTGTATACAATTGACTATGAAATAACTAAATTATAAATAACTAAATAACCAATAGCAAACAGGTTATTTAAGAAGTACAAGTAAAAATGATTGTTCTAATATTGGACGTTTTAATTGTGCTTGTATACTTTTAAAACAAGAGTTAAATAAAAATATTCTTTATATACCCTGTAGACATCATATTTTTAAATTAATTTTAAAATGTGTTTTTGAAAATAAAATTCAAAATTAATCTGGTCTCAATGTTGTTCTTTTCAAAAATGTTCAGTTAGTTTGGAATAAAATTAATAAAAATAAATTTAAAGTTGGAATATCCGATAAAGTTATTATTAAGATAATAAATGGGTCAATATATGGTACAATAGATTTCACAAAAAAAAAAAAATTAGGGGACGAAAATTAAGAGAAGATTATCGTTAACTTTTAGAGCTCACAATTATATTTTTAGGTGGACTTCCTTCTCATGGCATATCATTTAGAACCCATGGAGCTTTTCGTCGTGCTATGTGGATGGCTAAAGCTATTTATATTTTAAAAAATTTTCTTTTTCAAGGCCAATTAAAATAACAATAACATAACGACGACTACATAGAAGGATTGAACACAATTAATAAATTAAAAATTACAAATGATGTTGCAGAAAGAGGCGTAAAATTAATTGAAGATTACAACAATATTAGAACAAAAGATGAAAAACAAAATCAATAAATCAACTTTATCCCAAGACTTTTAATACATATATATATATATAAAAGATATAATGCACTTTTATAGTATTTCATTTTATTTTATTTTATAAAATTTAAAAAATGTTATTATTCATTAATTAAATTAACAACATTTTTTAAATTTTAAATTTTTTACAAATTTTTCAGAAAAAGCTATTTTTTTAATTTTATTTCATTTTTTATGATTTATTTCAACTAATACTAGCTCAATCCTATAAAATTCAACTTAAATAATTTATACTCAAGTCAGTATAAACAATTGAAAAGGTTAAAATGAAATGTTAAAAATTTTAAAGTAACGAAGTATAAAAAATAAGCTGTTTAATTATTTTTGTGTATCTATCTATTGTTATCACGTGTAAAAAATTCAATAAATTATTAAAAATAATATATCAAAATATTTGTCTTTACATATGGTATTTTTTTGTATTTAGACTATTATTGAAAAAATCACTCGATAACCTCTATTATAGGTTTTATAGAATATTCTTCGAAAATTCGAGGTAAAAATCTTAAAATGCTGTGCGCCGCGATTTAAATTTTTTCAAATGACCTTAAATTTTTAGAATATTATTTTTTTATACTGAAGAAAAAAATGGAGGAGTGTCCCGAAAGAAATTTCGAAATTCGTAAAATAAAGACCACCCTAATATTCACACAGAGAAGATTGTCAGAGATCAGCAGACAAACGTCTCAGAGCTGGGTGATAGAGTAGTGACATAGGCTGATGGTAATGCTGACGACATGGTTGTAGCGGCGATACGTCGAGGACTGTAAATATATACTGTAGTAGAATACAAGAGCGATGGCACATGGTAAGAATAAACGGCAAGGACGGCAGCGACGGACTAATAGGTTTGGAGTCGTGTTTTTTTATAGTTCTTATACGCATGCATGGAAGGACCCCAATCTAACCCTCAATGTAAGGTAAATACACCTCGGAGTTTCATCCCCTCCTTCACCACTTAACAGTATACAGTAATGGTATTGGGATACCTTCATCGGACTTGGTTTTTCTTTCCTTAGGGACAGTTTGAGTTAGGTTTAATTTTTCTACACTACTACTCTAAGATGACGATCACTTGCGACAATAGCGCTCTCAAGTGGTAGAAATCCGAATTATACTCCAACTTGCCCCTTTTCACCCTACTAACAATAGTTATGAATAATATCATTTTTTTCAAAATTGTCAGCACCACCTATAATTTATTTCTTGACAGGGTAGTTTATGTGTGTATATTGCAACATNTTTTTTTGTATTTAGACTATTATTGAAAAAATCACTCGATAACCTCTATTATAGGTTTTATAGAATATTCTTCGAAAATTCGAGGTAAAAATCTTAAAATGCTGTGCGCCGCGATTTAAATTTTTTCAAATGACCTTAAATTTTTAGAATATTATTTTTTTATACTGAAGAAAAAAATGGAGGAGTGTCCCGAAAGAAATTTCGAAATTCGTAAAATAAAGACCACCCTAATATTCACACAGAGAAGATTGTCAGAGATCAGCAGACAAACGTCTCAGAGCTGGGTGATAGAGTAGTGACATAGGCTGATGGTAATGCTGACGACATGGTTGTAGCGGCGATACGTCGAGGACTGTAAATATATACTGTAGTAGAATACAAGAGCGATGGCACATGGTAAGAATAAACGGCAAGGACGGCAGCGACGGACTAATAGGTTTGGAGTCGTGTTTTTTTATAGTTCTTATACGCATGCATGGAAGGACCCCAATCTAACCCTCAATGTAAGGTAAATACACCTCGGAGTTTCATCCCCTCCTTCACCACTTAACAGTATACAGTAATGGTATTGGGATACCTTCATCGGACTTGGTTTTTCTTTCCTTAGGGACAGTTTGAGTTAGGTTTAATTTTTCTACACTACTACTCTAAGATGACGATCACTTGCGACAATAGCGCTCTCAAGTGGTAGAAATCCGAATTATACTCCAACTTGCCCCTTTTCACCCTACTAACAATAGTTATGAATAATATCATTTTTTTCAAAATTGTCAGCACCACCTATAATTTATTTCTTGACAGGGTAGTTTATGTGTGTATATTGCAACATTTTAAAATATTGAAGTAAAAATAATGTACTTATGATATTAAACTATTCAAATGAACTTTTCCTCAGTGCCAGGTTTACGGGAGAATCTGGACTCCTTCAGACACCAATATTACTATATTTGATATGTAGAGTATGATTCTAATATGTAATCAAATTAAATTTTATTTTTTGGATCTCCCTTAAAAAAAATTTGAATTACACCACTGCCATTTTTGTTATCTATAAATAATAAGAATTAAAAAGAATTTTTGAGAAAAAAAAATCAATGCTCAAATATATAAAATATTAATTTTTTATTGTATCACAGAATGATTTTAATCAATTAAGATTCTTTTTATTTATTATAAAAATTACATTTTTTGTTTTGTATCAAACAACAAATGTTTAACACTTAATAATATTTATATTGGGAATTGATTTTCAGAACAAAAATAAATATTTAATTTAACACTTATATTTAAAACACCATTGAGCAAAAAAAAGCAAAATTAATTACATATTTGTCACATTTTTAATATCAACAATTTTTTAAAAAAAATTAATTTATAAGCAAGTAAATATTTTGTACATTTTAAAATATCATGAAAAAAAACATTTATTAATATATTTAATGTTGATTTACAAAAATCAATAAAAATATTACATAAACAAAACAAATTATGCATTATAATAATAAGCATAATATAAAAAAAAACAGGACACATTTTTAAATAAGATGATTATAAGACAAATCTTAAAGAATAATAAAATAAAATAATCATAAAATATTTATTTAAAACTAAGTTTTGAAACTTATAAAACAACACATATACAAAAATAAAACACCAATATAAGCTAAAAATTAAAAATACTTTTCGTTTTTAATGATTTTACTTCTTAATTGAAGATTTGAAATAAAATTATTAAAAAAAACTATTTTAAAAGTAATTAAAAATAAAAAATAATTATTAATTATAAGATATAAAAATAACCACTAAATGAGTCTTTCTTTACCATATATCATTCATTTTATGTAATGATATCTCTTCTTTCGGTAAAGCATCGATGCTTTCCAATGATTTTATATAAAACATTAATTCAGATGATACAATTCTAAAATGTTAATAAAAAAGAAAAACAATTTAAATGAAGTTATACAAATGTTTAAATTGAAAATAAATCATTATAAAAGCAAACCTTTTAATAAAAATCTTAATAAAAGTAGAAAATAATACAAAGAAATGTTCAGAAAACTTGAAAAAAATTTAAATTACAAATAGTAAAAATAAAAATAATATTGGTACCCAATGTCAAAATGACATCTTCCTATTTCAAAATCTTTGTATTGTATCACTATTTTAAAATATAACTATATTATAATATTTATGTATAATATAAACATAGAGTATTCAACTAAAATATAAAAAAAATATCAAATTTAGAAGAAAATTAAATCCCCAAAAACTTTTTAAAACCACAATGATTCTAAACCTAAATTTAGAATGTTAGTATTTAATAAATAAGGCTTAAACTGAAATTAAACTAAGTAAAAAAAAACTTTTATAAACTATTAATTGACTGCAATTTTAAAAATGATCAAGGTTTTTGACCATGTTTGGATAATTAAAAAATTTTTTTTTTAATTTTTCAAGTAGTAATAATTTAAAGTAACTTATATACTATTTACTAATATAAAAATAGAGTTCTTGGCAACTCAATATACTTTTTGGAGGCAACTATGTACATAACAAAATTATTTGGTAAATACCCAACAACTTCAGAATATTAATAAAATATAAGTACTATTATAATTATTATAATACTATTATATCAGTACTATTATTTATTACTAAATATAATTACCCACGTAAAGGCCCAGCATCATTGGATTTATCCATTTTATTAATGCAGTCATGTAAAATATTCTTAAATATTAAATGTATTCTTCTATAGAGAATTTCAACATGAAGTTTAGGTAATATACTTGCAATGGCATCATGTAATTTACAAATATGTCTATAAAAATTAATAATTTGTAAAATTTATTTATAATATTAATTTTAAGGAAGTAAATACATAATATGTACATTATTTTGACTGAAAAAAGGGACAGGTTATTCAAACAATTATGTACCATTGGGGCAAAATCTTTTTTAAGTTTAAATTACTTTGAAAATAATATTTTTTTGTTTTTAATAATTTTTTTTATGTGTAATTACTAGTTTTTTACTAATTAGTAATTATTTTAAAACTAGTGACGATAAATAAAATGTAATAGCAGATTTAAAATCCATTTGTTTTATAATCGTATATTTTTATCTTTAATGATTGAAATTATCATTTTGTTGACTAATGTAATTGTTGAATTAAGAACAAAAATCTATAGAAAAGTTATGTTTTTGCAGATCATAATTTATACTACAATGGTACAGAAATGTGTATATAATATACATTTTATAAAAAGTACCAAAATTAACTTGCAGTTCATAATTTTTATTTTAAAATTGGTATCACATTACCTAAAGAAATGATCAATTTGCATTCCAACTCAAATAATCACTCTAAATAATTTAATATTTAAAAGTTTTCTAAATAAATCATTATAATATTTAATTGTAGACTTATAATTAACAATTATCTATGAGCAAAAAAATGATAAATTTAATCAATCTAGAAAAATGATCTTAATAGCATGTTCAATAAATATATAAAATGTGCAATGTTCTTTCAATAATATTAACAAAATAGAGTAAAAGGGATGTATCAAGACTTTCAGATTTGAGAAATATGAAAAACTTAGGATTGACTTTGTAGGACAATTCACAGTTTTGATATCAAGTATTCGATTTCTTAAAAATAATTTAAGCTGTATATAATTTTAAGATACTTCAATTACGATAATTACAACTAATATCAAATTTAATTTACAAGAAAATTATACATTTGTATTTCAATTGTTTAAATTTAAAGCTAATATTAATAAAATAAAATTACATTAGTTGCTTATTTGTTTTAACTTAAACTATTTTCAACTTATCCAAATGAATTTCCATTTATTATATAATAATTCTGTAAGTTGAATAACTTTTATTACACTGAATTGTATATTATTTTGACAAAATATCTAATAACTGGCCTGTGTACTAGAAAAAATTATAAAAATAGAAAATTGTTTTTTAGACTTACTTGCAGATATTTTGAAATGATTTTGATGGAATTGGAGGTTTTGCTTCCCAAGAATTCATTTCATTTATAATAATGTGTTTTACAATATCTAATAACTTTTCTTCAATTTCTGATAAATGTTTATTAATTTCATTTACAACTCGGTTTATTTGGGTAGTAACTTGAGATTCTTCTAAATATTCTACAGTCATAAAATATATATATATATATATATATCAATAATATTTCTTAACTAAAAAAAATTGAAGCAATAGCATTATTTAGGTCATTAATATATTACACAAAATTGAAAATTTAAAATAATAATTTTCAATTTTTGATAAAAAAAATTCATACTTTATAGTTATTTTTAATCTAAATATATATCATGGCTATTTAATTTAATTGATAATCAGACGATCTCATATATTTAGACACTTGGTGAAATGGAAAGGGATCCAAAAATTGTTAATAATACAACAATAAAGTTAATGGTTTATTATAGGATTTTATAAAAAATTCTAGGATTATTGAAGAGATAAAAAGTTTGATGAACAATTTTTGAAAAATGTAACACTCTAAATATTTTATAGCTAATAAGAGCCTTTAAAATTACACTTTAAACTCTGGCAGTTTTTAGTTTTTTTATGCACTAAATAGAGGTTAATATATTGTATCTATGATAATTTATATTTTAGTTTAAAAACAATTATCAGTATTATAACTGTATTCGAGCCCTCATTCTTTAAAGTTTAAATAAATAATATAATACATTTTTTATATAATAAATATAGTAATCCGAAATAACTATCTATTATATTTAGTTCTATATTATGAAATCAAAATGTATAAACTTTCTTTAAAACCATTAATTTCATAATATTTAATTCAATCTACTTTCAATAAATCAAAATTCAATAGATAACACAATTATTTAGTCTAAAATTTGATATTATGTCAAGTACATTTAAAGGTTGGTAATAATTTAATAAAATAAATCATTCTAAAATTGAAAATTAAATAATATTTTGCATTAAATAAAACCCAGAATCCATCTTAACTTACTTTGATGGCATTGTTTTATTATTAAACAGATTAATATTTATTTTAAATTAATAAATAAATAAATTGTTTTATTGTTCTATTGCACAATTGGTAGAACTGGCCTTAAGACTTGCCCAGGATCTTATCCAAAAGATGATTAAAACAAAAGATTATTCAGCAATTTGTTAATGGTTTCAATTCTTTTGATTATAATTTACTCAGAGACTCGCAAATCATAATGCCATATTATTGGTTACAATTTGAACTATATTATAGTTTGTATATTGCTACATACTACTTACTACAAAAATGGGTTTGCAAGTGAGGCATTAGCCAAAGTATTAAATGTAATGCTCTAAGAGACAATACCAAATTTATACAAGTGATTTTTTTTAGACCAGTTTTATTTGATATTGCTTTAGCTTGAAGTACTAAATATTTCGATCTAGAATTATACTCTCGTAGTAAGTCACACATACATCGTAATAAAATATAAGCTGCAATATTTATATCATCAGCTTTACAACAGTAGTCACTTGTCATTCTGAATAAAATTAATACTGTTCTGTTTAAATAAAAATAAAAATGTATAAATTGATGATGAAAATATTAAATTAATTATACTCACCCTACCATTGCAAATTTTTCCCCATTTACAATTAATGCATTATTAGGTTTAATATTTTTATTGGGAGATAATGGTTGTAGCCCTGAAAATTTACCTAAAAATATATTACCATAAATAAATATTTAAAAAATTATAAATTATCTAAATCCCAAAACACTCAAAATGCAGGTAGCTAAACAATAACCTGTATTTTGTATATATTCAACTAATTTTTGAAATTCTAAAGGAACATCTATTTGTCGCCAATGTTCAGCATCCAAAATTAATTTTAATTTGTTAATTTTTTCAGTGTGATATTTTTTAACGAATCTACTAGCCTGAAAGTTTAAGACAAATGCTTAATAATTTAATCATATTAACATGCATTTTTATATTACAACCTCTGATTGCATTGCAGTTTGTAGAATTTTATATCCTACATCTTGATTAGAGCACACTTTTATGTAACTATTACTTAAAGTTCTTATACACTCATTTAAACGTAACAGTTGTTTTTGATCAGCCAAACAATTGTTAGAGTCTTCTTCATCAAAATGTACTGAATTTCCATTATCATTTTCCGCTTCAGCACTATATATCACAAATTATAACAAATCCATTGATTATTATAAAGTATAACTATATTTAAGTGATAGTCTTACTTAGCATTTGAATGCTTAGTAACTAATTGAGCATATTTTTCAATAGTATATTTGGTAACTGAGTTCAATAAATTAATTAATTTGCTTTTAACTTTTTTGTAGTCTTCTTCACTCAAAATCGATTCATATAAAGATTCTCCCATACTAAAAATTAAACAAATTATGAAATTGCATCAAAAAAATGTTGTTTAAACAAATTCTCACCAATTTAAAGAATCTTCAACATGGAAAATTTTGTTGGAACTTACATTAGCAGCATGTTGCATAATGTCATAACCAGCCTAAATAAATAAATATATTATCAACAAAAATTAGTATAATTATTTAACTGTTTTTTATTTATACCTATATTTTTAATATATAATTAAATTATTAATTTATTTCAAAGTAACTTTTAAATAGAATCATATTTACTTTTATTCTTAATAGTAGTATAGACAACGCATGCGAACAATTTTCTAACATTTCAAGCCATTCATTGGCACTTAAACAATGTAAATAATTTTCTAAACTAGAAGTCTGATTGACCTGGTGATCTATATCACTATTAGAAACTGTATCAATTACGCTTTTCTTTATTGAAGCACTAATTGCTGCAATACATTCTTTATTATAGGCTTCAAGAAAAGCCCAATTTTTACGTCGCATCATCCCCATGAGTATTGAAAAAAATTTATCCTAAAAAAAAAATAATATGAAAATATCATAAGAGTAAATTTAAAACTAAATAAATAGTTACTTTTTCTAAGACTTCTGTGTTATCATTTACTAATGGTCTATTCAAATCTGCAGATGAACATTTTTCAAATTCACCTGCCATTACAGCATCAATCATTTTAATAATTTCATTTAACTCTGAAGTTAGATGCCTATACAAATTTATTTTCATTATTAAACCTTTTTACCTTTTTATAACCTTTTTTATTTTAAATAAAATATGTACATTTTCACGACCATACAAAAAGTAGCCACATCGTTTTATTTTTAAGTCTATGAAAGGTTGAAAATTAAAAAAATAGTAATAATAAAATAAAATTTTAACTTATCAACTTTTTGAATGATGGTAGAGATATGTTAATTATAACATTTAATGTAATTAACTTGCACAATTAGAAATACTAGGTTTGCATAAGGTTTTATGTCCTAATCTACGAAGCTACATTATTTTGCTTCAATTCAAAACTGAGAAGATATTAATTTTACAATGATACGGTTATTTATTTATTTTTATTTTTTTGTGTCTGTTACTACTTTTTCTAAGCTGTCACCGAACCGATTTTTTTAAACAATACATCAAAAGATCACAAATCGTATCTAGTTAAAGACATTACCCTAGAAAATTGAAATTTTTGCCCTAGTTCCCAGTAAATAATGAATATCTCCCAAAAAATTACGATTTTTAAAATCGGTAAATTTCAATATTTTTTAAATTTTTTTTTCTAAAAATTGTAAAAATTAAAAAATTAAAAAATGAACAAATCCAAATAACTCTTTTTTAAATTCAAACCATAGATATTTGTCTTTCATTTGATATAAATTTTTTGAAAATCTGACCCTTTATCTGCTCACATGGAGGGATTCAAAATAGCAACTTCTGCACAAAAATTTAAGTTTTATACTTAAGTTTTGAAAATGTTTCGATAATACTCTGAATTTCAAATGTATGTTAAAATAAAGATAATGTTATGCACTGTTAGTTAAAAAAAAAAAAATTTATCCCACGACTTATCTTTTATGTGCAAATTGTTGCCGTAGATAAAAAACATGCAATTTTGGTGTTAAAATTTACGATTTCATATTTTATTTTTTCAACTTTAAATTACTAAAACTTTTCGAAAAATGTAAGGATCAATACAATTATTTTTTCATTAATACTTTATCTTTACTTCTTTTATTTGATGTACATTTTTTGAAAATATGACTTTTGACCTGACCACAGAGGGGATTCAAAATAACAATTTTTATACATAAGTTAAACTTTTTCAACTCAATTTTTGAACATTTTCCGGAAATATTGACACTTTTATTTAATCTTAAGTTAAAGCTTATATTATATACTTTACTATGAATAAAAAAAATGTCGATATATAGTGAACATGGTTATCATATTCAAAAATATGCTATTTTTGTGTTAAAATTCTTGGTATTTAATTTTAATATACCTTATAATGTGGTAACTGATTTTCATGAATATTATATAAAACTAATTGACATAAAATATAAAGTTAAAATTATTTCAATTTTTTTTCTTATAAGTTGAAAAAATTAATTGCCTGTGGCAATGATTTTTTTACGATTTTTCTATAATTCTTTTTGAGCTGGAATTTTTTAAAATTACATACTATCTACAAATTTGCATTGAAGCATTTCTTATGATAGTGATTTTAATTACCGTTACATATCATCTATACTAGTCCCAACTATGTCATGCTCACACTGTGCTACCGTTTTTTAGTATAAGAACAAGAAAACTTGATTGTCATTTTATAAATATGTTACACGTACAAATTATGAATATGTTATAACTTTCACGGATTAAAAATTTTTTATAAATATTAATAGAAATTTTTGAAATTTGTATCTTAAATTCATGTAGATTATATAAAAAAACATTACATTAATTAAAATATCAGCACAGAACTAAAAATATTTCAACATATTCTTAACAATAACATTATTTTTAATGAAGTATTACTTATTCAATAACTTTTATAATCACCTAAAACAATGGACACCTGAAAGTTCTTTAGACAGGAGATCTTTAGTTGTATAAATTAAGTCTAAGGCAGCGACATAGTCAGTAGCCGAAAGTAAAACTTGTATTGTTGTTTGAGTGTGATAAACAGTAGCCATTAATTTTAACTAATTAAAAAAAAAAAATTACAATTTTTTTTTAAAGATGTTAGATTAATTATAATTTAATTACTACCTTTTCTGTTATATTGTTGTGATTATTTATTGTAGTAATATTTTTTAAAACTGATAAAGATTTTGTTACTAATTCTTCATCTACTTGTCTTATTCTGTGCCTATTTTATTAACAAAAATGTTACATAGTTAGTACTTTAATACTAGTTAATGAATTACAATATTTTATACAATTGCATAGAGCATATATTTTTGAAATATTAGAATATAAAACGTAACCATAATTAGATGCTTACAAAATGTAGAGTAATTATGTAATTTCTTATAGTAATAGAAGTTTCTAGAAAATTTAAGAATAATTGAAGTAAATGCATCCTAAGTTAGGCTATGTCATTATTAAATATATTAAATAATTGATAATGGATTTTTAATATAATAGTGATATATATATATAAAATACAAATTTTCAAAATTCGATTTTCGCATACCAAAAACATTGTTCTACTACTTGTAAAAATAATCTGTGCAAAAATTGGTCCTGGAAGGTTGACGTTAACATGTACTGCAAGAGGGTTGAAAATTCGATCAAAAGTGTAGATTTTCAGTTATTGTGCTTCATCTCAAAATTATTTTTACGTAAAAGTTTATAAGAAAAAAAATATACATGTAATTATTTTACATAAAAAAGTTTATTAGAAAAAACTCATAAGTCAAATATTTACCCCCTAAATGTCAAAAGTTCCATAAATATTATGTTTACCAGTAAAATTCATATATTTAGACAATTTAAATATATATAATGAACCATTCAAGTTATAAAAAAAAATTTCATGTACAAGTTGTTTGAAATTTAATTTTTTATAAGTTTTATAGAAAAATAGAATTGTTTTACGTGTTTTCTGACGAGGTAATAAAGAAAACATAAATAATAATCATTTTTCTATGATAATTAAACAATTTGACAATTTATTTTTTATTTTTTTTCAAACTTAAATAAAATAAGTAAACAATTAATAAAATACTAAAAAATTTGTTTTAAAAATGATCTTAATGCTCATAAAAAATTATAAAATTAAAAAATATTAAAAATTATTCTTCTAGTAAACACAATATAAAAAAAATTTTGTTTTTGATTGGATTATTAATTGTTATCCATCGATGTATGTTTAGAACAATTTCCATATTGTGATCTATAATCGTTGACGACTTAAAGTAGAAAGTATTTTTATTCTTCATCATGAGTATATATTTCATTGTAATCTTGCATAAGTTTTACATCTATCTTTGCTATATCGTTTTTCACAAGAAGATTAGATAAAATTTTCAAACTATTTGAAAATCAGGATTTTTAACCCAGCTATGAGAGTTTCCAAAAAATCTATTGGTATATTGAACCCTTTAAACAAATTTAACGATTTTGGCGAAACAAAGTCATCATGTTCTTTTTTTAAAAAAACAGTTCGGTATCATTTGGGTTTATTGTAATATTTTTTATGGTGTTTATATTTTGATTTGTGATGTTTCTCTTGACGCCTCAACCATTTTTAGTTTAATATCTGCCGGTACTCTGTCATTAAAAAATGCTAAAGTTACATTTTCAAGTGATAAATACCATAAATGCCCTGAAAATTTCTGTGTTACAGCTTTAGATATAAAATATATCTAAAGCTGCAACACAGAAATTTTGTTATTAATTAATAATTTTAGAAAACATAATTTATTAAATGGTGATTGTATGGCAATAGATCCCATAATCCAAGTATCGTCATAAACTTTTACCAAAAACACAAATATTACAAAATTCATGTCCTTCTCGTGTTTTAAGCTTTAACTGTATTTCTGAACATGCAAAATTGCTTGAAACTTCCATCTAGAGCGATGAAGAGCACCAGGGTGGTGAAATTTTATACCATTAAGGGGCGTTGTACCAAAAAAAATAACACAACTCAATAAATCCTTTGGAGTCATTTCTACATTGTTGAATAATTAATTAATGTTTCCCAACAAAATTTTATTATATTATTTTTAGTGTGTTCAACTGCATTTTTTATAGTTATATCATTGATACCAATATCAAAATTCAACAAATCTATACTAGTTCAACTTTCTTTAAATTTTTTAAAGGTAAGTACATATTGACCAGTTGTACATAAATTAAGGATTAATATATATATTAGGGTGATCATAAGTTATAAGACATGAGTCTTTTATTACAAATTTATAGCCAGGACCGCCATTTTGTTAGGTTGACTTATAAATAAAAGTGTGTGTATAAAATTTGAGTTTGCTAATCCTACTCTTTTCCGTCCATCAAGGGGTTGAATTTAGGCAGTAAGGGCTGAAAAGCAGTTTTTTTACATAACTTAGTCAATTTGACATTTATAGCTCGTTAAATTTAGTATTTATACAATTTGTTTCTTATTATTTTTTGTAGGACATATCAATTACAATAAAAAAGTATCATGTAAATGTGAATAATTCACATTTTTAAGTAATTATTACTTAATATATTTGTCGAGGGACAGCCTTTGAGTAATAATTACTTATTATTTATTTAGATAATTATTATCTAAATAAATTCGGTTATGGCTCTTTAATTTATTAGTTTATACAAAATTTTAAATTTTATTAGTCACAGAATTAATATCAAATGGTATAATTGAGCATCTTTTCCCCGTTCACGAAACAAAAACATTAAAGTGGTTGCAAATTGTGTGGGTGACATCATTTTTTCTAGTTGAAAACATATACCCTCAAAAACCCAGCACAGGGGGGTCGGGGCACAGTGGTGATGTGGCATAATTGGATGAAGTACAATGATATCTGACAGTGATTAAAATCACTATCATAAGAAACGCTTCGATGCAAATCTGTAGATAGTGTTTCATTTAGAGAAATTGGTGGATTATTCCAAAAGCAACATCAACTCTTATTTCTTTAATTATATCCTGATTAGTAGTTCTTTGATTTTAAAATATAATATATGAATAAATACTAATTATAGTTTTTAAATTTAGTATGAAATTGTGAGGCCAGCTATGATGTAT